>NC_085138.1:286556348-286865243 GCF_035046485.1 Aedes albopictus
AAAAAGTGATGCAACGACCGTAACGAGAAAGATAAACATTCGGGAGTGCATGGGGAGTCGTGCCGAGCCTGGCGTTGGCGCTGTCTCTGGATGGAGGATTCTCGTGTCTCTAAGGAAGACAACGATTGCAGCTTTCCTCAGTTGCACTCAACCAATTTAATTGATCTCTCACTTAGCCCCGTGGAAATGTCACTGGGATGATTGGATGATACGTTTCACAAAAAAAAACCGGCATCTGCAGAGAAAATTGGATCAATTTATGCCCCCTTCGCAATCAGGCAATTTCCTTTGCTCGAGCAAATATTTATCTAAATAACCGACATGAGTTTCTCACCATAATCAGCATCGTCAAAATTTGCCATCACATCGCTGCTATCTTTGATAAATCATCGCCATTGATCAAACTCTTCGTTCGCCTCCCAAACCGTACCGTATCAGCGCGAATCGGAAATCAACCCCATCACAGTACAGCAGTGACGGCAAAAAACGGTGGCAGTTGGTAGGAAGATAGCCGAGCGTGATTGACGGTAGCAGTTACCTTTACTCTACTCTCCATGATGCACGAGCTGATAGGGTATTTGTAATGACGGGGAAAATGTTCGTATGTTTGTGGTGGAACGAAGCGACAACGTGTTGGAAGACCGAGCGATGGTGGGTCAGGGAGATGGACCCTAGTGAGAGAAACGGTATAAAGCGCACTATTTGGGGCTTTCTTACAGGGATTCCTTCAGAGATAGCATAAGAAGTTGGAAATCCCTCCAGAGTTTTCTAAGCGTATTCCTCTGGGATTGTCTTGGAATTTTCCTCTGAGAATTCCTTCCATACCTCAGCGATTTTATGCGGATTTCTCAAGGGATACATTCTGACATTTCTACAAGGATTTTTTTCAAGGATTTATTTATTTATTCATTATTACTGTCAACAGGTAAAATACACACCCCAATGACAAATACTTAATACTTTACTTAAAACTAACATAAAATCTTCTTAAATCTACTCTTATTAACTGCACGGGAAACATGAAAATCAATAACCTCATAACATCTATTGAAAACACTGCACATACTTTGAAACGGTTCGTTAACAGCATAGTTGGTTCTAGAGTAATTCAAACTTAAAAATGAGTGCGACCGTAGACTACGTCTGCGAGTATTTATTTTAATTTTCCCGAGTAACTCAGGACATTCGATATTATTCTGCAAGAGATCACCGATGAAACATGATTTGTTGAACATGATTGTTTTGGAGATTTCTTTAAGAATTCTTTCGAGAAATCTTTCTCTGATTCCGTTGATAAATCATGTAGGAATTTGTTTGTGAATTAATTCAGAGATTCAACACTTTTCCAAGGATACCTTCGGGATTTTTTCAGATATTCCTTCGGGAAGTCTTCCAGTGAATTTATCAGGGATTTTACAGGGTTTCTGGAATTGCTACAGAGGTCTCTACGTGAATTCTTTCGAGAATATACAGGGGGTCGACAAATTGATCGCGACAGGAAACATATTCGCTTTTCAAAAAAAAATGGTCAAATAGCTGTAACTTCGCTAAAAGTGCATCCAAGAATCTAAAATGTTCACTGTAAGTTGATCAGCTAGCTCTGTATCACTGGTCCAAATTTGGGAAAAAGCGGGCTTTTTTAGACGAAGTTACAAAATTCGAGATTGTACTTACAGTTCATTTATACTCCCTCTAATTGATTATAATATACATGTTTTGAAAGAAAGTAATAAAATAATCGGCAACAATTTGAAAAAGTAATGGGGTACATGTCAAAATAGACCAATTTACTAAATCATCTTAAAATAAATAAAATCGCTCAAACTTTTCTCCTATACATAATTTTAAGTTCAATCAAACGTTTTTCAAAGCCTTTTATAAATGTAATTGATAAACGGTCAAAATTTTATTGCATTTGGATCACTGAATCCTGAGATACAGTTCAGATACAGTTCAAAGTTGGCTATCGGATAATTATGGCTTTTTCTGGAATCTTTTTAACTTCATGTAGAGTAACACGATCTTTCCCAATTTTTGACCATTGATACACAACTAGTTGCTAAACCTACAGTCAAAATGAGGTTTTTTGATGCACTTTTCAAAAGTTACAGCTAGTTGATCATTTTTTGAAAAGTGGAAATTTTGCCTGTCCCGATAATTTTGTCTATCCCCTGTGCTGATGTTTTGTGCCTTCTCAGTGTTGACAAAGTCAAAACGCTGTTATTTTAATCTGTCCAACGTTTCGGTCCGTTCGGGACCTTCTTCAGGGACTGAATAGTTACAGTGTTCTCGTTCAGTGTGGTTCGACAGAACCTGTAACTGTCGCATGGATCGAGATTTCCCGCACAATCGCAGCCAAATCAGATGCCCTATCGGAAAGAAAACTTGGTCCAAAGTTAGCACTCCGGAATTTAGTACCTAGCCCGAGAACGAGAACACTGCAACTTTTGAGTCCATGAAGAAGGTCGCAAACAGACCGAAACGTCGGACAAAATAAAATAACAGCGTTTTGATTTTGGTAAGAATGAGAAGTCCTCAAAAAGTTCGCCTTTCTATTTGACTTAAACTTCGTGATGCCAAAGTGGGATCCATATGGAAGTCTCAGCAGATGTAGACCCAGGTATCAGAAGGCCGGCTCCAGAGGCACGTTATCCTCCATTTGGGACATTTGTGCCGAAATGGCGAAAATTTGGTCTGGCATTGTCCTATTGATGAAGGGTGGTTATCACTCAGGATCACTCAGGTACTACCGTCTACCCCCGTTGGTTTGACCGCATCTAATCTGAACACTTTTTAATTTGACCCCCTGTAATCTGCAAATCGTTCAAACTAAAAATGGTTCAAACGTCATTCTACTCATGGGACGGAATGAAACGAAACGCAGAATCAAAACAAAACAACAAAAAGGGTTACCATAAGTGTGTTTTTTCGATGCCCACAGGGTAACTAGAAGTTCAAATTAAAAAAATAAACCCTGTTGGTTTGCATGAGGTGTCGTTCAAACCAACGGGGGTAGACGGTACATCCCCTCTTCTCAACCGGAGATTTTTTTTTGCAATTTGATAAATTTTTCAGGCTTGAAGATACTTAATGCTAAAGGAAGTCAATCAACTTTCAATCCTAGATCGACAATTAATCGAGTGTTCTTGTGCGTGTACCACCTCGGTTTAGGGATGTCACAAATTAATCGATTATCCCAATTAATCGATTAAATCTTCCACTAATCGATTAAATTTTGATCGATATCTGCCTTGCTCGAGTAATCGGATCATCGATTATTGGGATCGATTGTTTTATCGATTAGTAAAACAAAAACTCATGGCATTTTAGACTATCCACTCACCCCATTTATCCGAGATCCTTGGGATAGATCGTTTGGTAACTTTTTGCCATATAAATAATTCAAAATTAATCAAACGCAAGGTCATTTTCAAAGCTAAAAAAATATTACAATTCATTAAAGACTATTAGATAATTCTACGAGAATCGCTCTCCAGCCCATAATCTTACCCAAAGATTTATAATTGAATTTTAAATATGCTACACCCCGTTTTTTTTTCAAATATTTTTTCCCGGAAATTCCCTAGAGACATCTTCTGGAATTCAGACATCTCCCAGAAATATTCTTCTGATATAAGGAAATTTTTTCCAGAAATTTCTCTTTATATAAATAACATAAAAAAAATCAATGAATAAATTTATAAATTAGTAAATAAATTAATAAATATAGGAATGATGAAATAAATGAATCAACAAAAAAGTAAATAAATAAAAACAAGTGAAAAAAAAATTCTTACATATATAAAAAAATAATAAATCAATAAGTGAACAAATAAATAAATAAGGGAATAATAATATATAAATAAATTGAATAAATAGATAAATAAATAATGAAATGGATTATTAAAGAAGAAATTTATAAATTAATGAAAAAATAAATAAAAATACCGGGATTCCAACCAAAATTCTTCCTGGAATTATTTCCGGAATTATTTCAGAAGCAACTTTCAGAATATTTCTATTGATTTTTCCCTGAGTTCTTTCAGAAATTCCCTTCGGAATTATTTCAGAGATTCCTTTCAAAATTCTTCCAAAGACTTCTTCTAAATATCTCCCAGAGAAGTCTCCCGGAATTCTCCCAGAGACTTATCATGGAATTTTAAATTAGCTACATTCCGTTTTTTTTTACAAATTTTTCTCCCTGGAAATTCTCTAGGGACATCTTCCGTAACTCAGACATTTCACTGAAATCTTGGTTTGATATCTGGCAATTTTTTCCAGAAAATTTTATTTTTACTATAGGGGAGACTGAGGAGACTTGATCCCTGGGGAGACTTGTTCCCCCCATATTTGCTCGGAATCAAAAACATTTTTCTTCTAGCATATTTTTTCCAAAACTACTCCTGGACAAACGACTTTGTTTTGGCTACAAGTGATTGCGATTGTACATTGCATTATTTTTTAATGGCTGATGATTTGTTTTCAGTTCTTCAGAAATCTTTGAGGCGATTCCGAAAAATCTCAATAACTTTGTGAAAATTGAACCAAATAGTGTCAAAATTTCACAGCACATAGTTTAAATAAAATACTTTCAAACTTATTTATCCAAATAAAGCTGTTATTAACATATTTTAATTAATTCAGCTTAGTATACATAACAGTGACATGGGGAGACTTGATCCCTCGAGGATCACACACACATTATACATGTGAAAAATAAAATTCTATTTGGAAGCCTCTATTTACTTGGAATTCTAGTCTATTCAACGATAAAGTGTGTCAGATAATTATAACTAGAGTACAAACCAAGAAAAGGGGGATCAAGTCTCCCCATTTTTAAAATCCGGCATATCCTCAAAAATTTAAGGAAATCTTACAATTTCAAAACTCCATATTCATCAGAAATACAAGAAAACTCGAAAAGAAATTGAATAGGAAGACTCTGGAATTATTTTCCCTTTAAATAAACCATGTGCTCAAAGGGGGATCAAGTGTCACCCATTTTTGAAAAATACATCATAAGACATGCCTCCATAAAAACACAGTTTTGAAAACTTTAACAATAATTTAAAGACCTTCTGTTGTATATAAACTTGCAATAGATGTTTACCTGCCATTTTGTACGAAAATCGGATCTAGTTTTGTGTTTTTTTCTCAAAGTTTCAGGTAAATTAAGAAAAGGGGATCAAGTCTCCCCAGTCTCCCCTATTGGCTTGGCTTTGTTCGTAAGCTCTCCTAGAGTCTCCACTTGAAAATTTCTTATTGATTCTCCTCGGAACTATTCCAGGGACTTCTTTTGAAATTCTCCCCAGAATTGCTCCCGGGACTTTTCCAGGAAATTGCACCTGGTATTTTTTTTTAACCTTCCGTAACTCGCGCGGTTGACTACCTGCGTCAGCACCACGCTAATGCTGAGTACAAAAAGCGAAATTTTTTCAACGTGTTGTACAAAATACAACAGCGCGATCGCTCGTGGGTTAAATAATTTCCTTCCGTCTTCCATTAATTGTTCCCAGAATTACTCCGGATGAATATCTGAAAATCTTCCGAAATTCCTCAGGCAATTCCTATCGGAAGTATTACATGGCATTTGAGGATTTTTTCTCAAAATTCCTCTCACAACTCAACCAGGAATTGTTCCAGGGAATTTGTACCGGAATTCTTACACGAAATTTTACTGGAACTATTTTAGTTCCATCTTCCAATAATCCTAATAAGAAACCATTCAGAGTTCTTTCAGAAATTTCTAACGAAATTCTTCCCAGGTTTTCTCCCGAAATTCTCAAAAGAGTTCCTTTCGGATTTCATTTTCTTAACTTTTTTCTTGAATTTTTAACACGTTACTTCCAAAACTCTTCCACAACCTTTTTCCCTCAATTCTTTCAGAGATGTTTTTGAAGCTCTTCTAGGGCTTACTTTCGTACTTAATTCCAAGGATTCTTCCCGGAATTGCTTAAAGATTTCTCTCCGAAATGTTAGGGGCTTTATCAGGAGACGGCTTCAAGGGTTCTTTCTGAAGTTATTCCAGAGAATGATCCCGGAATGCTTCCAGTAATTCTTTTCTAAAATATTTGAAAGAACTTTCTCATCATCTCTTTCCGAAAAGCTTCCCGAAGTTTATTTCGGAATTTTCTCAATGATTTTACCCCTCGGGAATGAACCTGCATTGGCCAGAAAATACCCATAATAAAGAGTCATTAATTAAAGATTTACCCGGTTTACCAAGGTTTCTTCCGAAATTCGTGCAAGGATTTCTGCCCGAAGTTCATGTACAGATTTTAACTCAAAATTCTCCTGGAGTATACTACTTTTTTCTAGAGATTTATTTCGGAACTCTTTCCAATATACAACAGGGAATTGACCCAGAGATTTTAAATCCGAGAAGTCTTTCAATAATACAGTACGACTTTTTACATGAATATTTCGAAAAAATCTTTCTCGGAAAATGCTCTAAGATTCTTTTCGGAATTTTTCTAAGAACTTCCCCCGGTATTTTCAAGGAATTTCCTGTCGAGCTCCTTCTCTCAAATATTCTATTGTATTCTTCCAGAGTATTCTCCAGAAGTTCTCCCATAGATGTATGTTCACATATTTTCCACAAAAAAAAGAATCCTTCCGGTATTTTCGTTTCTATAAATTATTCCCTTATTTTTACATTGATTCATTTACAATTTTTCGCGAAATATTTCCAGGTTTTTTTTTTCGAGAATTATTGTTGAGTTCCTTTTTCCTATTTTTAAGGCATTTCTTCCGGAAATCTTCCAGACATTGCTTCGAAAAAGGATTTTCTTTGTTTTTTTTTTCTCTGATTGTTCCCGGTATTCTTTCATGGATTTCTCTCGCCATGCTCTCTGGGACGCTTTTCACAATTTTCCCATGATGATATCAGTTAATTCATTCAGTGAATTCCCCAAATTCTCCGGGTATTTCTTCGGGATTCTAGCTAAGGATTTTTTTTACAAATCTTTCAAAGTTGCTTCCCGATTTTTTTAGGGATTTTCCCAGATTTGGTTCTTTGTCAACCATCGGAAATTCGTTCCGTGATTTCTAAAAGAATTCGTCTAGTGATACCTTCCGAAATACCCACAGAAACTCTGGATGTAACTTTTTTCTCTTTCTTTCATTTTCCCAATTGTTGTCACGTCGAAGTAGCAGTAAATAAGTTACGATTCTTTCAGCAGTTCTGTTTATCGTAAACACTATAAAGCTAGAATAACAAATTCAATTTTAGTCTAACGTATACATTCCATAACGCATATTATTGGTATTCTTACATTATCGGTAAACTCTCTCACTCTCTGCTACTTCTTTACTGCTACTCCGACGTGACAACAAAATGGATAAATACTGCGATATTCCTATAAACACGGTTGAATGCAGTGCATTTGATTTTATATAGCATGTAGAAAACTACTTACGAAACGAACGGTTTTGTGAACAGAGGAGAATTACAATAGCAAAATTATGTGCTATCCACTTTCTGCTCGTAACCTACATTATGGTACAGAATACATTAGAAAATAACAATTTATGTGCATAACTCGAGAAACTCACGATCAATAAATGCGAACTACACTTAATCGTTAACTAATTTCTGTCAGATATCGTTCCAAATATATACGAATATAATAATTTTACAAATTTATCAAACTGAGTATGGTTCACAGTTTTATTGTTTGCCTGTGCATTTGTGCCAAATCATTGCTGTCATTTCCATCACCTCTCATTGTTCGGCGCTGTTTGGTACAGTAGCCTTCTCGCAACCAGGTGACCGTTTATCCGTGTATCGGCTTAAGCAGGGTTAGATTGTTCGGGCTAACACCAATATTGTCCCAAAATTCTCCCAGAAGTTCTCCCAGAAATATTCTAAACATATTTCTCGAAAATGTTCAGTGGTTTTCAGGATGTAGGCCCCCTTAGCATTCTGCCAAGGATCCTTCTCAGAATTCTTTAGAAATTTCTCCAAAAATATTTCCATATTATCACAGAAAATGCTTCCGGAATTCTTCCATGGGTCATCTTTGGAACTTTCTTGTAAACATTTCTCCTAGAACTTTTTCAAGCATTTATCTTAGAAATCTCGTAAAGATTCATCCCGGATTTATGTGTAAAAATTGCTCGGGAATTATAACATTTATGTTTTTGGAATTTCTCCAAAAGTTCTTTACAAAAACTTTTCGTTGATTTATTTTTAAAATTCTCCCACAGATTCCTACCATTTGGAATTCTTCAAGGGTCATCTTCCGGAGTTATTGAAAGAACTTCTCCCAGAGTTTTTCATAGTAATAATCCCGCAATATTTTCAGAGGCATTTACCGCAAATTTTCTACAGATTTCTGATGAACTTTTTTAATGATTTTTCCCTGGAGTTTTTCCAATGCTTTTTACGACATTGTACCAAGGGTTACACTCGAAGATTTGCCATATGCTCTAACCACAATTCTCTTAAATGTTTATTCCGAATTTCTTTCCCAAAGTCCTTCTAGAACTCTTTCGGGAATTGCTTTGGGAATCTTCCCAAGGATTCCTACCGGAATTCTTTCAAGTATTCCTCTCGAAATTGATCATGGCATTATTTACAGGAGTCTTTTTGGAAATCCTCCAAACTAGCTCAGCCGGTCTGCTGCTGGAGGTCCGTTGCTTACTCACACATGCATAGTTTCGAAAATTATCGGAACATATTTTCAATATTTTGGAAAATTATCCACACTCAACACAATTTCAAATATTTTTCGGGACCCAGTTGAAGAAAATATGGAGAAAATTCAAACTCAGTACTTTGAGGAAATTAACATGGTATCAATATTTTTTTGATAATTTTATTTGCTGGCCCAAAATTGAAATACAGGGAATAATTCAGAGTAAACAATCTTGAATTATATTAAAGTGTTGTTCATTTATGCTTCTGTGGAAAACAAAAATCATTAGCTCAACTAAATAATTTTCATTTACCAAGAAGTAATATTGGAAAAAATATAACTGTCGTTATATAATATTTTAGAGGGCCATATCATAATTTATTACCAGTTTGGTGATCATTGTAACAGGAGACCCGAGATATATAGGCCACTATATGTAGTTCAAGAAAAAAAGTACAAAATTTTAATGCATTTAATGCATCTTGCTTTTTTAAGAGGCGCGTTCTACCTAGATCTCTCTACACCAACCTTCCACCAAAAATACCGGGAATGACATTTTGCCACCGATGCGCGATGGATGGGCATCAGAGTGACTGGGTTCTGCCGGGCGCGATAAGATAACGAGGTGTGCCCCAAACACCACGCTGATATGTTATTTTTTTTTTTTCGTCCAGTCAATCGAATAGTTCTTGCATCGATGATGGCGCGGCCGGCGGCGCGGTCATACCCGAGCAGGAATGAATAACTGCCACATAACTGGAGCATACCAAAGTCAGGTATCATACCAAGACGAGGTATTGGTCGGTTATCCAGGTATTGGAAATAACTTATTTTGGTATTTTGTAGGTATTGATGGAATACCTCAACGAGTTATTGGCTTGGTGTTGAGGACTGCTTGAGGTATTATTCAATTATGAAAAAATCGCTATTTGTATGGAAAAATCTCCGATTATTATTTAGGTATTGCAACACCTGATGTCATTTTTCACTAGTTATGCACAGAATACACTCCAGTTATTATTTTAGGTATTTTACCTCTTATGCAGGGCTAATTAATACCTCATTCAGGTTGTAGGTATTCGGTTTTTCATACCTGAGTTGGTTATTCTTCAGCTATTTTCTCCTGCTCGGGTATCGCAGCTGATAAAGGTTTCCCGCACACAGGCCGGTAGCAGTGCAGAGTAGGTTGGTAGCCGTGTGATATGGGATGGGGGATTGCGGACTGCACAGCAGTAGCGTAGCACACACAATGGGCGAACAGAAGTGTCATTTCATTGAGTTTGATTTATGGGTTGCGGATTAAATTTGATCGATTTGATATTTTGTTTATTTGGATTGTAGATGCCACGAGTGAAAGAGAAAGACGTGGCTTCGTGTTGGTTTTGGGTCCGGTTGATCGGTGTGGTGTATACTGCGAGGTTGCTGGGTTGGAGATATCGTTGAGTTACGATAGGGTGGTTGGTATTTGGTAAATATGAACAGAATCACGAGAATTGGAATAAGTAATGCAATTATAGAATAGCTTTGGAAATGTTAAATTCTATATTGAGGAACGAACGCTGATTTAGTATCTCACAAACTGGTGTTTTTTTTTCAAAATATTGAATAAATTGTATTGTTTCTTAGCGGGATAGTATAGTAAAGAACATAATAAAGAATTTAAACAAACGGAAATTCTATTGTTACCACCCTAGAGCACTCGAAGTCTCGTCGCCGCTCGCGATATCATTATATTTTTATTGGGGCGTACTGTGAAAGCAGAATGACATATTCCGAAAATTTATGGCAGGGATTTCATTTCGAGTCCCAATGATGTGTGTATACGACGGGCCCGAAAAATCACATTATCGCATCAATCGGCCAGCTGCAAAACGGGAGCCTATCAATATCATCCGGTTACGCTTCAATTGCCACTTGAGAGGATAAATATTAATGCGGGAAAATCCTCGCCATTGTGCGTGCTGTCAACCGTGCTGTTCGAAAAGACATTATTGTGTTTATTTTTGCAAACCAAATCAAAACCACGATCAGTTTGACTGCGCATTAAGACACGACAGCTCAATTACTGTCATTCGAGGTGATTACAGGGCAGGAAGTTTTGCAAGTTCACACGCGACACTTCCACCACCAGGTCAGTCAGATAAGCTACCGCGTATCGGGTAACCGAAGGTTCGCCAGATTATGCTGCACATTATGGGGCAATCAAGGCAGTAGTGATACACAATGATGACGATCATCACCGTAATCGTCCACAAACGTACGCACATTGAGCAAATTGACGGGGCAGCAACATCCTACGGATGAAAGTAGTCAGTGGGGCCAACTCTCGCCAGCTCTTGTATGGCTGGAGCTGGAGAGATACGATTCGGCGCGAGCGATAGGGAAGAAACGTGACACTCAATGTCACATAAACGACCATAAAAGTAATTTATGTACCGAAACACTCAATTAAGCGTATTTTCATATACAGAAATAAAAACGCCAGTAATCGCTGTCGTCTTCCAACATCATCATCAGTATCATCGTCGCCATATGGGCGTAAGAGTGTTGACGAGCCGTCGAGTTCATGTGGTTGGAGATAGAGATAGAGAAGCAAATTGGTAGCAACAGGAGCCATAATTTGAACGTTACTGTTGTGGTTGATATCTGAATTGCTTTAATGCAGCGCTGCAGCAGAGATTAGAAAAAGTTAAGAATACATAGAAGGAAAAGAAATGTTGATGATGTTTGAAGTGAATCTAAATAGTTTGATTTTTTGGTATAAGTTTATTAGCAGGAAAAATCTTATCTTCCCTTACCGGTTAGACTAAGGCCTGGTATGAGGTATCAGTAGGGTGGCTCCAGACTAGACTAAGACTAAGGCCTGAGTGTCCTTTGCTGTACGTGGGGGTCGTCTCCACTCGATTCGGTCCATGGATGTGCGTCTCCGCTCCGAACTCTGCGAAAGGTCCGCAAATCGTCTTCCACTTTCTTGATCGACCCACCTCGTTCGCTGCGCACCACATCGTCTTGTACCGGTCGGATGGCAATCCGACATCCTGATGACGTAACCCGCCCACAGTAGCCTCCCAATTTTCGCGATGTAGACGATGGTTAGTTTTCTCAGCAGCTGATGGTTCATTCGTCTTCTCCAAGTCCCGTCTTCCATCTGCAATCCGCCGTAGATTGGTACGCAACACCAACCGTTCGAAAATTCCAAAAGCGCTTTGGTCCTCTGCATGTAGTATCCATGTTTCGTGCCCATAGAGGACTACCGATATTATCAGTGTTTTGTAGATAGTTAACTTCGTGTGCGGCAAACTTTGTGCGATCGTAGAGTTCTGCGGAGTCCAAAGTAAGCTCGATTTCCTGCCACAATGCGTCTCGAAATTTCTCTGCTGGTACCGTTGTCGGTTGTCACCAGTTAGCCCAAGTATACGAATTCTTCAACCGCCGCGATTTCATCACCGTCGATATAAATTCGGGGTGGCGGGCGCGGTGATTCCTCCCTGCAGCCTTCTGCCATCATGTACTTTGTTTCCGACATATTAATGACTACTCCGATTCACCTGGCTTCACTTTATAGTCGGATGTACGTTTCCGCTATCGTCTCAAATTTACTAGAAATAATATCAATATCATCAGCGAAACTAAGCAGCTGAACGGACTTCGTGAAAATCGTCCCACTCGTGTTTATTCCCGCTCTTCTTATTACACCATCTAACGCAATGTTGAACAGAAAGCACGCAAGACCATCACCTTGCCGTAACCCTCTACGCGAATCGAAGGGACTCGAGATTATCCCTGATACTCAAACTACGCACATCACTCGATCCATCGTCGCCTTGATCAATTGTATCGGTTTATCCGGGAATCCGTGTTCGTGCATAATCTGCCAAAGCTGTTTTCGATCGATTGTATCATACGCCGATTTTAAATCAATGAACAAATGATGTGTGGGCACGTTGTATTCGCGGCATTTCTGCAACACCTGGCAGATGGCGAACATCTGGTCCGTTGTAGCGCCTTCACCCATGAATCCGACCTGATATTGCCCCACGAACTCTCTTGCAATCGGTGATAGACGGCGGCATAATATTTGATAGAGTACTTTGTAGGCAGCGCTCAGTAGTGTGATCGCGCGATAGTTCCCGCAATTCAACTTGTCGCCCTTTTTGTAGATGGAACACAAGATACCTTTCATCCATTCCTCCCGTTATACTTCCTCCCCCCAATTCTTGGTAATGATCCAGTGTAGTGCTCACACCAGTGCTTCTCCACCGTATACTAGTAGCTCGCTTAGTAGCTGATCTGCTCCAGCGGCTTTATGTTTTTCAACCGGCTAACCTCTTCTTGAATCGCTAAAAGGCGTTGCTGTTGAATTAGTTCGTAATCTTTCATTTTCGGTTTCTGTAACGGTTTTTGGATTTCGAGAACAGTAAGCTGTTGACTTAAAGGGTCGCCAATCCATCGTGGTGGGGTTGCCACCTTAGGTATAGTTTCCGGCAGGGGAGCATTTCATACACAGCCGCTGGATACCAGAGCAGATGCCGTTTGAGCCACATCTCTTTGGCGAGCATACGCTCGGGACGAACATCCTTCATCTAGCTGAAGACAGAAGGACAACAGTGCTCAGGCTGCACTACCAGCTAAGCTTACAACTCTTAGCTGGCGGTCTTTGTCTTCGCTTGACCCGTAAAAGCATGAGGTAGGAACTTGTGAGAATCAGAGCTATGTTGGACGCTTTCCTTATCGATTCATCGTTTGCAGCCCTTTTCATTCTTTAGGTTATGTTTTTATAGTTTTTCAACAATTTATTCATACATTGTTTCGGTTATTCACATAAAAATGCCTTTGCCATTTCTTTGGGCATTCCTTCGGCAATTAATCAAAAAAATCTTTAGGCAATTCCTTGGTATTTTTTCCAGTAATGCATTTAAAAGTTATTCGTCAATTTATTTAAGAATTTTTTAGAAGTTATTTAAAAACTTTGTTGGCTCTTCTTTCAGAATCTTCTTCAATATTGTTGGTAATTTTTCTGAATAAAGGCTGTATCCGAAATAATCGGGACACAGAAGTACGGCTGTAGCTCTGTAATGAGTCGGTAAAATTAGTCAAATAATTGACTGAGAACTCTTTGGTGTATGTTTATTATTTGCGACAAATTTCATAAAAATCGATGCATCACTTTTAACTGCGGATGAAAAACAAGCAGACGTGGTTTTAAGCATTTTGCACAATCATGATCCATTTTCATTCGCATAGTAGAAGGTTCTTTTACGCTACAGTTCAAAGTTCTGTGATGATAATTATGAAATTTCGTTACCAGTTATGATACTTATAGACACTTTCTTGCAAAATTTCATCAACTTTGATCAATTGGTTTGAAAGCTACTGGTGTACATATGCGTAAGTGTTAGAGATAATTTTTCGTGTTTTCCATGTTCGATGTTTGCTTATTCATAACTTTTGAATTTCTCTGCCAATTTTCATAAAATTTTCACAGAAGGTAGTTGATTATGTGTATATTATACCTGCAAAATTTTATGAATATTGGGATAGTACTTTCAATAATACAATCGAAACAATAAAGGGTGCTGACTAATTGCTGTCTGAGTGTCTAAAATCACGTACAGTTCCAATACACGTTTTGACTATAACATTGTAGTCCCAATACATGTTTCGACTATAACATTGTTGATAGTGCATAGATTTTTTGAAATTTTGCCTATGCAACAAAGTTAGATTAAGAAGTTTGTGTTCAAAATGTTAGTCATTTCCTTTGCCAAATTCAAAAGTTACAGCACTGATAAGCCCATATAGCCGAGGCGGTAAACGCACGGGTATTCAGCATGACCATGCTGAGGGTGACGGGTTCGATTCCCGGTCGGTCCAGGATCTTTTCGTAAAGGAAATTTCCTTGATTTCCTTGGGCATAGAGTATCTTCGTGCCTGCCACACGATATACACATGCAAAATGGTCATTGGCAGAGGAAGCTCTCAGTTAATAGCTGTGGAAGTGCTCATAGAACACTAAGCTGAGAAGCAGGCTTTGTCTCAGTGAGAACGTTACGCCAAGAAGAAGAAGAAGAAGCACTGACAATCAAAACTAGGGGCTGTACAAAATTCAATGACGCACTTTCTACTCTTTCATTGTTACAAGAAAAAGTACTGCACCGATTCAAATGAAATTTTGTAACTGAAATGAAGACATCTTAAGATGTTGTTAGGCCAAATTTGAGCAATTTTAATGTATCTATTGCAGAGGTACAGCTGTATTTCTGTGTCCTAATTATTGAACTTGAGAATCAAATTGCATTTTTTTGATAATATCTTCGGTAATTCCATTGTAAATTTATGCGGAAATTGCTTTAGGAATTACTTTTGCAATGCTTTTGAGAATTTAGATGGCAATTTCATTGAACTTTCAAATGAAATTCCTGCAGTTATTTTGTTTTTGTTGTTTTTTAGAATGGATTCATAACGCTATTTCCAAGATAATAGCTGATGGATTCTGAAAATGGGATTGCCATATGATTTTACGTAGGAACTGACACAGAAAAAAGCATGAAGAATCCGAAAAACTGCCTGAGAAATTTTCAAGGGAATTACCCCGGATGGATTTTCATAGAAGTTATCGTAGAAATTAAAAAATAATAAAGCCGAATACCTGTGCGAGGTGCCGAAGGAATTCAAAATAACAATACAAATTTTTGCAACAATTCTCAAAGAAATTTCTGGATAATATGCTGAAGATACTTCGAAAACAATGCCTGAGAAATTCCTAAAGGAATTCCTGAAAGACTCCTCAAAGGATTAACTGAAACTTTACGAAGGAATTTTTCAAACAATTGACGAAGGAATTTTCTAAGCTAATACAGAAGGAAATGCCAAAAAAAAAATTAAAAGAATTGCCGAAAAGTTGTTCAAAAAAAAATCCCGAAAATTTTTTTGAGATATTTGCTAAAAAAAAATTTCAAAGCAATAATCGACGAAAGAATTGTACAATTTCTTCTGCAAGGAATTTCTGAAAGAAACGGAAGAACTTGTAATTAATTAAAAGACACAGCATGTTGCTAATTGACAAATTGAGAGATGAATTTGTAAAAAAAAATATCCAATGAATTTGCGATGGATTTTTCATAGAAATTTCCGACAAAAATATCGCCGAAAAATATTGCTGCAGGAATTCTAAATGAATTTGCGAAGAAATTGTCAAAAAGCATTACCAAGCTATTATTACCAGAAATTGTATTTTTTTTTCTTTTTAATACTCAAGCTATCGTCAGAGGGACTGTCGGAGGAATGCTGGTTTAATTCCGAGAAATAAAGCAGCCAAAACAATTACAAAGAATAATTCCAAAGAAATACGATTAAAATATTGAAAATAAATGCTTGTGAAACCACCAAAATGATTGGTAAAAAAAAACTCCAGTAACATCTTCCGAAGTTGCTAATGAAATCACTGAAAAAATGTCAAGTTTATCCTTGGAAGCTGAAGCAGTTTCCAAGTGAACTACCAATGAAATTTCTAAAGGATATAGCGAAATGTTCTTTGAATAAACTTTTAAAGAAAATTCCGATGGGGATTTAAAGAGAATCACCAAAAAAAAATCCCGAAGTCATTGCCACTTGAATTTCCTAGCGCTTCCCCAAGCAAAACCCAAAAGAAATTGCCAGAATTTTCCAAATGAATTGCCTAACAAATTGTAAAAAATGAATTCGAAGAAATTGCCGAAAAAAATCCTTAGAAATTACTAAAATTTAGGTGGGCTTCGTGGCCGAGCGGTTAACGGCGTCAGTAGTTTAGGTGTCTCGTAAGCCTCGGAGTGTGGGTTCGATTCCCGCTCCAGTCGGGGAAAACTTTTCGTCAAACGAAAAATTCTCCACTGGGCCACTGGGTGTTATATGTGTTGTCCGTTGTCAAATGTTAGTAATGTTCAGTCTATAGAGGCCGCAAGGTCGAAGACGGTGTAATTGTCTTTGTCTTTAAATTTCCAAAGAAATGCTCAAATAATTTGAAAGAGATGTCTCAAATGTATTTTTACTATTGAATTGAATAATAACTTGCTGTTCACTACATGAAATTTCAAGAGCATTCCATAGCACTTCGTATTGATCAGTAGGGCTTACTTTTCTCAATAGTAGTTTTCACAATAAATGCCGGAATCGATTTAAAAAAAAATCTAAGTTTGTGTTTTGTATCCTTGATTGTTGGAGGATATTTGGAATTGTGATATGAACGTTCAACATTTTGCAGAACATGTCTTTTAGAACTGTGAATTTCAATTGTGCAATTTTCTGCATTAGGGTGGCCCACACTAATAAAAAACAAAAAAAAATTAAAAATGCCAAGTCTCCAGAATCGGTTGTTTTGAACTCCCAGAAGCTACGTTCACAATTTCAGCAAAATCGATCAAGCCTAAGGGGGCGCTCAAAGTGCTTGAAGTTTGTATGAGAAAACGTGGCCTAATGTATGCAGAAATTTTTAGTTTTCGATGTTTGCCACTGGGTGGCGCTGTAAGCGTGTAATGATAAAATCCTTTGGTATTATTTTAGGTGACTATATGCCAGACAACTTTTTCGAAGACCGCAAAGTGATCCGACGCTTGTTAAAAAAGTAATCCCCTTTTTCAGTACATGTAAAGGAATAATATCAATAATGAAATCTCAATACTTCGCCTCACTTTGCCAAGGGTATAGCTTTCCTCACAGGAATCGAATCACTTTGCGCTCTTCGACAAAGTAGTTTGGAATACAGTCACCTACAATAATACCAAAGGGTTTTATCATTAACCGCTGACATTGCCACCTAGCGGTCAAAATCGTAAAATAAACATTTCTACATACATTTGGCCACGTTTTCCCGTACAAACTTCAAGCACTTTGTACGTAGCTTCTGGTAGTCCAAAATAACCTATTTAAGAGGTAAGATTTGGCATTTTCCAATTCTTTTGTTTTTTATATAAATGTGGGCCACCCTATTCCTGCATGCAATAAACCTGGAGCGATTTTGTTATTGTTGGAAAGTATGAATTGGAGACAAAATTGTGTATGTTACAAATATGTAGAAAACCAATGATATACCACTCGTTAGAAAATGTTATAGACTATCAAAAATTACATTTTAAACTGTTATTTTCTATTATATGGATATAAACTATTCATTTATGTCATGAACATTTGACTACCAATCATTAGCATGGCTCATTTCACGCAGCTGCGTTTTTAAAGACAATGCTTCACATATAAGTCTTTAATAAAATAATCACTTACCGTGACAAATTCAATTACATTTTTGCAAAGCCATCTGAAAAGGAAAAAAAGCATTTGTCTTAATTAGAAAAGTTTGCACAATTTATTAGATGCACATTGAATAGGGTCACATTAATGAATAATTTAACAGCTATTCAGAGTGCTCAGCTCGCCACTTGTCACTAGTAGTCGTCGGGCAGTCCCTTGCTCCCAGTTAATTGCCCAGCTAAATACCAAGCTACAACTTGTTAACGCCAATAATTTATCGGTAGCAATTTTTCACCACACCGCACCGGTTCTAAAATCTATGCAGGAAGCCTGCCCGATTCAACTGGTTTCGCACATTCATTACCAACCGCGAAGGGACTCCGAACGCTGGGCTTGTGTAGTGGCAACAGCAACTCCAATCGCTCATTAAAATTGCCATCTCTGAGTCGATTGCTGCACTGCAATGACTGGAAACATGGTCCAGTATCAAATTCCAACATACGCGTCGTCGTCGTCGCCGTCGTCGACATCCGCGAGGTTTTACCGCGTGAACGAACATGCGTTGTTATCAAACTCATAAATATTAGAGCAAAGTAACAACATCTCAACGGGTAGTGGGTCTTACTTGGAGGTGTTCGTTCATCTCGTGAACCGGAGGTTTCCAATTGTATTGTGTGAATTGTGTCTTGGTATAATCGTCTGTGGTTTGTACATAGCATGCAAACATAGAAAAAACAAAATTTTTCAAAAATACTAGTTTTCAATTAAATTGGTATAAAAACAAACACATTTCATTGAAATTGGGATGAAATCTCTATTCAAAGTGAGGTGGGAAACCACTGTTCTAATCATATGCTGCAGCACTTTCAATCTACCTTACTGGATGCATCACAGCATCTGGTGCAAAAAGTGGATCTGAATAAATCACCACCGACTCGGCCAATGGACAGTGCTGTCGCAGTCGCCATCGCAATATCGTGAACTTGTTTAGTCAACCTCTGCTGCAGGAAAAAAATCAAGCAACTCCGACATGCTTCAAATCGCACAAATAATTAGAAATTTACGGCACGTAGTTGGCATGTTTTCAGAATTTTTGCACGGCACATTCTGCGAATCGTGCTGTCTCGGTCGTTAGCGATTTGCTCCATAAAAATGCTTTGATTTGGATTGCATGCGTTCCTTCGAAGTCTTCAAGAGCTCATCGATTCCGAGCGTTTACTTAATTCAAATCGGTGTTTACGAACGAATGGAAATGGGAACTAAGTGAAATCCATTATTATTTGTTTTTATTTTCACGCGATTTGTGTGGCTGCCTTGCGTGGCAATCAGCATAGTTTAGTCACAGAGTGCGAAAGGTCTGGGGGTTTTATTTTACCAAACATGAATAGGTTCAGTTGATAGAACAGCGGCTGCAATTTCAGATGTCGCGTGTTTAAGTTTTTGTTGATTTGAATTTGAAAAATTTAAAATCCGATGCCTAGGTTAAAATACTCAAATAGTCATAGCTCCGCAGTAGCTCCATCTGTAAAAACTTTTAAACTGTTAAACTTTCATCATGAGACAATAAATAAAATAGTTTATTGCAAGCAAACAACAAAGGGCTATATGAAACTGAAAATTACAATTTGGTTAAAAATTAAATTTGAGAAAGTTTTACTAGAAGCTGCTAACTAGGCTATCCAGCTTCCTTATGTGAAGTTTCTCCTGTGAAGGGTCTCCAGTTACCCTAGTGGTGGCAATGAATCGCCAGTCCTGATACGGTGGGTTCGATTCCCGTTCCGATCAGGGAAAATGTTCTCGACTCCCTGGGCATATTATCATTGGCAAATCAATATACAAATTCATGCTATGGGAGGCAAAGAAAGAAGCAGTAACATCAGAGGATACAAATATGGCTGCCACAAAGACTGACTTGGATCCCCACTCACGTTTACAAGAGTACCAATCTAAAAAAATCGTGAACAAATGCGCTCGATTTGGTAAAGCTGCCTTTTTTTCGCATGTGAGCTATGCCAGGATAAACAAGTGCGGCTTGGTTCGATGCTTCGTTTGTCAGATTTGTGCTTCCAACTTAACACTAAAGTCTTTTTTTTACACGGCTTTTTTACACGGTTTCTCGAATTAACACGGTTTTTTGACACAGATTCGCGAATTAACACGGGTTTTTCAACTTTCTCGCGCTAAGTGTCTAGAAGGGAACTCTTACTAAAAGGAAGAAAGGGGATTTATGGGAAAGGGTTGCTAGGGAGTTGAAAAGTGGTATGAGGTGGAGGTGGATGATGATGTAAGAGGTCTGCAAGAAAGGGATGTGTGTAGGGGGGAGTCTGTTTGTTGAAGCGGGGGGGGGGGGGTGTGTTAATATATGGGGGGCTAGGAGGGGTTAAATGAGGGTTTTCCTAAAGGTGATTCCTGGAGTATGGTTTAGCGTCCTACAGGTCCATGGAGCATAGTTCTGTCTGAAGAGAAGTAATTTTCAAAGATATTCTAGGACCTCCAAGAACATCCAAAAGTACAGTCCTGAAAATCTACGAGCGTAATCAATTAATTGTTGCTATATTATTGATGCGGTGTAACATCATTCAGATCCATGGAGCATGGTTCTGTAGAAAACTACTTCCTAAATATGCTCTAGGTCATCCAAAAATGTCCACGAATAAAGAAGTCAAGATCTACAAGCGTAACAAATGGATTTTTGTTACATTACTGATACGGTGTAACATTCTACAGGTCTATGGAGCATAATTCTGAAGAAATGTTATTTTCAAGGATATTCTTGGGCATCCAAGAACTTCCGCGAGCAGTGGTCTTAAGATCTACAAACGTAATCGATGGATTGTAGTCACATTACTAATACGGTGCAACATCCTACAGGTCCTTGGAGCATAGTTCTGTAGAGACTTACTTTTCCAAGATCTTCAAGGATCTCCAAGAACTTTCGCGAGTACAGGCCTGAAAATCTACGAGCGTAATCAAATAATTGTTGCTATATTACTGATGCGGTGTAACATCGTGCAGGTCCATGGAGCATAGTTCTGAAGAGAAGTTATTTTCAAGGATATTTTAAGACATCCAAGAACTTCCGCGAATAAAAGTCTTAAGATCTACAAGCGTAATCGATGGATTACTGATACGGTGCAACAGGCCTGAAAATCTACGAGCGTAATCAACTAATTGTTGCTATATTATTGATCCGGTTTAACATCCTACAGGTCCATGGAGCATAGTTCTAAAAAGAAGTAATTTTCAAGGATATTCTAGGGCATGCAAGAACTTCCACGAGTAGTGACCTTAAGATCTACAAGCGTAATCGATGGATTATAGTTACATTACTAATACGGTGTAACATCCTACATGTCCATGGAGCAAAGTTCTAAAGAGATGTTGTTTTCAAAGATATTCTAGGGCATCCAAGAACTTCCGCGAATCAAGGCCTTGAGATCTACAAGCGTAATGGATGGATTGTAGTCACATTACTGATACGGTGCAACATCCTACAGGTCCTTAGAGCACAGTTCAAAGATATTCAAGGACCTCCAAGAACTTCCGAGAGTTCAGGTCTGAAAATCTACGAGCGTAATTAATTAATTTTTGCTTTATTATTGATGCGGTGTAACATCCTACAGATCCATGGAGCATAGTTCTGTAGAAAAGAAACATTCCAAATATTTTTTTTTTTTTTTTGCTTTATTCAACAAGGCAGCTGTAGAAGTTACTTAACCTAACTGTGGCCAGCCACTTGAATAGTGAATGAATTCTAGTAAGCAAGCATATTAAATACTATGTACAAATCTTAAAACAACACTTAAACTAAATATAAAAAATCATTACAAACAATTCAATTTTTAATTCAAACATTTTCGAACACATATTTTTTCTTATAAACTGTCAGACGTTCTTCGGTTTTCAAGTAATTAGGGAGCGCATTAAATTGAGTCACACCAGTGTAGAAGAAGTGCCTTAAAGCGAGCTCAGTTCGTGGTCTTGAAACAAAAAAGTTTTGCCTTGCTCTAGTTTCGTGAGCGTGTATATTTTGAAATTCAATTAAACGTATGTTGGAGTCCACTAAGTTATGTTTTATTTTATAAACAAAAAGCAGGCAGTTGTATTTATGCAATAAATCTAACGGCAATATTTCAGGTGAATACAAAGTTGCAGTAGGAGAAAATAGTGGAAGTTTGCGAATATATTTAATTGCTCTATTTTGCAAAACTTTCAGTACATTCAGATGCGTTACTCCTGCTGAACCCCAAATTGTATTCATGTAAGTCAGATGCGGTAAAATGAAAGCATTATACAGTTGCCAACAGCTTTGAATACTTAGACAATGCCTAGCTTTCTTTAGAGCAAATATTATGGGCATTATTTTATTTTTTACGAGTCTAATATGTCTCTTCCAATTGAGATTCTCGTCTATTGCTAGACCTAAATAATCTACCTCAGTAACTTGAGCTAAATTTTCGTTATTTGTAGTCAGTTCAAATCGTGGGTTTGGATTTTTTAGTGAAAAAATTATGAAGTTTGATTTTTTACTATTTTTTTGCATTTTATTGGCAGAAAACCAACTGGGAAGTAGATGAAGATCATATTGCATCATATTTTGAAGTGATTCTAAGTCTTTTGCTTTATATTTACAGACGACATCGTCTGCGTAGCATTGCAGTGTTCCCTTGAGTGGCACGTTAAATATGTCATTTACAAAAAGATTGAACAATATAGGGCCAACAATGGACCCTTGTGGCACACCAGATTTTATAAGAAGCGGCTCACTCAGAACTCCATTGACACAACATTGCTGTTTCCTGTACGAGAGGTAGGATTTCAGTAAACTAACTGCTGATGGAGTGAATCCATAGAAACTCAGTTTAGCAATTAATAAATCATGAGGAATACAGTCAAATGCTTTACATAAGTCTATAAATATGCATCCAACATACTCTCCTTCATCTAAACCTTTTACAATAAAATTCAATAGTTCTAAGGAAGCCGATTCGGTGCTTTTTTTGGGTAGGAAACCGAACTGATTTTTATTCAAAAGATTATTTTGTAATAAATAGCATTTGATTTGTTCATTTATAATGTACTCTGGAATTTTAGAGAGGGCTGGCAAAATTGAAACAGGTCTATAGTTAGTTTTAGTAAACTTATCACCAGATTTATAGAGTGGAACTATTTTTGCAATTTTCAAACAATCTTCAAAGTGTGAGGACTGAATCATATTGTTGACTGCCTGTGTCAGTTTAGGAGTTATGAAAGAAGAACATTTTTGAAGAAACCTCGTAGAAATTTTATCCAATCCGACAGCAGCACTAGCATTTAATGATTTTAACACAGTAGTAACTTTTTCATCATTAACCACAGAGAAAGAGAACAAAACATCTGGTTGTGGACTCATAAATACTATAAAATTGCTATTCGCTGAACTTATTCTTTGGAGTATACTGTTGTTTTGAACCAATAATCCAATATTAACAAAGTATTCATTGAAACAATTAGCTATCAAAGCATCGGTTGGAATAATTTCATTGCAGCACTTCTACATTTGATTTTGAACAACTTCTCTGGAAAATTATTTCCCTCAGTATACTCCAAGTTTTTCTATAATCCTTTGCATTTTGGCACAATTTGCGCCCATAATGTTGCTCCTTAGAGTATTTGATCTTGTTTTTTAATGCATTACGCATTCTTACATACACTTGGTAAAACTCATTTTTTAGACGATCTGTTGTAGCATTTTTGTATTTTTTATAAACTTAATTTTTTTGTCTAATTTCAACTAATAACTCATTGTTTATGTATGGCTTCCTAATTCTCATGGACTTTTTTCTAAATGATATTTCTGTTTTGTTTTCATTTATAATTGCATTCAGTTTTGCAGAAATATCACTAAAATGTGTGCTAGAATGGAAAGTTGTTTGTGATACTGATCTGAGAATATTATCATAGTTAATATATGTTTTCTTTTGCACAAACTCATCGTTCATTAGTTTTGATGTCTTAATTGATAATACAAGAGTCTTGTGGTCCGATATGCATCGTTCAGTATGTGTAAATGCATTTTGCAATCAAATATATCTGTAATAAAATGATCAATTACTGTACAAATAGTATTTGAAATACGCGTTGCATAGCGGGAGTCTATTTTGTTCAGAATAATGTATCCAAGAGATTGAATTTTATGTTTATATTGATAAAAATGTTCACGGACCCGTAGCATGTTACAATGTATTAGAAATGTAACAACAATTCATTGAGTACGCTTGTAGATCTTAAGGCCTTAACTTGCGGAAGTTCATGGAAGGCCTAGCATATCTTTAGAAATGAATACTCTTCAGTACAATGCTCAATGGACCTCTGGGATGTTACAACGCATCGGTAATGTAGCAAGAAAGCATTGGCTATGTTTGTAGATCTTCTGGCCTTCACTCGCGGAAGTTCTTGGAGATCAAAATTGGAGGTCATGTTTGAAAATTATTTATTTACAGAACAATGCTCCGTAGACCTGTAGGATGTTAAACAGTATCAGTGATGCACAACAATCAATCGATTACGCTCGTAGATATTAAAGCCTTTACTCGCGAAAGTTCTGACACATCTTTCTCTACATCACCTTGCTCTGTGGACCTGTATGGTGTTGACAGTTTCCTAGATACTTCGTTTCGTCCATCTAGACAGTGTTTAACACCCCAAAATATCCTCTGCGATCTTCCTTGGAAACAGTATGTACTCTGCTCCCTATAACCCATCCCTTGTCCCCTTCCCCATTAACTCCTTGATTCAACCATTACAACCCCTCCCCCCCTTTCCTTATTAACTTTCTAAAATAAACCTCGGATATCTGAAGGTGAGCACATTTCAAATATTTTTCATATTTCCCTCAGTTTTTTTTTACACGGATTCCCGAATTAGCACAGTATTTTTTTTACACGGTTTCTCAAATTAACACGGTTTTTTTTTTACACGGTTTCGCGAATTAACTCGGTTTTTCTACACGGTTTTTGCCTTTCTCGTACAACAAAGTTGTACCGAAAGGCTATCATTTCACTCCAAAAATCAATTTTTGATAGAAAGCTCAGATTATCAAGTCTTATATATCAATCGACACAGCTCGACGAACTGAGCAAATGTCCGTCCGTATGTGTGTGTGTATGTGTGTGTGTATGTGTGTGCTAATAATAGATCAAAGAAATGAGCCTAAGTTTTTCCTAGTAAATGTCAATTGATTGTGCCGCAACAAGTTTCATTCGATAGGCAATAGGTTGTAGTTGAACGCTATTGAATTTGGTTTGGATATTTCAAGCCATTTCAAAGATATTTAAAAAACTTTGCGAACTTCCACAAATAAATATTTTTAATTCCCACGTTCCCATTTTCGAAGCCTAGACACGAACGCTTCTTGGACACCCTAAAATAATTTACCTGAGTTGTGAATTTAACTCATATTTTTTTTGATTGACAAAGTTGTAACAAAAACCATTTTCTGCTATAGCCCAACAGTAGATGTAGTAAATTTAAGTTGCATATTCAACGGAGTGGTTTTGAAGTTATATTTCAAGCTCGAAAAGTAGTGAATTGTACACCTTTTGATGTAGCATTTTTTTAAGCGTGTGCGTTGTAAGGTAAGGTAAAGGAGCGACCATAAATTACGTGAAATTTTGGGGGATATCTGCAAAATGTGATAATTCCGACACATGTTTTAGAGAAACAATGCAAAAAGTTTGACTGCAAAAAAAGGGGGTTGAAAATAGACAATTTTTAGTAACGTAATTTGAGGACGTTCCAAACATATTAGTATATTTCCTGGGTTTTGTGCTGCATACATCTCGGCGATTAACTTACCGCTTACCGGGTTCTAATTAGTACACTCAGAAATAAAAGTATACACGGAATTAGTATTATTTATGCATTTTGTATCCGCATCTCTCTCATTCTCTTTCTGTTTTCATGCTATCTGCCGTTTAGCCTGGGTTGAAGCGAAGTGATTTGTCAACCCAGACGAAGCAGCGGATAGCATAAAAACAGAAAGAGAGTGAGAGAGATGCGGATACAAAATGCATAAATAATAGTAATTCCGTGTATACCTTTATTTCTGAGTGTACACGTTACACACGACAGAGAAAATAGGTAGAGAAGCGAAGAGTGTGAAGCCAAAAAAACCTTATCGAACCGTCAAACTGGTATCCTATCGAACAAAATCAACAAACCTTGACGATTGCCGCATAATTCATGATAAGTATTGCGATCATTCGAAACATTTTTTTACCAATATTTTTAAATATCAAGGATATTACTGTAAATAACATTGATTCCTTAAATTGACGAAAATTGATCCTTTTTGGTATACATTTTAGATGATTTCTTGTTAATAAATCAACAGCATAAATCATTTTCTAATGCAGTACACGAGAAAGACACTACCCTCGATAGGTGGATTAATCTGTTTTTCGGTAGTTGCCAACATCCGAGTTACGAAATCAAAACAGAAAAAGTGTTGCCGTTCAGACGGCTGTTCACTCTTCGCTTCTCTACCTATTTTCTCTGACACACGAATAAACAAATCGTCCCCTTAATGCTAGAACTAGGTAACTAGTTTTGCGAAATCGCTAGAAATTTGTTTATATCTGAACGTACACCACAATAAACACAAGTTTGTCAATTAAAAAATCGAAAACACATATTAATTCAACTTTTAAGACCAACAAAGAGTATGTTTTATACCAGGATAAGTTTTACCAGCCATTTTTATCCGCATTTTCCAAAACGAGATACCTAGTTCTAGCATTAAGGAGGCGAAATTACCAAAAAAATATGCCAAAATCTTAAAAACAAACAACCTAGTAAGGTATGAAAGCCCTACTTGTTTTTGCGTTTTTTGGCATTTCTGCCTTTCTCGTACAACAAAGTTGTACCGAAAGGCTATCATTTCATTCCAAATATCATTTTTTGATTGAAAGCTCAGATTATCACGTCTCATATATCAATCGACACAGCTCGACGAACTGAGCAAATGTCCGTCCGCATGTGTGTATAGGTGTGCTAATAATGCTAAGCAAAGAAATGAGCTTATGTTTTTCCTAGTAAATGTCAATCGATTGAGCCGCAACATGTTTTATTTGATAGGGAATATTATTATTATTATTATTATTATTATTATTATTTATTTATGACACTTTACCATAGTAGGTATTCGTGTCGGGGACTAATAGGGAATAGGTTGTAGTTGAACGCTATTGAATTTGGTTTGGATATTTCAAGCCATTCCAGAGATATTTGAAAAAGTTTGTGAGGTACCACAAAATAAATGCTTCTCATTCCCACGTTCCCATTATCCAAGTCTAGACACGAACGCTTATCGAGGACCCTAAAATAATTCATCTGAGCTGTGAATTTAACTTGATTGTTTTAGATTGACAAAGTTGTAGCGAAAACCATTTTCTACTGTAGCCCAACAGTAGATGTAGTAAATTTAAGTTGCATATTCAACGGAGTGGTTTTGAAGATCTATTTTAAGCTCGAAAAGTAGTGAATTATTGTACACCTTTTGATATAGCATTTTTTAAGCGTGTGCGTTGTAACAGGTAAGGGAGCGATCATAAATCACGTCAGTATGTGCAAAATGTGATAATCCCGATACATGTTTTCAGTAACAAATTTTGAAAACGACGTATAATCAATGCTACACCATTGATTATACGTCGTTTTCAAAATTTGTTACTGTTTTGGAGATACAATGCAAAAAGTTTGATTGCAAGGGAAAAAGGGGTTGAAAAAGGACAATTTTTATGTAACGTAATTTGAGAACGTCCCAAACACATTAGTACATTTAATGGGTCGTGTGCTGCATACATCTCGGCGACTAACTTACCGCTTACCTGGTTCTAGTTAGTACACCAAAAAAAAGATCTACTCAGTGGCTGAGATAATTTTACTCAGAAATCGAAAAATCGATTATTTTTCTTACTCGTTTCAGCTGAAAGTGGGACAACCCGTTGCCAATGAGTTGTCCCACCATTAATGGAAACTGAGCAAGAAAACAAAGGATTTTTCGATTTCTGAGTGAGACCAACTCAGAAACTGAGTAAAATTTTTGGCAAGTTTACACGTTACGTATAGTACACATATTAATGTAACATTTTTAAGCGTGTGCTTCGCTAAGGCAAGGGAACAATCGTGAATCACGACACGCTTTAGGAGGTACTCACAAAGTGTAATAATCCATGCACACATTTTGGAGATGAAAATGTTAAAATGTTGACGTAGAGGGAGAAAAATGATTTAAAATGGAAAATTTCAATGTGACGTAATCTATAAACGTCTCGAACATATTAATATATTTAATGGTTCGTGTGTTGCATACATCTTGGCGATTAACTTACCTACCACTTAACGAATAAATGTACATTTGTCAGGTTCTAATTATCCCCTACCGAGGAAAATTTCTACTCAGTCACTGGGTTGAACTTACTCAGAAATAGTTTTGTTTTCCTACACTGAATAACGGCTTGCGGATGAAATTACTATGAGCCATTTTACGAAGTGACAACAATGTTGATGTTGATATCGATTTTCACGGGTTTGGACGCTATCTCCTGCCAAAATTTCATTCATAAAAACGGCTCGTGAAATGGACTGTTCTGCAGGATCATTTTAAATATATACATCGCCACTAAATTTGTGCAGACTGAGTTTCGCTTCAATTCAACAGATAAATACTGTCAATTTTATAATTGACCCAATTTGCAACTAACCCTTTACACTGAAATTAGTTTTGTTGTGAAAACTAACTGAAAGACGGCTTGCGGTAATGACCAGCATAAAAATGATTCCAAATTTACCATGGCAAAAAAGTTGATCATCGTCCAACAAACGCTTGTCGTCTGCGTTTTGTTCCCTCTCATATGAACCCAGTTGCCAACAGATTTTTTGATTAGCGGGGTAACATTGATTGGCTTGACCGACCTCATGAAATGTTCATGGATCATTTCCAGTATGCTTCATTTTAAGTTTTTTACACTTTTCATAAGTCTTATTTTATGAAGTTTGTCATAATCAACACAATGAATTTTCATGAGGTACCGTAAACTGGGGTCAAATTGATCAGCGGAGTGAAATTGATCATTCGGGTACTACATTGTAATTGGCTTGTTTAGTGGTGTTGAGATAATTCCATATTCACAATCTACATGCCAAACTGAGCCAAAATCCAAATTTTCATGAACTTTGGTGCCCGGGAACCTATTTGAAAATCGATTTAAAGTTTGTATGGGAGCGATTTGTCGAATCACCCCTCGTCGCATTTCGTACTGGGTGGAGCTGTCAAGCAGTTGCCCAGCTGTCAAAAGGTGATTTCAAAAAATCTTTTTGTAATTGAATTTAGGTATCAAAATAAAGTTTTAAAAATCTGAAAAAAATCATACTGGCTTTTTTTTAGGAATTTGCAATGTATTTCTCATTTGGCTGTGATCATTGCTACTAAACAATCGATTGCCAATAGAACTTTTCGTAAATTCTATGTTTTAACATTTTTGTGGAGCCTTGGTTGGGAAGTTATGTAGCTAATCAGAACATTAAATAATTAAAAAAAAGTTTGTTTTATGATGAAATAGTCATTTATTGTGATAGAAATCACTTATTTCAAATTAAATTGCCTACCTTTAGGCGTTAAAGGGTAAATTTCAAAATTTAATTTTGCATTTAAGTATTAAATTAATTAGTTATAAGATTTTAAACGCGTTATTCGGTTTTAGAAGAGCAAAATTAAGCGAAGAAGGATATTTTCCTTTCCAACCGATGCTTAATTGTATACAGTGATTTTTCGATTTTATCACGGTCAAAAAAAATTTTACCGTGAATTTAGCGAAACCGTGAATTTGGCGAAATGAAAAATAAACGCAAATTTTATGTTTAAAATCAACAACCTGTAAAATGTTTAAATCGTAATTAACAGCTTTAGTAATGTGTCAATGAAAGTATTGTTTAGGCGCTGTCAATACACTAAAGAGACCCATTTCGGGTCATATCCAACAACCATCTTCCCCTGTAGACTTTCGTTCTAACAAAATTTTGATTTTTTTATGAACCGAAGACTTTGGCCAGATCTCCCTCCCCCTTGAAGTCTGCGTAGTTTATGTACCTACGTGAGTCGAAACTTACAAGGACATTGTACAATTCTCGCGTTTAGTATCATACAGGGGTATATACAATGATCGTTTTCTGTTTATCGATTTTCTCTTTTGTTAATAACTTCGCCGACAAATTATTTTCGGTTCTTTTCGTTGTTCTAGAAGCTAGTACTAGTCGTCCATCACCGAAACATATCATCCGAATATTGAACGTATTTCTCGGAATAATCCGAAGAGAAAATCGATGAAGAAATATCAAGCATTGTAGATATGCCCGTATGATACTAAGCGCGAGAATTGAAGAAGTTTATTTTTTGTAGTAGATTATTCAAAGCCTCTTTTATATATAAAGCTGTAAGAAATTATCAGACGATTTACTAAATGGAATTTCATTTATTTCAATGAACGAGGTAATGGAAACAGAAACAGCAATCATGAAAGTGAAGAAATAACAAATGGTAATCTTGTCAAATTTGTTGTGACTTATCTTATAAAGTTTATTCGTCAAATCTTCAAAGTTTCCATGATCTAACTAATCGTTTTTGTATGAATTGCTTCCCTAACGGTTTTCATTAATTGAATATTTACAATATTTATTTATGAAATGGTTCAATGTGCAATGACCAAAAATCTCTATAATTTTGTTTTAGGGAAATTGAGGAAAATAAACATTAAAATAAAAATAAAATATTTTTAATTTGTGAAAATTCGTCACTCGGTTTTATATATTCTATGAGATGAGATTTAAAAACTCTATTCAAAGAAACATATTCCCACTTATTTTTCATAGTAAAGGTAAAATAATCCAGACTTTGGAAATCCCTAATAAATAAGTAGTTTCACAATCAGAGCCTGTCCTTAAACTACGTAGACTCTTAGGGGGAGGAGGGTTTCTGACCAAAGTCTACGCTTCATACAAATTTCGATAATTTTGTATGGACAAAAATCTACGAGGGGATCTCAGATGGTCATACATTAGTCTACGTAGTTTATGGACAACGCCTAACATGTTTATGTTGATTTCGCGATTTTTTAGAAAAGGCGTGATAAAAACGAAACGAAAACCGTGATAAAATCGAGAGTGAATTTGGCGAGTAGTGAATAAAATGACTAGTGATAAAACCGAAACGCCACTGTACTGATCAATTTCGCCCCAAAGTGGCATTTCAATTTTTTTGATTTTTAGAGCTATTTAACTTAAAGTTTAAATTGTTGAACAAAATTCTGTCACATGGTTCCATGGAGATCCACTAGGTACTGGTTTTACAGAAATTCTTTGAATTGTGAAATATTTGAATTGTCACTGATGCTATCCGCAAAAGTTGTTTTAAAGTGATCAATTTGACCCCGGATTACTATTCTTATGGCTTCCATAATATTTAGATATAGCAAAAGTTCATAAGGTGTTTTGATGAATTTCGTTAGTTTATTCGCTGGGTGTACTAAATCGATATTCCTGATTTCGACTATGCTGTCCAAAGTCATACAAATTATGTGCTTTTTTGTCACTGTAGTATTAAAACCGTCTAAACTAATAACGCCTTAAGGTAGGCAAACTTTTAGGGAATTGAAAACCTTCTTTTAATAAATCGTATATTTCATCATTCCCAGTTACGGACTACGGTCGCGTCGTGTACTGAGTACACGCACCATGAAAAAAAAAAACACATTTGTGGTACACAGCGTGAGCGTGGTGTCGCTGAGGGTGGCTGAAGACGCGACTTTTCGAGGGTTAAGAAGGATCACTTTCGTAGTGTGCCGCGCTTGTTGATGAGAGTGAAAATTTTCGCTCCCGTCATTTATTTTTAGGTTAATTTTTCATCAAATTTTTCATTTTCCTCAATATTGAATGTTTTTGATTACTGTATAAAAAGGACCAAAAATTTTGTTTTGGGACTGAATCACCTTCCTCAGCGTCATGCTCAAACTACTATTCTTATATAAGATGATGGTACCGTAAAACGGGGTATCATTGATCAGTGGGGTAACATTGATCGGCTTGACCGACCTCATGAAATGTTCAAACAAGCATTTTACATTGAATCTGTTTCTGCTATCGAATGGTATATCGTAATCTGCTATTATTTAGCTATTAAATGACATGTAATTCTTCAAAATTGAATTTCATGAACATTGAAATAAATCGATTTTTCAATAGCTGTGTTTCGTAGCGCAATGAGATGCATTGTCAAACATTCATGTATGGCATGAATACTAAATACAATATTAGGTTCGAAATCACTATATTACTTCAATATGATATCCTAGAGTTGGATTTAATGAACGAAACTTTTATAAAAATGCTATTTTTCAATAAAATATACGATTTATTGAAAGTTGGCTATCAATTACTTAAGCCATTGCCTACCTTTAGGCGTTATTCACGGTTTGTAGGATTTAAATCCTAAAATAACTCAAAAAGTACATAACTTGTAAGAATTTGGACAACATATTCGAAATCAGCGACCCCGAATTTAGTAAGTAAGGGTATTTTCAACACAAACAAACATTGTTAACTTAGGTGATCAATGTTACCCCAAATCTACAAAATCAGAAATTAGATGAAAAAGCCTATTTAAACATGTTTAAAAGTTTTACAATACTTTTTCGAGTAGCTTAACACATACTAAGAGGGCCAGTACTTGTTTTAAAAATATAAAACATGTAACATTTGCTTTAACAAGAGAATTATTCAAGAAAGATCGAAAATTCTGATCAATGTTACCCCGGATTACGGTAACGATTTTCGAGCTTTCGAATATAGATGGGATAGTTCATTTTTTCAAAATTGATTCATTAAGTTACACTCAGCACAATTATGGGTTAGGTACCTACTCAAGAAGCAATCTTTTCATAATCGATTTTCATACAGAAACAACACTAACTTTATTTTACATTCTTATCATTGAAACTCCTTTTTATTGTTTTATATAAAAATCTGCTTGTAAAACTCACTTTAAGTGATGAAAATTACTAAAAAGTTGATGAATAATGAAAACTACATTAATGGGCCAAAATTGGCTGTGTAACAATTATGGGTCAACTTGTTGTCTATTATTTATTTAGTTACTCAAGTTTTGTCTATTTTGTTAATGAATGATCACTTATTCTCGTTAGATCAACTATAGTAGAATCTAAAGCTGGTTTAAAATCTCTTAACGAAGCGTGTTTTCATGATTTGAAATCAATTTTTCAAAATTGGGACCAAATCTTCATCCACCCACACCACCGATAAACGCCTAAAAGTATGCAATGTCTATGACGCAGAACTCTCAATTACATATACAGTGACCCCACACCGATGAATAAACTTATGCCGTTTTTCTTTTTGATCCAGTTCCAACCTGGGTACTTGAAAATCACTAAAGATCACTTTTACAGAGCTTACGAAAGCAGCGCACGCACTTTCCTTTATTAACAATCGAAGCGTTACTTTGACAGATGGTTTTGCACCGAACAAAAGTTTTTGAAAATATGTATGTTGTTATTGAAAATACTGTCACATGGGAAAATATTAGGAAAATTTGCTGAAAAACTATCAAAGATACCCCATTTTATTGTATATTTTTGGTACACCCTTAAAAAATCTAATTGCTATAACTATTACAAGTTCAAGCTTCTATGTTGCAGGAGATAGAGAACGTATTCTACGAGAAAGGCACTATCACCGCTAGGTGGATTAATCTGGGTTTTTTTTACACGGGACGTATCCTCCGTGTAAAAAAAGACCTAAGTGTATACAAAATTGCAAAGGGATTTCTTGATGTTTCACCTTAACATCCTAGAAATGCTAAAAAATACTAAGTTGAAGAAAGGTAGGCCAAGTTCCAGTGGGAACGTAGAGCCATAAATAAGAAGTGGTAGAAGTTGTTCTTTAATCAATTTTCGAGATTCTCCTGCTTCTTGCAGCAAGTTTTACCATGCCTATGACATGGCGTGTTACACTTTCGAAGAATCCCGCTTCTGCCACATGGAGTAATCCCAGCAGAAATGCCGAGAATACTATCTGGAGAAATCCAGTCTCAAAAAATCCCGAGAGAAAACAAAGGACGGATAATCAAAAAGAATCATGGGAGGAATCTCTATAAAAAATAATCCGGGAGATATCCCTGAAGGAATTCCGGGAGAAATCCATGAAAGAATGCTGGAGTAATCCTTGAAAGAAGCCCCTGAGAAAATTCTGGAGAAATATCTGAAATATGTAATCAAGGAAGAAATCTCGAGGGGAGAAATACTAGAATTAATCCTTGGAAGAATTTCGGTAGGAATCTCTTAAGGAAATCCGGGAAGAATCAACGAAGAATCCCGAGAGAAATCAATAAAGAAATCCTGGGAGATGTTTTTGAAGCAATTTAGGAAGAAATTTATGGAGAATAAAACACAGGAAAAATTATGAAAATTAATCCCGAAAGAATCCCAAAAAAGCGCCTTTGAATATCCTGCAGGGACATCTGAGAGTATTCCGGGATAGATGTATGAAAGATTCCTGGAGGAATTTTGCTGGGAATCGTAGGAAAAATCCCTGATGGAATCTGTGAAAGAATTTCGGAAGGAATTCCTTAAGAAATTTCGGGATTTCCCGATAAAATTCCAGGTGAATCCCTAAATGAATCTAGGAAGAGAAATATTTAAAGCATATTTGAAAGCATGCCAAAAAGATTCACGAGAGAAATCATTGCATAAATCTCTGAAAAAATTTCGGAAGAAATACTTAAAAGATTCCCGGAAAAAAATCTTGAAACAATTCCTGACTGAGTTTCGGGAGGGATCCCTTAAGGAATCCCAAGGAAAGCCCAGGAAGAATCGTGGATGAGTCCCTGATGCAATTTCGAGAATAACCAGTGAAAGAATCCCAGGAATCGCAGTAGAAATACCTGACGACATACTGAGAGGAATCAATGAAAGAATCTGTGTTTAAATGATAAGAAGTATCCCTAAAGCCTTCAGGCTGAAGGAATCGCAGGGGAAACCGTTCAAAACATCACAGGAACATGCCGACAGAAATTCATAAAAGAATCTCGTGAGAAAATCACAGGAGGTAGCTCTGAAGGAATCCAAGGAGAAACCCCAGAATAAATCAAGAAGGAATTGCTAATTGAATCTCGGAAGAAATACCTGAAATAATGCCGGAGGGAGTTTCGAGAGAAGCTCAGAAGGAAACTCGGGAGAAATCAAAGACGGAATTTCGGAAGGAGTCCCGGAAGAAATCTCTATGTGAATAAATTTTATGGTGGGATATCCAAAACAAATCAAGAAGTTTAGGAAGTCCCGAAGAAATCCATGAACAAATCCTAGGATAAATCCCAGGAAAATTCTGTAGGAATCTCTGATGGAATCACAGGATGCAAAAGGACTTGAAAAAAAAATCATACCGGGAGGAATCCCTGATGGAATGCCGCAAAATGTCCCTGAAGGAGTCCCGTTTGGAAAGTTTATCGTGACGAATCAATGAAAGAATCCCGATTCATAGGTTCCTAATAGGGCCCATATAGCCGAGGCGGTAAACGCACGGGTATTCAGCATGACCATGCTGAGGGTGACGGGTTCGATTCCCGGTCGGTCCAGGATGTTTTCGTAAAAAAGGAAATTTCCTTGACTTCCTTGGGCATAGAGTATCTTCGTGCCTGCCACACGATATACATATGCAAAATGGTCATTGGCAGAGGAAGCTCTCAGTTAATAACTGTGGAAGTGCTCATAGAACACTAAGCTGAGAAGCAGGCTTTGTCCCAGTGAGGACGTTACGCCAAGAAGAGGAGAGGAGAGGAGGTTCCTAATAGATTTCCAGGGAAAATATCCTAGAGGACACGGTAAAGGCTGGGTATGCTAGGCAATTAAGATCCCATTGTGATCCAAACGGTGTCAAAATTTTATCGAACTTTCATGTACCTCGGATTTTTCTTCATAGAATATTAGAATTTCGGCTATAATGTATAAATCCAAATTTTGAAAATATTCTATTGGGGGAAATTTGAGTTAGCTGAGTTTTTGACTATTTTCCATACTAAAAATCAATAATTACTATTTTAGCACAAAAAACGGTCCATATTAAATGTATGGAAAAATTTTCGCCGATGAAATATTTTCTAGTTTTCCGATTATGAATATATAGCCCAAATACAAATCATTTCCGAAGAAAAATCCGAGGTACATGAATGTTCAATAATAATCGAAATTTTGACACCGTGATCCACTAACCTCTGCCCAGCAAATCCTATTCCTACCTCCTCGTGGTACCGGCCGGAAACTATGAGCAACCTTAGGGAAGATCGGGTAACCAACCCCGGTGGGAACTTTGGTTGTAGGCTGACAGGGAAGGGGGGGTTTGCTTCGGCAAACCTGAGCGTCTGTTCTCCAGGAGGAGCGGCTGACAACAGCATCTGATCCCCATGTTAGGGGCGGCTGATCTACGTCCGAGTGCCAGGGTAGGACTCTAAGCTCAACTGTGCCCTATGGTCCTCCGGAAAGTAGGGGGTTGGTGTCAGGCCTTACGAGCCAGCCTTAAAAAAATATTGTAACGGAAAATCAGCAACAGAATAATACGAACCGAAACCAACGGCAACGACCCCAGCGAACAAAAAGGACATGCGATTGGAAACTCGGTACGTGGAACTGCCGATCTCTCAACTTCATTGGGAGCATCCGCATACTCGCCGATCTACTGAAGGACCGCGGGTTCGGCATCGTAGCGCTGCAGGAAGTGTGTTGGACAGGTGCGAACGTTTAGAGGTAATCATACCATCTACCAGAGCTGCGGCAACACACGCGAGCTGGGAACAGCTTTCATCGTGATGGGTGATATGCAGAGGCGCGTGATCGGTTGGTGGCCGATCGACGAAAAATGTGCAGGTTGAGGATCAATGGCCGATTCTTCAACTTCAGCATAATAAACGTGCACAGCCCACACTCTGAAAGTACTGATGATGACAAGGACGCATTTTACGCGCAGCTCGAACGCGAGTACGATCGCTGCCCAAGCCACGACGTCAAGATCATCATAGAAAATTTGAACGCTGAGGTAGGTCAGTAGGAGGAATTCAGACCGATAATTGGTAAGTTCAGCGCCCACCATCTGACGAACGAAAACGGCCTACGACTCATTGATTTCGCCGCCTCCAAAAATATGGCCATTCGTAGTACCTTTTTCCAACACAGCCTCCCTTATCGTTACACCTGGTGATCACCACAGCAGACGGAATCTCAAATCAATCACGTTCTGATTGACGGACGGCACTTCTCCGACATTATCGACGTCAGGACCTATCGTGGCGCCAACATCGACTCCGACCACTATCTGCTGATGGCCAAACTCTCCGTCATCAACAATGTACGGTACCGGCGACCACCACGGTACAACTTAGAGCGACTGAAGCAACCGGATGTCGCCTCAGCATACGCGCAGAATCTCGAGGCCACGTTGCCAGACGAGGGCGAGCTCGATGAGGCCTCTCTAGAGGACTGCTGGAGTACAGTGAAAGCAGCCATCAACGACGCAGCCGAGAGCACCATCGGGTACGTGGAACGGAATCGACGGAACGAATGGTTCGGCGAAGAGTGCAGAACGGTTTTGGAGGAGAAGAACGCAGCAAGGGCGGTAATGCTGCAGCAAGGGACTCGACAGAACGTGGAACGTTACAAACAGAAGCGGAAACAGCAGACCCGCCTCATTCGGGAGAAAAAGCGCCGCCTGGAAGAAGCGGAGTGTGAAAAAGGGAACTGCTGTGCCGTTCCCAAGAAACACGGCAGTTCTATCAGAAGCTCAACGTATCCCGCAACGGCTTCGTGTCGCGAGCCGAAATATGCAGGGATAAATACGGAGGCCTCTTGACGGACGGACGAAAGGTGATCGAAAGGTGGAAGCAGCACTTCGATCAGCACCTGAACGGCGTGGAGAACGTAGGCATGGGAGCCCACGGAAACGGAAGAAACGACGACGCCAGTGCAGCGGAGGACGGAAATGAACCAACTCCCACGCTGAGGGACGTTAAGGATGCCATTCACCAGCTCAAAACCAACAAAGCAGCTGGTAAGGATGGTGTCACAGCTGAACTCATCAAGATGGGCCCAGAAAAGTTGGCCACCTGTCTGCATCAGCTGATAGTCAGGATCTGGGAAAACGAACAGCTACCGGAGGAGTGGAAGGAAGGGGTAATCTGCCCCATTCACAAGAAAGGCGACCATTTGGAATGTGAGAACTTCAGGGCGATCACTATTTTGAATGCTGCCTACAAAGTGCTGTCCCAGATCATCTTCCGTCGTCTGTCACCTAAAACGAATGAGTTCGTGGGATGTTATCATGCCGGCTTCATCGACGGCCGGTCGACAACGGACCAGATTTCCACCGTACGGCAAATCCTCCAGAAATGCCGTGAATACCAGGTCCCAGCGCATCACCTGTCGATCGACTTCAAAGCGGCATACGACAGTATCGACCGCGCAGAGCTATGGAGAATCATGGACGAAAACGGCTTTCCTGGGAAGCTGACTAGACTGATTAAAGCAACGATGGACGGTGTGCAAAACTGCGTAAGGGTTTCGGGTGAACTATCCAGTTCATTCGAATCTCGACGGGGACTGCGACAAGGTGAAGGACTCTCATGCCTACTCTTCAACATCGCTCTGAAAGGTGTGATGCGACGAGCCGAGCTCAACAGTCGAGGAACGATTTTCACAAAATCCGGACAATTTGTGTGCTTTGCGGACGACATGGACATTATTGCCAGAACATTTGGAACGGGGGCAGAGCTGTACACCCGCCTGAAACGCGAAGCAGCAAAGGTCGGGCTGGTGGTAAATGCCTCAAAAACAAAGTACATGCTGGTAGGCGGAACCGAAACCGACCGGATCCGTCTGGGTAGTTATGTTACCAGAGACGGAGATAATTTAGAGGTGGTGGAGGAATTAGTCTACCTCGGATCCTTACTGACGGCTGACAACAACTCGAGCCGTGAAATTTGGAGGCGCATCATCAGCGGAAGTCGAGCCTACTACGGGCTCCAGAAGAAACTGCTGTCGAAAAAGATTCACCCATGCACCAAATGAACCATGTACAAAACGCTAATAAGACCGGTGGCCCTCTACGGGCACGAGACATGGACCATGCTCGAGGAGGACCTACAAGCACTCGGAGTTTTCGAGCGACGCGTGCTAAGGACGATCTTCGGCAGTGTGCAGGAGAACGGTGAGTGGCGCAGAAGGATGAACCACGAGCTCGCTACACTTTACGGCGAAATCAGCATTCAGAGTGGCCAAAGCCGGAAGGATACGCAAGAATGCTGGACAACAACCTTGCAAAGCTGGTGTTTGCAACTAATCCGGTTTGCAAAAGAAGGCGTGGAGCGCAGAGAGCACGATGGGCGGACCAGGTGGAGCGTGCCTGCGGAAAACATATATTTTTTTAATAGAATGAGAAAATCTACTGATCAGATATCCAAGAGGTGGTTCTTCGGGTTATGTGGGGATCGACTCACTAAAAATTCATTCTCTCTCCTCCTTACCTTTGCGATACGTCCATTAGGGATGACTTCGAGAATGGCGGAACCGTACATGACTACTCTCTGATGGTAAGTGTTCCACCAGCTACCGTCTTGTGTCCTCTTACCCCAAGAAACTTGAGACCTGGCTAGTACTGTAGACTACCCGTTGGACTCAAGATCCCGGCTGGGAAGGGGGCCCACTCAACTAGCTGTTGGTCAGCCTGCCATTTGCTCCGTATTTCAACATCCTTTCAACAAAGTTGTCCTCTGTGATATCTCTACCGCATATCTCCTGCATACTAGACCTTTGCTCCACGAAGCGTGGGCATTCAAAAAACATGCTCCGCGGTCTCATCGCAGTATACGCATCCGAATCTGTGCAGGGTACGAAGTCGGCTACATTGGACGAGAACGACTTCTCCAGCTGATCAAGGCGACGATGGACGGTGTAAAAAAACGGACAGGGCTAGCCTAGGCCTAGACAGGAACACGTTCGAGGTTGTGGAAGATTACGTCTACGTCGGATCCTTATTAACGGCAGACAACAACGTTAGCCGCGAAATGCGAAGGCGCATCATCAGTGGAAGTCGGGCTCAATGAAAACCCTGCGGTCGAAAATGATTCATCCTCGCACCAAATGCACCATGTTCAAAACGGTGATAAGACCGGTGGTTCTCTACTGGCACGAGACCTATGGGCAGGACATGATATAAGAAGTAAGAACGCTGAATAACAAACCAGTAAAGCTGAAGATCGCAAGAGATCCGGATAGTGCAAGAAGATCTAGAGAGCAGCGTGCAAGGTGGGCGGATCAGTTGCAGAACGATCTGGCAAATGTGGGACGCAGTTGAGGATGGAGGACCACAGCCACGAACCCACTGTTGTGGCGAAGAATTGTTGATTCAATTTTATTATTATTGTAATGTAACGGCGAATGAATTAAATGAGGTGTTCCAATTTTCCTGTGTAGACCAGGTAGTGCATGATCTAGCGATTGTTTGACGTGACCAAGGGTGAAAAGCTGCAGTCGCAAATCGATTGGTATGGTGTGATATTGTTGTTGATTATAATATATCATAAAATTCATGTTGTAAAATAAATGAATAATGAATAGCATCGATTATTGTATCAATGTCCCTTAATGCAATTCCTATTTTTGGAGAAATAACGACAAAAACTGGAATAATTTAGCATTTTGCACTATCGCTCCCGGCAACAAACCCAAAATCAATGCAATCAACCTGCAACAACCACTTGTCATATCAAGCCAAAGGAAATCTGTCACAGCAATGACAACTTATCACCCAACATTCTTAACGGTCGGCTGCTTTATACGGCACAACCCAGTCAGTGCTGTGGATCAAACCGGTGAACCGGTTGCCAACGTTGGCACTAATGAAGCCCGCACCATCAATCTCGTTTCCCTCACTTTGTTTCATTTACCCTTTTGGGAACATAAAAATCATAAATTAATGGATGAGGTTTGCTCTCCTTCTGTGCTGGTGTTTTTTTTTCCTGTATGTGTTTTCCCTGCTGCGAACGGGAGTCGAGTATGTTGTGATAGTTGCAATGTACTTATTTGTTAGTGTAATATGAAACATCGAAACCAGTGTCGCTCCATAGAAAACTTCCTACGTAGGGATCTGTCCCAGCAAACTGATCCAGACCATGAATGACCATGTGTAGAGATGCTACAAGGCACTGCACCTGATCGGGAGCTGCGGTGGATGCTCCCAACAAATTATGTTCATGAGTCCCGGCTCCCATCAAACCGAGTGGGTTGCCGTACATCAGAACTTGAATCTGACAAGCGGTCGGCCTGTCGGGATTGGGCTCGTTTTGGTGGCATGGCTTCGATGGTGTTTGACGGTTGCTGTCATACCAGCTCTGCCGTAATCTTGACATACCAGTTTGCGCTGTATGAAGGTTTTTCTTCTGAATTCCTTCTTCGAATACAATCAGTTTCCGGAGAATTGGGTGTATGTGGCGAAGTGATCGTTCGCTTGCAATATGCGAATGACAGTTTTTATTGGTTCGGAACCACTTGATTGACAGACTTTTGCCGTCGATAAAGGAAGGCACTCGATAGTGATATGCATAGTGAGTGCTGAAACTTTCAACCATTCAAATACTAAAGTAAGAGAAAGAAGAAATATTGTAAAGCATTCGCCAACAAATGCGGTGTCTACATTCATTTTTTGCCGAGTCTTCAATGACCAAATTTTATCCACTCCTTAAGTTGTGGATATCTTAATAACCCCACTAATCTTGAAGTTTGAATTACGGCAGATAATTAATTTACTCCAGCAGTGAGAAGAAAAGAGATCTTAAGCCAGTTTATGGCGGGTATCTACATTCCAGTCAGTGTGCGATGCATCTTCCACAGCTCTTCACCAAACAATGAACTGTGCTTATATTTTCACCCATTAAGGCGTTAGAGCATAACTGGCGTTCCCACCCATCATCCGCGCGCGGATTATGAACGAGGCTATGATCTCTTGTTTTAGAGAGTTTATTTTTTAGTATCTTTCGTTTCCTCTTGACGCCAAGTGTTTTTCTGCTTTGGATTCCATTTGTCCGGCTGAACCCGTCCGAGACGCATGGAAGTGTTAAATGGTTGCAAAAAGCGTCGCCTCTTCAATGGCGTTGTCGGGTAACACTGCGTAAGATCTCTTTAGTTTTTTTTTGCTTTGTTTGTAAACAAGTGGCAAAATTCATTAGCTCTCTTATGGTTTGCCTAATTGATACTAATAACAGGCCGGCGATGAAGATGTTAGTGCGGAAGAGTGCTCCGTTACTTCACGAGGGACGAAGCATTGGTACCCTCCAAATTTCAAGAAGCATCGAGGCATAATCATCATTCAAGAGCTTCACTGTTGCACTTATTACGGGAAAGTTACAGCTTAATGCCGAAGCACGCTTCAGCCACAACCAGCGGGAAAACATCGATATGTATGCTAATATTAATAATCATAGAAAATGTCATGCCTGCGTAATTATGGGCTTCGCCACACCTGATGAAATGCATAGCGAGCGACCGTTAACGGCATCGGGGAGTAACGAAAGCGTGCCATTTCAGTCTGATAGCAGTAATTCTCGTCTCAATCCGGTCGTTAAACTGTCAATAGCAATCCCTAATAGAAAAATATGATACAACGTGCTTAACAACCCTTTCGGGCTATCATCTTGATCATATACGGAATGATACAATCATTCGGCCAATCAACAGTGTATAATACATTTTTATTAGGGATCTTCGTTCTGTGCTGCAATCATGCAAATTATGACACTCGTCCGTCGACCGTCAGTCGGTTGCTTCTTGAGCACTTGCATGGGTCATCGTCAACTTGGCACGGTGGACACAGCTACGGGAATACGATGACAGCTCTTCATCATCCGATTTGAATAAGATAAGAGTAGGAACAGCTTTGGCGACGACTGTTTGGTAGACTTTTTGGGTATTTTTGTGGCGTTTCAGTCTTTTCGGGGATCAAAAACAACTATAGAAAACATATAGTTGTTTTTGACCCCCGAAAAGACTGAAACGCCACAAAAATACCCAAAAAGATAAGAGTAGGGTGTCGGCACCAGGTTTAGCCCACCGTCTACACAGTGAGCACATTAATATAATAGGGTATTTCAAGAACTATCCGTAATGCATTCGGAAACCTCCTGAAACCCCCTCGTATCCCGTAACGCACCTGAGTGCCTTCTAAACCCTCGGAAATGCCCTTGTCGCGCTTTCTGGAACCCCTGTAAATCATCTAAAAAATCCTGAAATACCACCGGAAACCACCTCGAACCCCCTGTCCTCTGTAACTTGCTGAAATGCCTCCGAAAAACCCGTTGGACCCGTTGTTAAGCACCTGAGACCCTTCGAAACTCCCGAAAATGATCCTGAAGCTCTCTGCAATGCCTCTGAACACCTGCATCTCCTAAAACCGCTCGAAACGCTTTTAAAACGTGGCTGAAACTCCCTGAAACTCTTTGAAATGCCCAGAAACAGCCCTGGAATCCTTTGTAAGGCCCATTAAAAGCTTCTAAGCCTGACATCCCTTATAATATTGAATCATCCCCGAAATTTCCACAAACGCCAACGCCCATTAGAACGTCATCGAAACATCCTGTTCCTGGAAGCACTTGGAACAACAGCATTTCAGGGGCGATTGAAGGTTTTTATAGGTGCGTTCTAGGCATTTTAAAGGCGTTGCAAGGGGTTTCTGGAGCATTTCAAATGGATTATGATGATTTAAAGGGTATTTAAATGAGATTACGGAGGTTACAGGGGCGTTTCGAGACCTTTTAAGTCAAGATCGTATCAGTTCATTCATTTATTTAGCCAACATCAAATTCATGATAATACTGAATCAACAATTTGCCGCAATAATACTCGATTTGCAGCTGCAGCTCTCCACCGTCGGTCACGCCCAACACTCACCAGATCACGCTCCACCTGGTCCGCCCATCGTACTCTCTGCGCTCCACGCCTTCTTGTACCAACCGGATGGTTAGCAAACACCAACTTTGCAGGGTTGTTGTCCGGCATTCTTGCAACATGCCCTGCCCATCGTATCCTTCCGGCTTTTGGTCACTTTCTGGATGCTGGGTTCGCCGTAAAGTGCAGCGAGCTCGTGGTTCATCCTTCTCCGCCACACACCGTTCTCCTGCACGCCGCCGAAGATCGTCCTTAGCACCCGTCGCTCGAAATCTCCGAGTGCTTGCAGGTCCTCCTCGAGCATTGTCCATGTCTCGTGTCCGTAGAGAACCACCGGTCTTATTAACGTCTTGTACATGGTACATTTGGTGCGGGGTTGAATCTTTTTTGACCGCAGTTTCTTCTGGAGCCCATAGTAGGCACGACTTCCACTGATGATTCGCCTTCGTATTTCACGGCTCACGTTATTGTCAGCCGTTAGCAAGGAACCGAGGTAGACGAATTCTTCTACCACCTCGAAAGTATCCCCGTCTATCGTAACATTGCTGCCAAGGCTTGTCCTGTCTCGATCAGTCCCACCTACCAGCATGTACTTTGTCTTAGCCGCATTCACCACCAGTCCGACCTTTGCTGCTTCACGTTTCAGGCGGGTGTACTGTTCTGCCACTGTTCCAAATGTTCTTGCAATAATATCCATGTCATCCGCAAAACAGACAAATTGCCTGGATTTCGTGAAGATCGTACCCCGGTTGTTGAACCCGGCTCGTCGCATAACACCTTCCAGGGCGATGTTGAATAGTAGGCAGGAAAGTCCATCACCTTGTCGTAGTCCCCGTCGAGATTCAAATGAACTGGATAGTTCACCCGAAATCCTTACGCTGTTCTGCACACCGTCCATCGTTGCTCTTATCAGTCTAGTCAGCTTCCCGGGAAAGCTGTTCTCGTCCATAATTTTCCATAGCTCTGTGCGGTCGATACTGTCGTATGCCGCTTTGAAGTCGATGAACAGGTGATGCGTTGGGACCTGGTATTCACGGCATTTCTGGAGGATTTGGCGTACGGTGAAGATCTGGTCCGTTGTCGACCGGCCGTCGATGAAACCGGCTTGGTAACTTCCCACGAACTCATTTACTTTAGGTGAAAGACGACGGAAGATGATCTGGGATAGCACTTTGTAGGCGGCATTCAAAATGGTGATCGCTCGAAAGTTCTCACACATTAACTTGTCGCCTTTCTTATGGACGGGACAGATTATCCCTTCCTTCCACTCCTCCGGTAGCTGTTCGGTTTCCCAGATCTTGACTACTAACTGGTGCAGACAGGTGGCCAACTTTTCCGGGCCCATCTTGATGAGTTCTGCTGCGATACCGTCCTTACCAGCCGCTTTGTTGTTTTTGAGCTGGTGGATGGCATCCTTAACTTCCCTCAGCGTGGGAGTTGATTCGTTCCCGCCCTCTGCTGCACCAACATAGTCATTTCCTCCGCTGCCTTGGTCCTCCGTGCCTACATTCTCTTCGCCATCGTATCAGGGGTTGTCCATTAATTACGTAAGGAAATTTTTGCGATTTTCCGACACCGCTCCCCCCTTGTAAGATTTTTGTATGAGAACCCAAAAAAATGTATGTCGCGTAAGATTTTTCAATCCCCCCCTCCCCCCACAAACCCTTACGTAATTATTGGACAGCCCCTCAAGGGGGTTTCAGGAACACCTCAAAATTGAAGGGGACATTCCAAATGGGTGACGGAGATTCCAAGGTTATTTCAATGGAAATATGGTGGTTTCAGGGGCGTTTCAAGACATTTCAAGGGCGTTTCAAAGGGTTTCATGGGTCTTTGTGATGGGGTCTTACAAAACCATCCGAAACTTACTGAAATGCCTCCAAGTTCCTTCTGAACCCTCACGGACCCCATGTTATGCATCTGAGACACTCCGAAACCCCCAAAAATGCCTTCCTAGCGCCTCTGGAATCCGTTGAAAGATGTCTGAAATTTTCTGAAATGCCTCAAAAATCCGCTAAAACCCCTCGGACACCGGACATGCAAACGCACGTGTTACGCTTCTTAATCCCCACAGAAATCGTCTGATGCTTCCTAAAATGCCTTCGAAATCCCTGTAAGACCACGTGGACCCCATGTAATGCACCTGATATCCTTTGAACCCCTGAAAATGCTTCCGTAACGCCTCAAAACCCGCCGAAAACCCTCTGAAGCTGAAATGCCTTCGAAATCCCTCTAAAACCCCTCGGACTCCACGTAATCTAACTGTAACGCTTCTAAAATCCACCAAAAGTTCTCTGAACCTTCCTGAAATGCTTAAGAAATCCCCATTAAACCCTTTCGGAACTCATGAAATGTGCATGAAACCATCCGATACCACCGATAACGTACCTGCAAAACCAATTCCGTTATTTTTGTTTTCATACGTGTTCACTGCCTACACGAAATACAAATATAAGAAACAAAACAAACTGCATTTCAATCCTTTGCTTTGCCGAGGCCCGTGGCGCAAAGGAAGAGGAAAACGAACGGCAGGTTGTGTTCGCCGCTGCAAATGCCGCGCTTAAGACCGAGATAAGAGCAAGCAAAAAGGCCTGCTTTGAGGGTCTCTGTCAGAGTGCCAATACGAACCCGTGGGGTGACGCCTACAGGATCGTTATGGCCAAGACGAGAGGTGTGATGGCTCCTACAGAGCAATCTCCAGAGATGTTGGAGGGGGTCATTGGAGGACTTTTTCCGCGTCATGATCCTAGTCCTTGGCCTCCTTTCGTAGGACAGCCGGGGACTGGGGCTGGTGATGAGGAGAGGGTCACCGATGTGGAACTTGCGGGGATAGCTAAGTCCCTTAGCGTAGGTAAGGTCCCAGGTCCGGACGGAGTTCCGAACCTGGCCTTAAAAGTAGCTATTGCAGAGGCTCCCGAGATGTTCAGGTCTGCTATGCAGAAATGCCTGGACGAGGAATCTTTCCCAGAAGCTTGGAAGAGGCAGAGCCTGGTACTATTGCCAAAGGCGGGCAAACCACCCGGAGACCCGTCGGCATATGGACCAATATGCTTGATTGACACGGCGGGGAAGGTGCTCAAAAAGATCATCCTCAACAGAATGTTGAGGTTCACTGAGGGCGAAAATGGCCTTTCGAGCAACCAGTACGGCTTCCGGAAGGGGAGGTCCACCGTAGACGCTATCTTGTCGGTTACAAAAGCCACCGAGAAAGCACTCGAGCCTAAGAGGAGGGGAATTCGCTTCTGCGCGGTAGTGACTCTGGATGTAAGGAATGCGTTTAAAAGCGTCAGCTGGTCTGCTATTGCCAATGCGCTCTTGCGTCTGGGGATACCGGAGTACTTGTACAAGATTCTCGAAAGCTACTTTCAGAATCGCGTACTAGTTTACGACACGGAAATGGGTCGGAAGTGCTTTCACATAACCTCAGGAGTCCCGCAAGGTTTCATCCTGGGTCCGGTGTTATGAAATGTCATGTACGACATGGTGTTGAGGTATGAGTACCCAGTGGGAGTGGAGATTGTCGGATTTGCCGACGACATTACGCTCGAAGTCTACGGTGAAACGATCGAGGAGGTGAAGTTGACTACCGACCACTCGATCAAGGTTGTGAAGGTGTGGATGCGGTCCAGGAAACTGGAGCTGGCTCACCACAAGACAGAGGCGACGGTTGTTAACAACCGGAAGTCGGAGCAGCAGACGGTGATCAGTGTAGGAGAGTGCACTATCCTGTCAAAGCGCTCCGTCGAACACTTGGGCGTGATGATCGACGATAAGCTTACTTTCGGTAGCCACGTCGATTATGCCTGTAAAAGAGCCTCCACAGCTATTGCGGCTCTGTCCCGGATGATGTCCAATAGCTCTGCGGTGTACGCCAGTATGCGCAAGCTTCTGGCTAGTGTTGCTACGTCCATACTTAGGTATGGCGGCCCGGCGTGGGGTGCCGCGCTAAGTACTAAATGCTACTGACGGAAGCTGGAAAGTACTTACAGGCTTATGTGCCTGAGGGTTGCGAGCGCGTACCGTACCGTGCCACACGACGCTCTCTGCGTCATTACTGGTATGGTGCATATCGGCATCCTTATAAGTGAGGACATGGAGTGCTTCGAAATGCGCGGCACAAGAGGCATACGCAGGACTGCCAGGATGGCCTTCATGGCAAGTCCGTGCACAAGGGGGTGGTTTTTGGTGTTAAACCCTCCCCATTACCGACACTTCATACACTAGGTGCCCCTCCGCCTTTTGCCAAAATTGGGAAAAACCCCTCCCTTGGCGCCACTTCTGTGCACGGGCCTGCTTCATGGTCAAATGGCAGCGCGCGTGGGACAGTTCTACCAAAGGAAGGTGGACCCATAGGTTGATACCGAGGATAGATAGTTGGATTAATAGGCACCATGGGGAAGTTACATTCCACCTGACACAGGTCCTTTCAGGTCATAGTTGCTTCCGACATTTTCTACACCGTTTCGGGCATGCGGATTCTCCCGAATGCCCAGTGTGAAATGGTTTAGAGGAAACGGCGGAGCACGTTTTGTTCGTGTGCCCGCGTTTTCGCACAATGCGTGGCCGCATGCTTGCCACATGCGGGGAGGACACAACTCCGGACAATTTGTTCCAGAGGATGTGTAGGGATGAGTTTGGCTGGAACGCCGTTTCAACGGCTATCATCCATATCGTCTGGGAGCTACAGAGGAGGTGGCACGTGGACTCGGAGAATGGCTAGTCCAGATGCAGAACAAGAGGTGGTCCAGGGGTTCGGAGTCGGCTTCGTAGGTCATACCGGTGCCCTGCGGTCGAGATCGACCCTTACAGCGATGAAGTGGCCGCGGAGAGGAAGTCCCGGTAGCGGTGCTGTCGTGCCGTCGGTCTACTGGGTTGGATCCGAGCCCGCGATTGGAAAGGGGTCCCCGGCAAGGGTCGGGTAGGTGGGGACCCTACTGTCAGCAACCTTCTGTTGCAGCTGATAGGGCCTGAAGGGTAGTGGTACCCTTGCCTTCAGCAGGTTAGATCGGGTTGCACGTGGGCATCAGTTCTTGATGTCTGCCAAGCAGTAGGGCGCGGGCGGGGTTGACCCTGCCCGCCTTCCGAGGACAAAGGGAGTGGCGAGGACCACTCGGGAAAGGCTAAAATATAAACGACTCATAAGAAAGTGATCATTCGTCATAAATAATTCCTAAAGTCCCAGTCAAGAAGCAGGGGTGTAAGCAGTAATAAATAACAAAAGTTCCATAAACAAATAGAAAAATGCATAAATAAATCAAAAGTTTCCATAAATAATTGATTTTTGAGCAATTAAAAACGTCAAAAATGCAATGAATAATTCAACTGTTGCAATAAAAAAAGCCAATTTTCCCACCAAAAAACTTCGAATTTTCCATAAATAAATCCGATTTTTCCATAATAAATTAGAAAAATCACAATAAAAAAATATCTAAAAAGCTATAAATAATTCAAAAAGTGCAATAAACGGAAAACTAAATTATCAATAAATGTCAAAAAACGAGCAATAAACGTAAATGCATTTTAAGCCAAAAAAATACATAGACTATGCGGCGAAGCCGCATAGAGGATTGAGGAACTGAGGCGGCAGAAGGCCGCCGAAGTTTCCGATATCCGATGCACCGCAACTGCATCGTTTCGGTTATAGGCAAACCACAGATCCAAGAATTTGCCCGGTATAATGCAAACATAGATGTTATCCCTTTTTTAGGTCCGACGAGCGATAGCGAGTTCGGACAGCAAGCAATTGCTCGGTAAATTGCAATCATAGTTACGCAAGCTTTTCAGTTGTTTCAGTCATATAAGTGCGATTCAGCATTTCACTGTCTCATACTTTCCTGCATTTGTTTTTCATGGGTAATTTCGTCATTTTTTATAGCATTTTTTTAATTTTTTATTGCTTTTTCGATATTTTTTTATTGTGAATTTTTTAATTTATTATGGAAAAATCGGATTTCTTTATGGAAAATTCGAAGTTATTTGGTGGGAAAATTGGCTTTTTTTATTGCAACAGTTGATTTATTCATTGCATTTTTGACGTTTTTAATTGCTCAAAAATCAATTATTTATGGAAAGTTTTGATTTATTTATGCATTTTTCTATTTGTTTATGGAACTTTTGTTATTTATTACTGCTTTCACCCCTGTTTCTTTACTGGGACTTTTGGAATTATTTATGGGAAATTTTGTGTTTATTATGGAACGTTTAATTGTCTGCCCTCGGGAAACTGGCTAAGCGCCAGCATGTTACCGTGATGGACTCTCCAGGGAGAGTCATCGATGTTCGTTGCTGCTAGGCTACGCAGCTAACCTTGAGGGTGCGATGTGCACTAGCCCCTCTCTGAAGCAATACCTTCTTGGTGGTCTCGGAGAGACGAAGGGTTTGGCAACCATAGGAATGAGTTTTAGTGGGTCGAGGAGAGAGAAGTCCTGGCTTTTACTACTGTTGTAGAAGACGGCCTCAATTCCACACTACCCAGACCTTCCTGTTAGGGTGTATGTTGAGCAGATTTTTCCCCCTATGGTTAAGAAGAAAAAAAAAGTGGTGCCCTAATGGACAATAGGGCTATAAATTCTTTTAAAGTTAAGAATATAAAATCCTACGTTTTAAGTACATACAGATAAAAATAATGAGATTTACACGTCATGTAAACTTAATTTTAGTCATGTAAACTTACTGTTATGATGGTTTACATGATATATCATGTAAATTTGCGATATATGTCATGTAAACACTCAGAGTCATGCTGAATTACATGACATATAATGTAAGTTTACGTGATATTTTATAACATTTACATGATATGTCATGTAAACTTCTGTGATATCCCACGCTCCAATCATGTGCATCATATGTCACACAATTTTACATTCTTTTTTCGATCTGTGCATAGTACGAAAAAAATCAAGATGCCTTAAGATACCCTGATACCTTACGGAAAGCTTTACGTGACTATAAACGAGACGTAAATATGTGTTATCCTTTTTTCACGTACATCCTGGCTGCTGCAAATGTAAGTCCTGTCAACTAATGGGTAAGAGCAGGATGCAGAATCTTCATGCAAGTTCAACCTAAGCCATTGAACATAACTGATCTTAACGCTTATAAATTGATTTGTTGATTCTTACTACATATAGAATACGCACGACAGATCCCTTTAATAACACTTCCTTACCACATTGACGCTTCAAATATAAAATTGCCATCTTCTGCCAAAAAGGTTAAGGGTTTCTCTTGTTAATCGAGAGACGTCCACGCTGACAGGAACCTTGCAATCACCGTCGGCTTAATTTACCAACCACACCACCGTCGGACACTGACCAGTCAACAACAAGTGCTGCTAAACCGCGGGAAATGTCGAAAGCCTAACCTCTCCGTATAGGGGCAATTATTGAAGCAGGGTCGACAATTACGCTTAGGCTCCATCACAAAACAGTAGCGCGCAAGGTTATTTACATAAGTACCCTTCATCACAAGCTGCCGACTTCATCGGCCATCAGGCTTGAAAGAACACATCTAAAGCGTCGTCGTCGGCCCTGCGCTGATAATGAGCGAATAATTTAAATCTATCAGCTCACTGCCGCTCCTCATCGGAACATGTGTGCACACTTAAACCGCGACCGTAATCATCGACAGTAATTATGAAAACACGTTTCGTCAGTTTTATTCGCGCGGTATTACCTTGTCGTTGCTGGTAGGTACCTGCGTAATAACCCTATAGGATCATCAACTCGGCTCCGGGAAAGGATCACTCATAATTAAAACACCTCGCTCAAATGAATAAATTTCTCGGATGAACCCATCGTGGGCAGATGTACGAAAGACGACGCTACGACAACGTTCAGATATGGACTCATGTTCTGCAATTTCAATTAACTTTCGCTTTGAATCTTTACTCTTGGGACGTAACCCACACATTCACTGTGGATTAGAAGCACAAACCAAGTCAAACATGAGTGTTTCCTAGAAACTGCTTCTGAGCACCCCAATATTAACTCAGAATGTCACAAAAATCCAACAAATGCTGTTTTCTGAAATAATGGTTACATAAACTCGATCCACAGAATCTGAAACATCCAATGTATCTATTAGCGTGGTTCAAAAAATCGTTTTTGCTCCACACCGCTTATTCTATTCCTAACCAGATTATGTGCCTTCTCACAAAAATTGAGCTCATTTGGTTGAAAATTGAGACTGCACAAGCCCGTCAAAGTTTGTATGAGAATTACTATGGGAAAACGATGTTTTTCATTCAATCGACCGTAGCATTTCCACAAGTGCGCTATTGGGTTAGTCGACCCTTGGTAGCACTAGGCTACTCTATCAGCTACAACTTTGCCGAAGACCGCATTCAAATCGGACGCCTCATTAATTAGTTACCGATTTGTATCCAACTGGGTAAACTTTAGCTATGATCCTCCAGCTTCCCAGCAGGCAACATTGCTGCATATGGCGCCAAAGATAGCACACTGAAATCATGGCTACTATGTTCCACTGCAGAATGCAGTGATGCCCATCGAATAGTTTAACCATCATGAGTAAAGATTTCGATTCTGGATAAAATCGGTAACTAATTAATGAGGCGTCCGATTCAAATGCGGTCTTCGGCAAAGTTGTAGCTGATAGAGTAGCCTAGGATTAGCAAGGGTCGACTAACCCACTAGGGCACTTGGGGAAATTCTACGGTTGATTGAATGAAAAACATCGTTTTCCCATAGTAATTCCCATACAAACTTTGACGGGCTTGTGCAGTCTCAATTTTCAACCAAATGAGCTCAAATTTTGTGAGAAGGCATATTATCTGGTTAGGAACCGAATGAGCGGTGTGGAGCAAAAACGATTTTTTGAACCACGCTAGTATCTATACATCACATTCGTTTTGTCCATTTTGCCGCGAAATGTTACATCCGGATCTATAGTGCACCGCTGCACAATCTTCACAGAGAATACGATGTTCCCAACGACAACGAAAACGACATCCAGAAACAGCAAAACGCCTGTCATAAAACACCACGTGCGCCTACGTACATTTCATTTCAGGCAACGATCGGGACGGCTGACTCTGGCAAGCTGACCGCATGTCCCTCGGGTGCCATAAATTACAGCCGATATCAACCACCAGTCACCAGTCGTTACTACTTGGCCTTCTTGAGCCGTATTGGGCCAGAATGTGCGTTTAATGTGTACGGTACGTACACTCAACGTTTACCAACTGGTAACTTACACTGGCACTGTATCACTGTAGTCGAACAATCGAAAGGAAATAGGAACTTAATTTATTGCTAATTTCTGAGACTTCTGAGTCAACGAGTTGCAAGTACTGAAGCGCAACGCCATCCATGACAGAAGTACGTGGATGGGAGTGATTTAAAAGCAGTAGATGTGGATCAGAAAGAAGCAATAGGAATTGTGGGCGTTTGGCAGAAGTGTATGAATTAAGCCTAGTTTTGCTTCAGGCGCGACTGGGAAGATGTGTTCTTGATATAGAAAAGATGTTACACTCATTTTCCCGGTGATTATAAAACGTAAGTGTAATCGCCGTCTAAGTGACGACGTCAAGGTAAATTTCGAATAACCTAACGCATTGCTTTTAAAGCCGAGCTTGTAGATGCTACTCCAGTATTGCCAGACTAGCTACACTCACACAAGGAACCAATGAGATTATCTCTGGGGATCAGCAGGCACCTTCATTATGTGAGCGTCAGCTTGCAGGTCAATGTGGGGAAGGGGAAGGAAGTGATGATTGCAATCGTTTGTACCAACATCAGACCGAATATACCTCTGTGTCTGCACAAACTCATGCAGGTGTCGGAGTGTTGGTGGGATATGATTTGCAGAGGATTCACACATTGGTGCGTGGATGTGAGGCGTAGGGTGATAGATTAGTGCGATTATTATTACTATGAAGCTAAAACGGCACATTTCGCTCGATTGCATAACTCTTAGGCGTTATCTGATAGATTGACACGAAGCTGTGAATGTTGGAAGGAAGGGAAACGGCTTTCCAACCATTTCTGGTTCAAGCGATGGCTATGAACATATGAATAAACATGAGTTGTACATGTAAAAAGGAGAGTATAGAGAAAGTGGATAGAAAGATACAAAGTACAAGGAAAGGGACGAGCCAGGGATTGAACCCATGACTTTTTGCATATGAATCAGAAGTGGAAGGCAGCAGACCAGCTAGTTCGTCTCGAATAACCTAACGCATTGTTTTAATAGGATGAAGTTGAAGGTAAAACTAAAGTATTTTCTTTCTTCTACAGTAAACTATTGGTAGTAAAGAACAAATTACTAACATACAAACATTTTACGTTAAGGAGGTGTAAAAATGAGGGGTTATCCATAAATCCTCAAAAAACTGCTATTATTCCGTTTACACGAAGAAGGAAATATAAAATTCCTGATATTTACTTGAGGGAAACTAAAATACTGCTTTGTCTAAAGGTAAAATATTTGGGAGTGATTCTCGATAGTAAACTCAACTGGAACACACACTTAGATTCAATAATAAGTAAGGCCATAAATGCCTTATGGATAAGTAAGAAAACATTTGGTAATAAATGGGGACTTAGGCCAAAAATGATCCATTGGATTTATACGGCTATAGTAAGACCCAGAATAACATATGCAGCTTTATTTTGGTGACCAAGAACCAAAGTAAAGTATATTCAACAGAGGTTGGAGAAACTGCAAAAACTTGCTACTGTTTCCTTTACTGGAGCTATACGTAGTACGCCTTCAAAGGCGTTAGATGCAATACTAAATATGCTACCACTACATTTGTTTGTTCAATTAGAAACTGAGAAAACCGCTCTAAGGTTGAGAAGAACCAGAGATCTATTTTCTGGAGACCTCAGGGGTCATCTCAGTGTTCTGAAAGATTTTAAAATCAATTCTTTAATTAATCATGAAAATTGGATGAACAGGCAGTATAACTTTGAACGATTATTCAATGTAACATTTCCAAGTCGCACTGAGTGGGAATCAGGGGGGCCTAATATTCGGCCAGGTTCAGTGATTTTTTTCACAGATGGCTCAAAAATAAATGACAGGGTTGGAGCTGGTGTCACTGGCCCTGGAATTAACATATCTATATCTATGGGTAAATGGCCAACTGTATTTCAAGCAGAAATACAGGCAATCATTGAATGTACTTCAATACTTGTGAATATATGTATCTTCTCGGACAGCCAGGCTTCTCTTGAAGCGTTGAAATCTTTTACATGCACTTCAAAATTAGTTTGGTAATGCACGAGGCGGCTAAAAATAGCACAGTTAATCTATTCTGGGTTCCTGGGCACTGTGGGATTCAAGGAAACGAAAAGGTGGATTTGTTAGCAAGACTTGGATCTTCAAAACCTTTCCTAGGTCCAGAACCATTTTGTGGGGCCTCAGAATGTATCTTCAAACTGGAACTGAATAACTGGGAAAAGAATATGATAGAAGAAGTTTGGAAAAACACGGTAATAGCACGGCAATCTAAAAGATTTATATCTCCAAACAAAAACAGCCTCGAAGCCTTCTGAGTGTGTCTAAAAAAGATCTCAATACTTTTTGCGGTTTACTAACAGGTCACTGCTCAAGCAAATACTTTTTAAAACTACTAGGATTATTGGAAGATGACACTTATCGATTATGTAGAAGTTACAAGGAAGATTCGAAGCATTTATTGTGTAACTGTGATGCACTTTTCCATAAGAGGTGCATATATTTTGATAAGAGTGTAATACAACCATCAGACGTATGGATCAGGGTTGGTAACCATCAGTTTCGTCACAGACCAACCACGAAAAACTAAAAAAGTTCGTCAGCAAATAAAACACCGTCACTTGCACCATCATCAGCGACCGACAAAGAAACCACGACGAGGATGAACTGAAAATAAAACAGGGAGCTATAGTTTTCGTCATTCTCTTTTGTCTTCTTCTGCAACGACGAAAACCGAAAATGTAATCGTCACATGGCATCTGACTGCAGACAAAAGGCGAACCAGTCACGCTTTTTATTGATGAGTTAGCCTCCACCTATCCGAGCTGCTGAATTAGCTTTGTTGGTATGCTTGGTGCGCTGCCAATCCAAAGGTTTTTGGTTCAATTCCGAATCAAGCGAGGTTCCTTTTTTTTAATTTTTTTTTCTGGTCAGCCATCTTCGTGATGCTGATTATTCGTTCGTCTGTTTTGTTCGGTGAAAACACTTCAACGAAAATGCCGACAAAGAGAAACGGCAAAACTTTTTCGTCGCGACTAGCAAACTGACTGACGATGTTTGAACGAAAATATTCAAGCGCTGCTGGTTCAGTGACGCAAACTTTATATTATCTGTTGTCGTCAGTGATTCTTCTTCAAATCCGATGACTATTAACAACTCTGGTATGGATGACTTCTCCTAGCAAGGTTATACATTTTATTTGATCTATAATACCTTACTGGGATAATGCCTACAGTCAGCAAGTGGAATCACTTAACTCATAGTGATATGACACACTGGCATATGGCATATATATTAAATAGGGGCCTGTCACAATAGATCAACAATTGGTCGCAGTGGAAATGTACCAAAAAAAAAACCCTAATTAATCCACCTAGCGGTGATGGTGCCTTTCTCGTGCTTTAAAATATCCTTTCAACAAAACTCGAGCGACATGTTGACATGACATTGACATAAATACAAAATAAAAACTGTTTGCTAAATGAACTCAATATGGATACATTTTATATTAGCATAACATCCAATATTCAGAAAATATAAGACAACGATCCAAAACTCAAACCAAACAAATGTCATGAAGGCGCAAAATTTTGAAACGTCATTTTAGATTTTCCGGTCATCATTTTATGACTCCGGATATCTACCCTAACTAAACTAACCGCCATCTTGAACATTGAGACACCATCTTGGATGTTCTGGTATTCATTTTTGGACTCTGCACCTAAAATTACATAAAATAGTCGCCGTATTGAATTTTGGCATGTCGTTTATGATTTTCTGGTTACCAGTTTTGGACGAAGACCGGCATTCTTCCCCATTCTTTTTAATACAAAATATGCCCATAATGCAAGAATTAAAAATCCTATAAAATAGGCACTAACTTGAATACTGGGCCATTATCTTGGACTTTGGACCGCTATCTTGGATACTCTGGTGAACTCCGAACATATTTCCCATACCAAATACACTTATTTTACATAGTTTTAGAGCTCAAAACTCCTTAAAATAGCCACCATCTTCTGTTGACGCGATGAAATTTTTATTTTTCCATTCAACGTTGACCCATCCTGCTATAAATTTACACCTTAGGAATCTGAAATGGTATGATTTGATGAGATCGCTTTAGTTTTGTCTATATTTTGTTCTCATATATGAGAACTAAGACCTACTCGTCACTGTTGTTCATACCTAATGTTTATCAGGCCATTAAACAAAGCCACGATTTAATTTTCCACATGAACGTTGGTTCTGCTACACAACAGCTAGTCTCTGATGTGATCTAAGGCTATTTTCTTGCTAACCGCTCATTAGATTATCAAAAAATCTGCGATCTGATGTGTCGTATGTATGGGATGGTTCATTTTTATATTTGGTAATTTTCGGTGGGATAGCCGGATCTGATTCCATGAGTCGTGGACCATGACACTACCGGTTGTCCCAATTATGGTCTGAGAATATTTTATTGCTATTTATTCGCCTTTACCAAATCACCGCGATTTGATATATCGCATGAATGGGTTTGCTTCACTTTTACTTCTAATCACTTTCGAAGCCACAGCTGAACCCGCAACACTACCGGGAATCTAATGTGGTCTGACCCTTTTTTCCATTAGGTTGTCGATAAGTCGTGATCAGTCTTGTTGGAGATCACAGTCATTTTTGAACCTTTTCGTCGATATTCGGCCTCCTTTGTCTCCGACATTCGCAACACAATCAATCAACTACTGTTCGAAACAAAAATGTCAAACGAATGCACTTCACCACGATAGCGGCTTCGGGAGACGGTTCGGCTTTTGTTATTCCTGTCTTCATTCATAATAAGAGCTATGTTCTGTGCGTCATATTCAATGTAACATGCAAAAATAAACTAACATTAACATTCATAATCGGAATTGGCTGAAAATCTATGCGTAAAGCTAGAATTACACACATGTCATCGTGTCAGATGACATTGATATGACCCTTTCTTATGTTTATTGATCTTCGTTCTACTGCTCGTGTTGTGTGTAGGTAAGAGGTAACGATAGCGCACGAATGTAACAAAGCCGACTGACACCCGACTGCGGCAACGAAATGAAGGCAGTAAAAAGTGTCGAATGTTTACAATACTGGTCGTAATTTGATGTACCGCATCCATGGGTTTGGTTAAAATTTACATTTTACTACCCGGATCTGATTCCGAGTAACTACCGGCTGAACCAAATATGATCTAACATTATTGTCTTAACTGTTCATCGGTTTACCAAAAACGCTGAAAATTGAAGGTGTCACATGCAGGGTTTGACAATTTCGACGGGACTCTCGGAACCAATTCCGGAACACTACCAGTTGTCTTTAGTGTGATGTAAGGCTATTTTCTAGCTAACTGTTCATCAGGTTATCGCAAAAGCCACGATTTGATGTGTCACATGCCTGGATTTGGTTTACTTTTACATTTGGTCTCTTCCGGCCACTCAAAACCGATTCCAAAACACTTGCTGGCCGTTCATTAGGTAATCTAAAAAGCCGCTATTTGATGTGACGCATGTACGGGTTTGTTTCTCTTTCAGATTTAACCACTTCGGCGGGAATCCCCGGAATGGGTTCCGGAACACTACTGGTTCAGATATGATCTGAGATGGTTTTCCTGCTCATTGTCCATCAGGTCATCTAAAATGCCTTGGTTTGATGTGCCGCATGCATGGGTTTGGTTCAATTGTATATTTGGCCACTTCCAGCGGGACGACTAGAACCGGTTCCGGAACACTACCGGTTCAGATATGGTCTGAGATGGTTTTCCTGCTCATTGTCCATCAGTTCATCGAAAATGCCGTGGTTTGATGTGTCGCATGCATGGGTTTGGTTCACTTGTATATTTGGCCACTTCCAGCGGGACGACTAGAACCGGTTCCGGAACACTACCGGTTCATATATGGTCTGAGATGATTTTCCTGCTCATTATCCATCGGGTCATCGAAAATGCCGTGGTTTGATGTGCCGCATGCATGGGTTTGGTTCAATTGTATATTTGGCCACTTCCAGCGGGACGCCCAGAACCGGTTCCGGAACACTACCGGTTCAGATATGGTCTGAGATGGTTTTCCTGCTCATTGTCCATCAGTTCATCGAAAATGCCGTGGTTTGATGTGTCGCATGCATGGGTTTGGTTCAATTGTAGTTTTGACCACTTCCAGTGGAACGCCTAGAACCGGTTCCGGAACACTACCGGTTCAGATATGGTCTGAGATGATTTTCCTGCTCATTGTCCATCAGGTCATCTAAAATGCCGTGGTTTGATGTGCCGCATGCATGGGTTTGGTTCAATTGTATATTTGGCCACTTCCAGCGGGACGCCCAGAACCGGTTCGGGAACACTACCGGTTCAGATATGGTCTGAGACTATTTTCCTGCTTACCGCTCATCAGGTTATCGAAAATGCCGTGGTTTGATGTGTCTCATGCATGGGTTTGGTTCAATTGTATATTTGGCCACTTCCAGCGGGACGCCCAGAACCGGTTCGGGAACACTACCGGTTCAGATATGGTCTTAGACTATTTTTCTGCTTACCACTCATCAGGTTATCGAAAATGCCGTGGTTTGATGTGTCGCATGCATAGGTTTGATGCATTTTCATATCTGGTCCCTTCCTGGGGTACCGTTCCGGAACACCTAAATGGCCATATCTCCGGAATGGCTGAACCGATCCGAACCATTTTCAATAGGAAACAATGGGACCAGATTCCGCGTCGAATGAACCGTCGGTCATTGAAATCGGATGAGGTTTACTGCCAAAAAGTGATGTGAGTTTTTTTGTACACACACATACAGACACACACACACACGCACACACATACACACACACATACACACACACAGACATCACCTCAATTCGTCAAGCTGAGTCGATTGGTATATGTGATTTGACCCTCCGGGCCTTCTATCAAAAAGTCATTTTTGGAGTGAACATATAGCCTTTCCAGTACACTTAGTGTACGAGAAAGGCAAAAACTAACAAACATACATTTATTTGTTCCAAATTACATTTGAGTAAAACCACAGAGAAACAGACGTCACACTCTACTCGCCTCCCATCGAACACCTTTTTAACTGTTGATTCAAATATTCGATAGTTCGTCAATTGTCTACTCGCGGCGCTGATATCGTTGTTGCTCCTGTTTGACGTTTGCTCACTACTGCCACTGGCCCAGCCAATTACAGTACGATAAGTAATGGGTGGTTGTGATTCGTAACATTAATTTTCTATGAAATTTGTTCTAAGTGTTACGTCTGTTTCTCTGTGAAGGCTTTATCAATACAGTTCGCTACAATACTCGGTTTACGACTTCGGTCAGGCCAAAACTTACATTGTCAGCCATCAATAAGAATCCAAGGTAGACGAATTCGGTATCCCTGTCTATTGTAACGTTGCTTCGCAGACTAATAAGGTCGGTTCCGCCTACTAGCACATACCTACTTTGTTTTTGGAGCATGCACGACCCGTCCGTACTTCGCGTTTTAGATGGGTCTAAAAATTTGCTATTGTTGTGGCAGTAATATTCATTTCGTCCGCAAAACATACAAGTAGGTTGGATTTAGTTAAAATCGCACCCGGATCGTTAAGCCCGGCTCGTCGCATTTCTGAGCGATTTTGAACGGTAGGCATGAGAGTCCGTCACCGTGTCGCAGTCCCCTCCATAACTCGAATGAACTGGATAGTTCACCCGAAGCCTATGCGTAGGCATAGGCACCACCATCCATCATTGCTTTAATCAGTCTGGTCATGTTCTCAGGTCAGCGTTCTTGTCGAAAATGTTCTATACCTCTGTGCGGCCGACACAACAGTATACTTTCGTATGACTTGAAAGCGATGAACAGGTGATGCGTTGAGATCTCCACCAGTGTTCCACCTTGAAGGTATCCCCGACTATCCTCACATTACTACCTAGACGGACCCGGTCGTGAAGCGTTAATACCTGGTAATCACGGCATTTCTGGAGGAATTGCCGTACCTACGATGAAGATCTGGTCTGGATGGGAAAACTCCAACTCCTGTATACTTTTTGAGTTCCATTTTGGTCCCATATCAACTGTGCAAAATTTCAGATCGATCTAAGAATAGTTTTTTATGTAACGAGTTGCAAAAAGTTTATTTTTTCAGCACGAGTCGTACATTTATCCAACGAGGCTTGCCTCGTCAGTTGCATAATGAGCCAGTTCGGAAAAATTGGCCATTATGGTATCAAAATGAGTTATATAAAATGTAAATTATGATACTGAATTGCATAAACTATATCTGAGCGCCCGCCATTCTTAGTTTCTCATACGATTTACTATGGGGAAAATTTACTTCTTCAAAGAAAAATCGCTTGAGGTCACCCATTGATCCCTAAAAATAAGTCGTTGAATGATTTCTACAGACAACTTCACGAGGAATCAGACCTCCGAATACCGCAAAGCGATGCGACATTCATTGAAAAAGTTATTAAACCTCACCCGATCGATAAAATGACATTATATTATTATTTATTGTTATTCGTTACATGTTAAACAGCGTTGGCATGTCATTCGGTTTTCGGTCAATAACTTTTTCCACATCCCTTAGATCACGTTGCGGTCTTCAGAAGGGTTATTCCTTATAAAAATTCCAACAGAAATCATTTATCGATTTATTTTTAGGGGTTAAGAGACAACCTGTGGCGATTTTTCTTTGAAAAAGTGATTTTCTCCATAGTAAACCGAATGAAAATTTAAAACGGCTAGCACTAAAATATATTTTCTCCGATCGAGCTGAAATTTTGCACAGTTGATATGGGAACAAAATGGAACTCAAAAAGTGTACAGGAGTAAAAGGGGGCATCCATAAAGTACGTCACGCTTAGAGGGGGGAGGGGGGGTTCTGAAAAGTGTGACAAGCAATGTGTTAAGTATAGGAAAAACCCGTACGAAGGGGGGAGGGGGGGTTGAAAATTCCTATTTTTAGCGTGACGTACTAAATGGATGCCCCCAAATGTCCTTTTGTGTCCCACGCTAATATGCAGCTTACCCCTTCCTTCCACTTCTCCGATAGCTGTTCGGTTTCCCAGATCCTGACTATCAAGCGATGCAGACAGCTGGACAATTTTTCTGGGTCCATCGTGATGAGTTCAGCTGTGATACCATCCTTACTAGCTGCTTCGTTGGGTTTGAATGGTGAATGGCATCTGTTCGTGCTAGTGGCAGGAATTGACCCAGGTGAATCTTCGGAATAGTAAAACAACTAGCGTACAATTCACATATTTATTCCTAATATTAAACGTACAACTGTGGACGATCTACGTTGTGTGACTAGACTCTAACATGATAACTGAATAGATGACTGCTTTCCTGATTGTGGTTGTAGGGGTAGAGCTCTGTGCCGATATGGTTCTGTCCGAACATACTCCCCGCCTTGAAGTAATGACTTCAACATAGGAGTACCAAGCACGGTACCAAGTAAGCTGCACTGTTCGGTGATTGTATTCGGATCACACAAGACGCCCGTGAGAAGCATTTCGATCGTCCTTGCCGCTGGGGGCCCAGGAACTAGTGAAATACAAAAGCAGCACTGCGGTCTTGTTGTTTGAACACCATGTCGATCAGAAGCTACGGGGGACGTCGTGTCCCGCCAGGGTATGGAGTTGACCCCAGAAGAAAGAGCACTGTATGAAGCACTTGAAACATTCACTTCTAATCGACTTAAGTCGTCCGAGCAATGCAGCAATCCTATCCAACGTTGAATAGATCAGATGAAACGGACAAAATAGCAGCAGGCATATCGTGACGTGGTATTGCTTTTTATATTGTATGCCATTGTTCGACGTTGAGCAGCGAGCAGTCAAACTACGCGAAGCTTGTACATTTTTTCTTCACTATCCATCGAAGATTTGATAATCGCACGGTTGGTCACGGCACCATTATGTTCGTGCTAGTGGCAGGAATTGACCCAGGTGAATCTTCGGAATAGTAAAACAACTAGCGTACAATTCACAGATTTATTCCTAATATTAAACGTACAACTGTGGACGATCTACGTTGTGTGACTAGACTCTAACATGATAACTGAATAGATGACTGCTTTCCTGATTGTGGTTGTAGGGGTAGAGCTCTGTGCCGATATGGTTCTGTCCGAACAGCATCCTTAACTTCCTTCAGCGTGGGAATTGGCTCATTTCCGTTCTCTGCTGCATTGGCGTAGTCGTTCCCTCCGTTATCGTTGTCTCTCTTGCCTACGTCCTTCATATGATTCAGGTGCTCGTCGAAGTGCTATTTCTATTCCACCTTTCAACCTCACGTACGTCCGTCAAGAGGCCTCCATCTTTATCACTGCATATTTCGGCTCACGGCACGAAGTCGGTGCGGGATGCGTTGAGCTTTTCGTGGAACTTCCATGTTTCATGGGAATGGCATGGCAGTTCTATTTCCTCACACTCCGCTTCTTCCAGGCGGCACTTTTTTTCTCCGAAAGAGGCAGGTCTGCTGTTTCCGCTTCTGTTTGTAACGTTCCACGTTCTACCGGGTGATGCAGCATTACCTCCCGCGCTTCGTTCTCCTCCAAAATCCTCGTAAAACCATTCGTTTCGTCAACTCCTTTCAACTTACCGATGGTGCTCTCGGCTGTGTCGTTGATGGCTACTTTTACTGTTCTCCAGCAGTAAAGGCCACCAGAGAGGCCACATCGAGCTCGCCCTCGTCTGGCAACGCTGCCACGAGATTCTGCGCACATGCTGAGGTGACATCCAGTTGCTTCAGTCGCTCAAGGTTGTACAGCGACGGCCGCCGTACCGTACATTATTGATGACGGAAAGTTCTGGACGCAGTTTGATCACCACCAGATAGCGATCAGAGTCGATGTTAGCGTCACGATAGGTTCTGAAGTCGATAATTTCGGAGACGAGCCGTCCGTCAATCAGTGCGCGCTGGGCTAGTGACAACGTCAAAGTTATTCTGTGGTGCTAATTGTGGAAACGACCGACTGATAGGCAGAATTTATCCCTCTACAATTGGCTTTTCGGTCCGGAAAATTATAAGCGGGGTGATTCTATTACATCCGACGTTTTGGCCCTTGGTTTGGGCCTTCTTCAGGGAGGTCTAAAATAGGGGTATTTTATTATCTAAATTCACATTTTGCATTGGATTCACAAATTTTAGAAAAATCTTACTATAGGGGTACCGCTACTTGTATGTCGCCGGTTGCTTGGCGTAGCGTTGTCGGATTTGGCAGATTTAGTCTTGTGTTGGTTATTTGTGGGTAGATGGTGAGGGTGTAGTTATCTAAACTTGGATTTACCAATGCACCGAACACTAACATGGCGTCTAGACACTGAATACTGGTGTTTGTGGGAGTGGTAATGGAGAATTTTGGGAGATTCTTGTAGTATCTCTCTCTGTTTTGTGGGAGAATGTGTGTGAGGGCATCTGTTATCTATGTGTGTGAGGTGGTGTTTGGATTTGTTGCTGTTGATCGTCTGTTGGTTGCTGGTTGTCGGGGTTGGATGTGCTGGGGTGCTGTGGTGAGGGCGGGTTTGTTTGGGTTTTCTTCATTTGCTTTACCGTTATTGTTCGTAGAAGCCCGCAGTAGATGGTGCTGAGGCCTTCTACGTCGGTGCGGTGGTTTACTGTGCCGGGGGTGTTGTAGATGTGGAAACATTCTAGCAGGGGGAGAGTGGTTCTGTTGTATGTCCTATCTATTATTTTCGTCTGTTGCAGAGCGAAGCGGTGGTCTTCTCGTGCGCAATGTTCGGTTAGAGCTGTTTTTGAGCTCTGTTGGATCATTGCTTGGTCGGTGTTTGTATAGCCTTGATCTCATAATCGGTTGAGCTGGTTGATATTAGATTGGTGTCCACTTATACGCTTTTTCAGCTTATTCGTAGTCATACCAATGTAGACTTTATCACAGTCGTTACACGGTATCCAGTATATGTAAACCACCGCACCGACGTAGAAGGCCTCAGCACTATCTACTGCGGGCTTCTACGAACAATAGCGGTAAAGCAAATGAAGAGAGCCCAAACAAACCCGCCCTCACCACAGCACCCCAGCACATCCAACCCCGACAACCAGCAACCAACAGATGATCAACAGCAACAAATCCAAACACCACCTCACACACATAGATAACAGATGCCCTCACACACATTCTCACACAAAACAGAGAGAGATACTACAAAAATCTCCCAAAATTTTCCATTACCACTCCCACAAACACCAGTATTCAGTGTCTAGACGCCATGTTAGTGTTCGGCGCAGTGGTAAATCCAAGTCTAGATAACTACACCCTCACCATCTACCCACAAATAACCAACACAAGACTAAATCTGCCAAATCCGACAACGCTACGCCAAGCAACCGGTGACATACAAGTAACGGTACCCCTATAGTAAGATTTTTCTAAAATTTTTGAACCCAATGCAAAATGTGAATTTAGATAATAAAACACCCCTATTTTAGACCTCCCTGAAGAAGGCCCAAATCAACGGTCGAAACGTCGGATGTAATAGAATCACCCCGCTCATAATTTTCCGGACCGAAAAGCCAATTGTAGAGGGATAAGTTATTCTGTTGTCTATTCGTTCGATGTGAAAGTTTTATTTGACCAGCGTGCTTCCCGGCGTTCAATAAGATTTTAAGAATTAAGAGATGCATGTAATATGTCTTACTATGACAACTTTAGACCATACTTCCCAGTCAACACACGATCGCATATACAGGGTGTTAGGTTCCTGAGTGCAAACTTTTTAAAGGGTGATAGAGGACCATAGATGGTGAAAAAAATGTTCTACGCATATGGTCAAATCTCAACCGTTACGTAGTTATTGAACTTCCCATGTTTTAGACTCTTATTGCCTCAATTGGCAATAACTTGAAAATGGTCAAACTTATCGAAGTTTTTTTACCCTTATTCGAAAGATTATTGAATTTTCTATCAAAAGGCATCTTTGAATCGATTGGTTTAGTTAAATAACTAAGTTTTCTAGAGCAAAATAGCTAAAAATAGTGTATTTTTAATGGTTTTTGTCAATTATCTTTGAAAAATGCGTAATAAATTAACATTCTTTCTTTGGCAAAGTTGTGGCCCCTGTTACACTCTACAATTCGTTTTTTGACACCAAACTTCTAGCTCTTATCGTTTTCTTGCAATTTTGATTTAAATGTGCGGCTCCATGCGCAAAAATGTGCTTTCCATGACAGTTGCAAATTTATGATAAGAAATGCGATGTTTAAATCAAAATTGCAACAAAACGATAAGAGATAGAAGTTTTATGTCAAAGAACGAAGTGTAGAGTGGAACAGGAGCCACAACTTCGCCTAAGAAAGAATTTAAAATTATTACGCATTTTTCAAAGATAATTGACAAAAATAAATTAACTTTTGAGCTGTTTGCTCTAGAAAACTTAGTTACACCAAAACCTCCATTTAGGTAATGAGTCGGGACTGCCTAAATAGAATTTTTACCTAAATGGATTCATTACCTAAATGGATTCAGTTTATTACCTAAATGGATTACAAGGTTGCAACGAAGTTCAACAAGGGAGAGTTACTAGGAGATTTAAAGGAGATCATGCGGAGTTTCAGATGGCTTTCAAGGAGTTTCAGGAGGGGGTAGGTTTCAGGAGGGGAGGGGCTTCAGGGGCGTTTTCGAGGGTTTTGAAGGATCTTAGATCAGAATTGTCATTCAAATGACTATCTGGGCACGAAAAACGAAAAACCTTGCAAAATTCCGCCAGACTGAAAAATTATTGAATGTCGGGTCAAAGTCGGGTCAATTTTTATAGTATGTTGGGCCATTGTTGGACCAACATCAAACAACTGTTGGGTCTATTTTGGGTTTGGTGGCCAAAATAAAAACAGGTGAATGATAGGTTGATGTAGGGTTTGACGTCATCAATGCTGGAGCTGATATCAATTGAATGATGGAAGGATGGTTGATTATCTCAATTTCAGCTGGATATGACGCTGGATACTGACACTTTTCAACACTGCATGGAAGGGGGGGGGGGGGGGGTTAGGGGGCAACATTGTATCCCCCTCCCCCCTACCCACCCCCTAACACCACTCACTACTTCTTTCCCATAAACCAATCTTACACCTTATCTTAAGTACTTCAACTGATCTGAACACAATCAAATTCTATTTAGGTAACGTTACCTAAATGGAGGGACCTAAATAGATTTTACCTAAATGGATCCTACCTAAATGGAGGTTTGAGTGTATTTAACTAAACCAATCGACTCAAAGATGCCATTTGATAGAAAATTTAATAATCTTTCGAATAAGGGTAAAAAAACTTCACAAAGTTTGTACATTTTCAAGTTATTGCCAGGTAAGGCAATAAGAGTCTAAAACATGGGAAGTTCAATAACTACGTAACGGATGAGATTTGACCATATGCGTAGAACAATTTTTTTCTCCATTTATGGTCCTCTAACACCCTTTAAAAAGTTTGCACTCAGGAACCTAACACCCTGTATGGTAAGTGGGGGCAGGATGGGTCACCTAAGAAATGGATCCCTATAGCTTTCTGAATATAAATCGCATTTCTCTGTATTCTACCACGACTCTCAGATACACTAGTCAGCTATGATATAAGAGTATAAAAAGGTTATAAAGTTTGAAACCTGCGTCTTGACAAACAATTTTCAAAACATGACCCATCTTGCCCCACCTCATTTTAACGGGGGCAAGATGGGTCAGCTATAAGAAAACTCGATTTTCCTCCAACAAAAAATACTATATCTTCTAGTTTTTCTCTATACATCTAAGCTTCATAGACGTACAGATTACATGAAGAAAGTGTTGAAACATATCGGTAGATTATTCTCAGAACTAGAACATTTTTGTTCGGGTAGCCATAAACGGACTTTGAAAGCATATATTTTTTGAAGGAAAATTTAAAAAATATGTTCTCAAATTTTCAGTGCTCTCATCGCTTCGATAATGTAGGTCACAGAATAGCCTTTCCATGAAAAATAAAACATTTTCAAAAACTATGCAAACATACCGAAAGATTAGGGTGACCCATCTTGCCCCGTCTACACAATACACGTAGTCATATGGAATGTATAGCATAAGGAGTTTAACGAAAAAATATTTTATTTTTTTCTGTGCGAGGAACGTATAGAATTTTCAAAACAATAAACCACTTTTTTGTGTATCCCCGTCGTTCATCTGGGAAAATTATTGAAAGATTCAAAACTTATATTGTGCGATTGAAAACGGTACTGACCCATCTTGCCCCCTGACCCATCTTGCCCCCACATACCATATGTTGAATAGGATGCAAAAGTGGAGGCGATATGCGTACACTTTACACGCAGTTAAATGGAAGAATGTACGCATATGGCCTCCACTTTAGCATCCTATTCAACATCAAATAAGACTTTGTGTTAGCAGGGATGTGTATTTAACAAATAGACATTGAATAGTCTGTCACATTGTAGCGTGAAATCCTAGAAAATAGTTTCAATAAAATAAACATCTCCTTTTGATAAGTTTACCATTAATGACTTGTATTGTTCGTCAAAAAACTTCGCACAATTATTTGTGCTTGTCTTATACGTTTATTCAACAAACATTGTGAAGTTCAACATTACAAGTGTAGGCCTAAACTGATAAGCTAAAGTTGTTGCAGAACTATGCTTTACATTCATGAAAGAAGTGAGTGTAATTTCGTTGGCGAAGCCAATTAGAGGTATATACCAACAGTATGATTTAAAATTTCTCCAAATATTTGTGAACAAAATCCGAACAAAGGTTGTATCTGAAAAATATCCAAATGTTATTCAGCATATTGCTGAATTAATTCGCCATAAAGGTGCTTGTTAAATGAGTAATTGTTAGTTGTGTTGGTATCCAGTAGCAACGCACGTCATACTAACATTCCTTCCATTCTTCGATAGCCGTAAGGACATGATCGGCATCGTTATAGACTTACCTAACAAAGTTTGGAATTCTCGAAGGTGCACACTGAGAACGATAAGCTACTCCAAATGCTCCGTTTGTTGATTCCTTGGGCAATTTCGATTGTTCTGGTCAATCATGGAGTAGTTACTATGAAGTTCACGTTTATCTATGTTCATGCTTATTTTCGTATAAGATGTAATGTAAACATTAATATATACTGGATTGAGTCAACCACGTCCTACAATATGGCGCAGTTTTCCAACAAAGTCTTCGTACGGTCATGCCATACCGTGAGAGTCCATACGAGCAATCTAATTATTTTGCTTTATTGCTCTAATGTCCAACATGAAAATTTATTACACAACGGTACCATCCCTATTAATGCAGGGATGCGTAAAAGCATCATCGTCTACCGGATCGGGCCTCCCGTAGACCAACTGTGGAACAGACGGCAAAATGAATTTAAAGCTTTATTGTATCGTCTGGGATTCTCCCTTCGTAAACATAAACAAACTGCTAGACAAGCTATTGTGTGGCGCTGCTGGCTAGTTGATGCACGCGACTCCCCCCATACTCAGGTGAATGGTTCCTTTTGGCATCCCGAGCAAAGGGCAAATCAAACGATCCATGATGGATTTTATTTTAGAGTTACAGTTTTGGGGAGCGGGACCAGCGAAATAGCTTGAATCAATTTAAAAGCTGGAACAGTGTTGTTTGAAGTGCACCTGCTTACAATCCCACGCCAAGCAGTTTGCATCGGTCTCGCGGTCCTGTTCGATGGACGGACTTTTGCTAAGTGCTCGTTAATTGAAAGTAAATTGTGCGGGCTTTGATTGGCTTCCAAAGCCGCGGCAATATCAGTCAGTGTAGACACGAATGAGCATACGCATTAGCTTAGGAGATTTTGGGCAAGTGGTTGTAATGACTTGAAGTATCAGCAAGACACTGCTTTTGATTCGTAAGATGATTGAAAAGATGATATTATTGGTTGGTTTTACATTTAACATGTTTTTCACAAAATTTACAAAAAGTTTAATATGGTTAATATTTTTCTCAATTTCAAAATCGATACATGTTAATCTAATTGATAGACGAGAAATTAAAAAAACAAATGTTGATTGAAACGTCATACGACAGCATATACCATATCAGTATTTTGTCAGCTCGTAGTTAAAGAGCAGCAAAGTTATTTCATCAGCCTTCAATAAAAATTTGATTTTCATATTAAAATCAAACATATTGTTTAAAAATATTCCATTGGGTTTACCAATGGTGGGTATATGTGTGAAAACGGGTGACCCCGCTCTATGCCGACATGATTTACACTCACTCCAACCAGACCGTAATGGAATTAAGCACTGAATCACGGGTCATTCATTAAATCACGTGCCACTCTTTAATGCAAACAATGCACAAACACCAGCTTTCGATAATTGTTTTCCCAAATTATCCGCCAACACCAGCCGAACCCAGTAGCAGTAGCGGCTACTTAAAAAAAATCACCGAAAACCTGTTGGCGTCCCAATTGGCACTTTGTACTACCGGAGCCGGAACGATGACACCGATACCCGGGTTGTTTTTCCGATGTTATGCCTCTGACCCGGTCGCCGTCGATTCGCCATCCTGGCACATACCCATTACCCACCCGCACCTGGTGTAAAGTGTGTCCCTCATTGGGGTCCAATTGGATTAACGCAGCGAGAAATTAATTTTTGGAAACCTCGAAAGCCCGCGCCCGTGATGTTGCTTCAGCTGCAGCATCACGATTATGCTAATTTATGAGTGTCATAAATCTTGGCGAGTGCATGTCGGTGTTGTGAGAGCATTTATATGAGTTTATGGTGTGGGTGATAGTCAGAGACATTCAAAAATTAATGCATTGACATTTTTATCAATGCACTATTTGCTAAATGCACTGCAATCTTGGGTGAAATCGATCGACGTAAGAGCCTTTTCCAATGTTTGATACGAATTTTTGAATTTAAATCGACCAAGGAGCTCTCATCTTCTTATGTCCCTTGGGGAATGGTCCTCACTGGGATAATGCCTCTTTCTCATCTTAGTGTTCTATGAGTGCTTTCACAGTTATTAACTGGAAGCTCTGCAAATGAACATTTTGCAGAAGTGGTAGGAACAAAGACACTCTATACCTAAAAAGTCAAGGATTTTTTTTACGAAAAGTTCCCATACCGACCAGGAATCGAGTCCGTCACCTTCAGCATGGTCATGCTGAATAACCACGCTTTAACAGCTGTGGCAATAGGAGCCCTTGACCTTTCTTGATACATTTTTGGCAAAACTAAAATTATCAAAAAACAATCTGTTGCTTTTGGACCGAGTTTTAAAATATTTACATATGTCCAGTAATGGTCTAAGCTTATATATCTGGAATAAAAAAAAAATCATTAACTACATGGTTCCGGAGAAATTCCGGGGTATCGTTGGGTAGGTTATTTCACGGGCCGATGCGTGCTTATCGGCACACAAAACTTCTTGCGTTTACGAGACAAGTTCATTTTCGTGGCAAGAATGCAAAGTCAAAGCATCACACGGGCAAAAACTGTGTATAATAACCACTTGAAAGATAGATGCAAATAAATTGGTGAGCTCGTTTCATGTTATTCTTCTGCACAGTACGAACAAAATCTGTAAATTTATGACGAACTGAATGAAACAAATTGACCTCCATCGTGATCGATAGAAACTTATGTGTGATCTTAAAACTACACTGCTGATTTCAGAGAAACTTCCCGTTCCTTCCGAAAGAGGAACCCACATTTTGTGAGTTTGTCGGGAATGGGATTCGATCCCAGGCTCTCGGTTTTGGTGGTAATCCTTGTGATTAATAGGGTAGATTTCAGAATTTGCAAATAAAATTTGCAATTGATCTACCTATATTAGTTATTGACTATCAAAGTTCATTCAAATCGTTAGGGATTTATCAAAATTAACCTCAAATGTTAATGTAGCAATGCACATATTTCTTCACGATCATCAGATGTTTTTATAAAATAATATGTATAAATGGAAGCACATGGCTCACGGTAACTCTGATACCATCTAGCAGTGTCAGTGTTAAAAACTCTAACATTTTCAAAAAGCATCTTGGCGCATTTAAGTTAAGTTGTTTGTATGCCATCTACTCGATTTGCTTTCTATTTCTATTTCTGTTTGATTTTCAACGATAATGTAGTCATTTTTTCACGGTACATCAAACACAACGTGATGGTGTTGATTAACGTTTGATTTTGCAAACAATCTTCAGCTAATCATATAAACTATTTACAGTTTCTATTTCCATGAATTTGATAGCGCAATGCCACACACGTAGTGCGGTTCTCGTTACTCTTATCAGCTAGGTATATTGATAGTGTGCATTCGAATGTAGATGATTCACAATTCATAAACAAGTATGCTCTATAAAGCCCTTTCACACAATACTTCATCATTCCTGCCGCTCTCCGAACCATCAATCAATTCCCCAACCATATTAATCACTCAGCCCATCTCCAATTAAAGTTAACTACTCCGGGGACCACCAACCGACGACGTTTGACCGAAGCTACAATTATCGGGCCCTGCTGCTCCAAATATTTACTGGCCCAGTCAAGGACCACGGAAACCATCCCCCTCTGTATGTTCCTCTCCCAACCAGCCTGGCCATTGTAGATGCTAATTTGCGTACACACGGAATTAATATTCATGACTTGGCAGAACAAATCAGCGTTCAAGTTGGTCTCTGTTCAATGGCCTTCCAAATTAACCATTGGACTGACAGCCAGTGGCGCAGCACTTGGCTCAGAAAAAATAACATTGCTTACTCCGTTCTGGGCCTGGTGAATGCGAGAAAGGTAGAATCTCCGACATAAAGAGCATCAAACGAAAAAAAAAAACAGAAAACGTGGTGAATGATAACAAGAGTCCAACTATGATGGAAGATCTGCCAGCAGCAGTTGGTTAAAACACAGACAAACTGACGTAACACTCTTCAAAACGGCTTGGCACATGCATTCAACGATCAATTCAAACTTCATTTAATTTGCGTGATCGTTCCACCAGATGTGCTAGTGTTCGATCGCTTTGACGTTTGCCAGTGTACACGTTGCTGAATGATGCAAACGAAAATTACAGGCAATTAGTGTAGTAGTGTGCGTGTCAGCAAAACGACAAATCGAAATCCATCATGGCCGACAGTGTCGCGCGCGGTTCTACCAACAGGTGGCAGTGTGCTCATGAAAATGACGCCGGACAAAAGTTTTTGATGAATTTCATCTAAGAGTTACGTCTGTTTGTCTGTGGTTAAAACGTCTCTGTTCCCGGTGGCTACGATCATCAAGTCGCTCAGATGGAAACCTGAGGATGTCATAAGATAACAATATTTACTATTATTTAGTATCAGTTACTAAGCTCTTGATATTTATTGATCTAAAAAAATGAAATTAAATTCCAATGTGAATTGTGCTCTCCGTGCACAATACTTAAAAAAAGACAACGATCAATGCAAGGGTGTAATAAATGTGGACAAGTTTTTTCGAATAACTACATTTGACATTACAACAATTTCAGAATATAATATAATATAATATAATAATATAATATAAAAAAAACGATCATTGCTTCATTAATTAATCTTTCTTACTAGTGTTCACATCCTATTGCACTTTAGCTCTCACGCTTTTCTCGGGATGCTCATGGTACTCGCCCCGGGCACAGCTCAAAACGTACGCCAAGAATGGGAACGGAATCGCGTGGACCGCGGCCGCGGTAAGAAAATTGTAAAATTTGATGAAATTACATAATTGAGACACACTGTGCGCCAGATGGTGGGACAGAGTAAGGTCCGCTTCGGCTTGTTCGATTCAACAAGGGGAAAATTACATAAAATGCACTAATCAGTTATACTGTTTGGCTATTATACTACATCATCATACATAGCACGGTCGTGTGCACATAACAGCCGAGCCACGATTTTTACAAAATCCGCCCAATTTGTCTGTTTTGCGGATGACAATGATATTATTGTTAGAAGTTAGAACTTTTGGAACGGTGGCAGAAATTCTAAGGCGCCTTTAAAACGTTAAGAATCGTTAAGAAGCAAAGGTTTTGGCTTGACGGTGAACGTGTCGAAACAAAGTACTTGCTTGCAGGTGGAAACGCGAACAACAAGGCAAGCGTAGGCAGCAGTGCAGTGCTACGGTAGACGGGGATACTTTCGAGGTGGTCGAGGACTTCATCTACCTCGGGTCCCTATTAACGACAGATAGGGCCGGATTTACAAATATGAGTGCCCGGGGCTACAGTCTTGATCATTCTACAAATATAAATAATGAAAGTGCGCTTGCCGTTGAGGAAGAATTTGAATCTAGAACAATTAGCAGAGCTAGGTAAAATGTTGATAGCCACTAAATTTATTCATTTTGATTTTGGAATTCTGGTGTAAAAACAATGATAAATGGAGTTTATATAAAACAAAAAATGCTTTTCTCGAGTGTGTTCACGGCATTAGATCCCAGATGTAGTAGAAATTCATGCCAGAATGAAACTGCAATAAGAAATTATAGATGAAATTAAAAACAAAAATTAATAAAATTTGTAGAGCAATCGGTTGTGTCGCTTTTGCGAAATCCAAAGACAATTTCTAGTGGATCGCTGATGCAGTTTCTGGAGATGTTAATGGTGGATCGCCATAAAGAATGAACACTTGACAAAAACTTGTTCCAGCGCAACTGCTAGGAAAAAACTCACAAAAATATTCAGAAAGGATATTCTAATAGAAAACGGGTCATGCAACAGAAGTTCAGCTTATAGGACGCAGTGGTTTAATTTCCCCAACAGGGGAGGAAAAAAGTAGAAACAAAATGATGAACAAATTTTGGGGAAAATACAAGATAAGCTCCGGAAAGAATTTCTGACTTGAGTTCCACTAGAATGCCATGTTAAATTTCTGAAAAATCTTCAGCGGAAAACCGAGTAAATTATTGGTCAATTTATCCACAAATTTCTTCTGAAATTGTCTCAAGGAGTCTATGGATTTAATCTGCAATTCACCTCAAAAAATTCAGATTGAAACTCTTCAAAATATCTGCTAGATTTCCTAGAAAAATGTTTCTACAGTTTTGGTGTTCTCCGATTTGAGTAAGTCGTAAAATCAGTCTCAAGAATTTCAAAAATATTTCTAAGTTTCGAAAAAAGTTTATTCTTCAAAAACTCTATGGAAAATTCTTAAAAATGTTTTCAAAAAATCGGCAGGAACTGTTTATTCTGCAATTGAATTGGACTTCCGATATTTTTTCTTAAGGAATTGTACAAAAAATGTTAATAAGTTTTGAAGACAAAATTTAAAATTTCATAAATATGTTGCTGGACAAATAATAACAGACTTCCTTATAATAATCACAACATATCGCATACATCTTGCCAGTAGACAGTAATTTGAATTCTAGTAATAAAAATCAAATCAACAGAAGTTTCTTACACTACTTTCTTTTATTGCTTCATTTTTTTATTTCTTGAAGTGAAATTTTGTAAGAGCCCCTGAAATGTGGGGCCCAATTCACTGCCTTCTCCCTGTGACACGGCCAAAGAGGGGCGACTGTAGCTACGAACCGAATGCTCTGGCGAAGAATTGATGATTCAGTACGATAATATTTGTAATGTTTCACTAAATTAATAAAATCAAAAAAAAAATATTGTCAAAGTTGACCCCCTGAAAACACACTTAAATGCCTCCGAGTTCTTTTGGAAGCCTCATTTAACCCTCAGAATGCTCTTAAGCCCCTCAAAATCCCCTGATATCTTTTAAATGTTCAAGAAATGGCACAGAAACGCGCTTGGGACCTCCTTAACTCCTTGTAAGCCCCTAAAACTCCCCTTGAAACGCTCCTGAGATCCTGAAAAGTTCCAAAAATATGACCACGTGGTTTATGGACAGCCCCTAACAGTGTTTTATGTTTTGTCAAGCGTGAGAAGCCACCACGAAACAGTAATAGGCGTACCTATGCCAAACATTCTTATTCCTTTCAATGTTATGCCTAATGGGGTATACTACAACCATCCAGAGAACCTGATACGTCTCTGAGACCCCCTGAAACTCCTTGAAACCCACGGGACGTGCCATGTAGCTTCCTGAGATCCCCAGAAATGCCCCTGAGACCCACTGGAGTTCCTCTGAAACGCCCTTTAGATGAACAGAAACACCTATGGATGGAAACTCTCTTGAGCTCCATGAGACCCTACGAAACGACTCTTATTTCTCATGAAACGCCCATGAGACCCCATGAACTTCGTGGGTCCTCTTGAAACTATCAAAGATCCCCTGAAATCCGTTAAAGCACTGCAAAATTCCTCCCGAAAATCTTCCAGAAATTCCCTGAGACACACGGGACCTATCGAAAGGCTTCTGAAACCTCCTTAAGTTTTCCTGATATGCTCCCAGGGGTTTTGCCATCCCAGGAGACCTCCCGAAGTGCCCGTGAAACCTTTGAAACACTCCTGAAAACCGCTGAAGTTCCTGATATACTCTCGACTGAAATACCTCTGGTGACCCCTTGAAACATGTCATTTGAAGCTTGAGATCCTAGTACTAAGAGAAGCCCGTGTCTGAACTTAGGAGGACACAGATTGGCATTAGGAAAAATTGGCTATTTTGTAGCCAACGAGGTAACAAGCTCACGCCTACGCTGCGCTCATGACGTGGGAACCTGTTAATGAGAGGATATTTGTGGTTAGTTTCAGAATACGAGCTCGAAACCTTCATAATGATTCAATGTGATGCCCCAACCGATGTTGTCAAAATGCAAAACCAAATGAATTGTTACTTCCCAATGAATGCTGTCGTGGATAAGATTCCAAAATGTAACATAAAGTTCCTCATGACCGGCATCAAACGCGAAGCGTGGTTTAGACGATTCAGATTATGAATACGTTATGGGACACGTCGGAAGAATTTGTGGCAATAATGACATAATGATCAGGAGACCAGTCTTTCCACATCGTCCAGCGCATAAAGTGGCATAAGTTTTCCAAGATGGCTTCTTATTGTATGAAACAAACTAACACTGCGTCTGACCATCATCTCCTTGTCGGCGAAGTCAGCTGCATTGCCAGGATCCATCGACTGAAGGGGAAATTGGATATCAGCTTGAAGGTCCTTCGTTGAGGAACTGGAGGCACTTCCGAAGATAATAACAAAAGATCAATAGACTCCCATCTAACGCCTTCACCTCCACCGGTAAGAATAATCAAGCAGAGCTACACATCTAGAGAAAACAGTGGAGCACAGATGTCACCTGGAGGAAGATAGAGTATCCAAAACAGGTTTGAGCGAGCGAAAACACGATGAGCCAAAGTCGCAGCCGGTCAGTGTTATACGGTTCTCGAGAAAGAAATTTAATTCTCACGTAGACGAGACAAAAGAGCAAAGGCATACGATCTTACCATTAACATCAACAAGATTCAATCGTTTGATAGACACTCTTCCAGCCTTACAGTAGCTTCTAATATCTTGACAACCAAATGGCGTCTGATGGCGTCTCAAAGATCGACATAGATGCATGGATCAAGACAATAAGGGCTGATTTTGCAAATTTAAGAAATGTATGGAAATATAAGCAGATTAGATGAGGTACCAAAATTCGAATGTTCAACTCAAACATGAAACCTTCGTTGCTGTACGCCAGTGAATTCTACACTGAACGAAAACCCCCGCCGAACGGAAAATGATTCTTCATTCAATGCGATACAGATCCGTAGAATCTCAATTTCGAATGATTTCACAGCAGAATGATTTTACTGCCTTCTACTGAATAAAAATCATCCGATTATAAAACAAAAATAGACGCAAACATAAATGATTTTTCGCTTGACGTTTGTTGTGAATGATTATCATCACCAAATTATCAGAAAGCATATTCCACTGTGTTCCATACCGAAAATCATTCGACCATTGAACGAAAATCCCCACCGCCCAACGAATGAATCCTCATTCGAGCGTATGCTCAAGCGCTTATTCCCAAAACTGAATAATAATCCCGACCGAATGATTTTCTAAACAACAATTGCGGATTTTTATTTACTCTTTATATTCTATTATTTTGTATGTTGTCTGCCTTTCAGTCAAATATGAAAAGATGGAATTAACATATGGGCATTATGCTAAATCAAGCTGAACATACTTTATCAAAGCCGCGTTCCAAAAATCATTTAGTTTTAGTTTGATTTTCATTTAGCTGTTGGAGCGCCATGCCAGTTCAAAATTTCAAAGTTGAAGTGCCGCATGAAAGGTGTCGCGTAAAAGTGTTGGACTTCGGTGAAGTGTGGGAAAAGTGAATGTAAGATTAAAGTGAAATATGATTTCTGTATACGAAAATTCTAAATAAAATTTAATTCATGCAATGAAAACTTGTTATACTTTTTTTTTCAAAACATCTAATATTACAACCATTCTACTAGTTTGCTTGAAATTGACTTCAATTGAAATCAGTTTCGTTCAAACTAGTTGTGATGGTTGTAATATTAGCTGTTTTGCAAAGTATTAGAAAAAATGAAATACATAAAACAACGTCTATATGAGCAACATCAGATTTTGCAAACAATTTCATTCATAAAACGACCGGTGGACTGTATGGGTTTTCAATGACAATCATCCGCACCTGGATTTGTTTTGATTCTGAATTGTATGATTATAATGGTTACTTTGAAGGATTTTTATACCGTGTGTTTTGATTCTGTCAGATAAGCATTTGAATGACAAACTTCCAAAAATCATCTGATTTTAGGCATGGGGCTCGGATGAGGCAATTTTCATTCAATTTCTGGCGGGGATTTTCGTTCAGTGTAGTGTGTATCAGTGGAAAACATTCAACAGCTGCAGGCCGTTAGAATTATTAGTCCTGTTCAACGACGTAGGTTGAACTTGCTCGAACTTGCTCCATCCCGCTCTTTCCCGTTTATTGACAAATGGGTAAGAGTAGGATGCAGCAACTTCGAGCAAGTCCAACGTACGTCGTTGAACAGGACTATTATCTATCATGGATGCCTGCGGTATGTAATTCGTGCAGGTTGACCTCCAGGTTAGAGTTCCACAATCGATTGCATCCAAAGTCGATAGCAACAGAAATTCAGGAGCAGAAGTGGAGGTGGGTCAGCCACGCTGTACGCAGGGGCGGGAATGAATCTGCAAGTAAGCGTAAGATTCACGCAGAAAAAAACATGGTAAAATCAAAAATATTTCAGGTAAACTCAAATGAATTGTCAATTTGTTCTGGCAACAAAAATAAAACTGTTTGGAGCAAATCGAACGTCACATTTGAATCAAATTCAATCATTTTAGAAACAAACATGCATCTTCTGACAGGTTATGTTAGAAACAAATGTAAATTTTTTTGTTTTTTTTTGTGGCAGGTCGGCCCTACGGAAATATTTGTTTTCCAATTAAATTTACAAAATCATTTCCTTCTCTAGGAAAACCCACTTCCCGCGTGGCACTTTCAATGCCAACACCATGTAGATAACATACGCTCCCGAAATCAATGGGATTTCGTGGAAACTTTTGGTGAAACTTGACTTTTTTTTGCAAGAGGAAATCTTGTTTGGTGCTGCAGTTGGAACTTGAGAGTTTTGTTTATGTTCTCGACGGCGGAACGGGGGGGGGGGGGGGGGCTCTTCAATGGGTATTGTAGAAATCAATAAGTAATTGAGTTAGTTTTAAAAATTAATATTTTAGTTTTAAATATTTTATCAGTTTACCGTATAAACATGAATATTTTTGTTTCAATCGAACGAAATTTGTCTCCGTGTTGGAATCCAACATCGGCGTAGCCCAACAAGGAACTAAGGGGCCGTCCATAAATGACGTAACATTTTTTTTTTAAATTTTTGACACCCTCTCCCCCCTCTAACCTTTACCCACATATAATACATGGCTCGTAGCATAATCAGAGACTCTCCCCTCCCCTCTAAAAAGCTACGTCATTTATGGGAATATGTAGATCAAAAATTGAACTGGGCACATGTCAAGGCAATAGCGCATGGCTATATCTGTCCATGCGACTGTCTATACGACCATGGGTGATCAGGACTCATAATAAATAAGTAGGATCGATTTATATCAATCTCCTCTATTCCTCTCAGCATTCAATCCGTTTGTCGCTGGTGGAGTAAACCCGTGGAGCACCTCAAGGGGGGAAAGCTACCTACCGACAAGCTGGAACTGTGCAGAGAAACTAAGACAAAATAGTGGAGAAAAAAAAAATACGTTTTTTCAGCATTCCTACGCTTACCAATTTAGCCGTATTTATCTCCAATTGGAATTATTGAAAAGTGGCTAAATCCCCATCATAGCGATTGAGCTCGACTACGCGGAATGACGACAAAAACGGTAGCACGCCGCCGCCAGTCGCTGAAGCAATGACGAACGAAGGCGGTTTTGCCAGTTCGAAGAGTGAAGAACGAATAGGATAATCACAAGCAATGAAGCGGCGGAGTTTGAAAAAAAAATATGGGTACCTAATTATTCAATTATGAAAATGTGATGCACTACTTGGCTGGTACCAGAGTTAGAGCTACTGCACGTTCAACGGAAAAGATGATTTCCTTGTCGGTTTTGGTGATATTTGGAAATAGTAGTCTAACGAAGTAATATTAAAAAATGCTGAAGTAGCGTGTGAGCGGTTTCGCTTGGGAATAAGTTGACATTTGCATGTGTTCCATTGAAGAATATCATTTCAAAGAAAACATATGTAACTTACATAAAATAAAAATGTTGATGTATATGCACAGTAGGTCATTCTGGCCATTCTGGCCTCCTGATACAGTAGGTCATATAACTAATAAATTTTAAAGGTTCAACTAACCATGTCCTACCTGTAGAAATTCATAACCTACCTTGAGTTAAATTCCATTAAATAAATACAATTCCAAATTTTTATATGATGTTTTCCAAAGCTTTCAGTCGCACACCAAACAACTCCGAAATCAACGGTTCAAATTCAGTGCCACATCCAATCCCAAGAGAGTCCAACTTTTCCGGGTCAGCTATCACCGATGTACTGGAAAGCACGTCTCGTCGTATTTTCTCGACTATCTTGCCCGTGCTGCTGACCGGGTTCGACCCGGCAGGTGCGAGACACCTCGTATTTATATTTATTAAGCAAATATAAAATCAATTTCTGTTCGGCTCATCTTCTTCTCCCGTTGCGAGCGCTTGGGAGCTGTATCGGGAGTTTATGGAAAGAACGTTGCCCCACTGCCAGTGCTTTGCAAGGCAACCGAGGACAGAACAGCATTATCATGATTGTAAGTTTCCAGGCGTAAGCAGAAGCACGTACTTTTACGAGCTATGGCTTCGACTTTTGCGATGGGAAATGCGCTGCCGTGATCGAAGGGCTTTTCGATGATGCTGATTGCATAGGCTTTGGGCGACATGAATTTTTAATGCAGAAATTATTTTAAAAGCATCACACACCCTGCATTTATCTAGAAGGAATTCGGGAGTTGGGTAACTAGGTCAATTGAAACATAGTTTCTTGCAGAACTGTCAATCATTTTGATACGAGCCAAAACGAAGAATTTTGCCATAAATTATTACTTCAATTTATTCTGGTTGATTCCTTATTACTTCATTTTATCTTTTTTTTTGTGTATACATAATGTTGTATTATGTCATTTGATTTATGTTAGTTTGCTTTGCTTTGCTTTGCTTTGCTTTGCTTTGCTTTGCTTTGCTTTGCTTTGCTTTGCTTTGCTTTGCTTTGCTTTGCTTTGCTTTGCTTTGCTTTGCTTTGCTTTGCTTTGCTTTGCTTTGCTTTGCTTTGCTTTGCTTTGCTTTGCTTTGCTTTGCTTTGCTTTGCTTTGCTTTGCTTTGCTTTGCTTTGCTTTGCTTTGCTTTGCTTTGCTTTGCTTTGCTTTGCTTTGCTTTGCTTTGCTTTGCTTTGCTTTGCTTTGCTTTGCTTTGCTTTGCTTTGCTTTGCTTTGCTTTGCTTTGCTTTGCTTTGCTTTGCTTTGCTTTGCTTTGCTTTGCTTTGCTTTGCTTTGCTTTGCTTTGCTTTGCTTTGCTTTGCTTTGCTTTGCTTTGCTTTGCTTTGCTTTGCTTTGCTTTGCTTTGCTTTGCTTTGCTTTGCTTTGCTTTGCTTTGCTTTGCTTTGCTTTGCTTTGCTTTGCTTTGCTTTGCTTTGCTTTGCTTTGCTTTGCTTTGCTTTGCTTTGCTTTGCTTTGCTTTGCTTTGCTTTGCTTTGCTTTGCTTTGCTTTGCTTTGCTTTGCTTTGCTTTGCTTTGCTTTGCTTTGCTTTGCTTTGCTTTGCTTTGCTTTGCTTTGCTTTGCTTTGCTTTGCTTTGCTTTGCTTTGCTTTGCTTTGCTTTGCTTTGCTTTGCTTTGCTTTGCTTTGCTTTGCTTTGCTTTGCTTTGCTTTGCTTTGCTTTGCTTTGCTTTGCTTTGCTTTGCTTTGCTTTGCTTTGCTTTGCTTTGCTTTGCTTTGCTTTGCTTTGCTTTGCTTTGCTTTGCTTTGCTTTGCTTTGCTTTGCTTTGCTTTGCTTTGCTTTGCTTTGCTTTGTTTTGCTTTGCTTTGCTTTGCTGTGCTCCCTCTACTATCTCTCATTGAATATATTTTGCTTCTTCTATTCACGATCGTCTATCTTCTGTCTTTTGTAATTTTAAAACTGTCGCATAAGCTGAAGCATTTTTTACGCAAAAAAAAATCCTCAATTCATGCAAAACGACTCCCAACGCGGCCGCAATTTCCGCGTGGTTATGTCTAGACAATGTTTTTCCCCAACCACCCCCGCTGAGCGTAAATAAACGCCACCACATCCATGGAAACAATACAGCCGAAAATACCGCAAAGTAGGTAACTGATAAGCCAGCCAATAAAGTCTATTGTAATCGATTCGCCAGAATAGGCTCCATTTTCCGCTCCACAATAGTCATCGGTTTCTAACTCGTTACGGGGAACTTCCTGGGAACGTCGCACACGACCACCGTCTCGCCTCCAAGTGGGTTTATCGGAAAATCCTCGATACCCATAAGAACAGTTCCACAAAATGAAAACGGATATTTTCCCTCTGGGCCTACAAAGGAGTATCGAAAAAATGAATTCCTTCCCCCCATTAAGGTGAAACATCAAGAAATCCCATTGCAGTTTTTCATACAAACTTTAGAGGCACAAATCTGACGAACAAAGCATCAAACCAAGCCGCACTTCTTTATCCTGGCTTTGCTCACTTGCAAAAAGAGGCAGCTTTTCAAAATCGACCGCATTTGTTTACGAATTTTTAAGATTTGTGCCTTTGAAAACGTGAGTAGGGGTGCAAGTCGGCCATTGTGGCAGCCATATTGGTACTCTCTGAAGTTTCTCCTTAAGCTTGCCCGGACTTTTCAGCGTTCGCAGGATTCGGCATGCAGAGCCTTTCTGGGTTGAACGACAGTGACTGCCTCAGCACGTTCGTCCTACTCCTTCCGGAAAAGTGATTCAAATGGTTGATTTTGTCATGCCTGTGTTCGTCCTCGCGTACCATCATGGCATATTCGTTCGCTAATCTTCATTCATAATGCAAGCCTGTGCGCTTCCGAGTAGGTACTAGGGAAAAAATTGCGGAGTTCCTTTTCCGCACCGTTTTTTACCACTGTGTATTCGAACCGACTAGGACAGCCGTTTCGTGCAAGCTTTTGCGATCAAGCAGACAACCAGACAGACAGACGAGTGAACAGCACCAACCAGCGCCCAAAACAACTACAAACACCAAACTACTGGAGGCGCAAGGGAGCTTTGGCTGATTGTTGGCAAATTCCTCCTTTATCCTGGAGGGAGCTAGTTGATTGGAAATCTATCCGCATATGTTCGAATGGAAAGTGGTTGGAAGAAACTAAGTGTCCGTGGATAAGTGAAGACTAGGTGGAGGAAATGATTTGTTGAATTGAGAATTGAGGTTCTCGAAATAGTTGAAGGCACGTCTGCTGCACGTGACTAAAACCATTTGATAAAGTTTTTTTATTATCGTACAAATTGAGCCGAAGGTTCTCAAATTTTACATGAATATACGTAAAAAAATGAGATTAATTCAGAGTCACCTATTTTCCCGAAAAACTCATGTGAAAGTTTTTTGTTTTCCCCTGACACTACTTACTTGATTGATTGATTTGTCTTTATTCAAGAGACTTTCAGCCCTTGGATTACTTATTTTGAAAAATCATAACTCAAGAACGAAACATTGTAGAAACAAAGATTTTTCGAATAAATGGAAGCAAATTTTCTTAGGAATAAAAAAAAATACGAACTGGAAAAAGTTTTGCACAAAATTGTATACAGTTGACAAAATTTGTAAAGAAAAGCGGAAAAACTGTGCCCGAACTCGTGGAAAATTTTCAAAAAAATATTTTTGAGAAGGTTGTTCTATAAGCTTTAATCGCTGAAATTGGAAATTTGGAATACCCGTATTGTTTTTGTTTTGTTTTTGTAAAAAAAGGCCAAATGTGCAATATAAACCTTTTCTTTGAAAAATCATAACTCAAGGACAAAGCATAGTAGAAACAAAGCTTTTTTTATGAAAATGAAAGCAATTTTTTAGGAATCCAAAAAAGTATGAAGTGGAAAAAGTTTTCCACAAAACTTTCCGCCGTTGAGAAAGTTCATAAGAAAATCCGGAAAAACTGTTTCCAAATCCGTGGAAAGTTTTCAAAAAAAATTGAGGAGGTAATTTAAATAAGCTTTAATCCCTGAAATTTTTGAAATGTTCTTTTTTTTCGTTCCTGAGTGATGGCCAATTTTGTGAATAATATTCATATCATAAAGGCTTATATGGTCATTTTTTCACAAAACTGGCCATAACTCGGGAAAGAAAAAAAAGTGCATTCCAAAAATGTCAGCGTTCAAAGCGTATGAAATTACCTTCTCAAAAATATTTTTTTTTAAATTCTCCGAGGGTTCGGGCAAAGTTTTTACGGCTTTTTATGAATTCTCTCAACGGTGGAATATTTTGTGGAAATTTTTTTCAACTTCATATTTTTTGGATTCCCGTGAAAATTTGGTTTCATTTTCATAAAAAAACTTTTTTTTTCTACGATGCTTCGTTCTTGAGTAATGATTTTTCAAAGAAAGTAATGTCAGGGAAAACAAAAAAAAAATGTCCACCTGAGTTTTCCCGGCAAATATTCGGCCTTGAACTTTTCTTTTTTTTTTATTTGTTTATCCATGAGCCCTGCCTGTGGGAAAAAAAGTCATGAAATCTGAAACCCTTCGGCCCGAATCCGTACGATAATAAAAAAATCCTTATAACCAAGAAGAGATTGGTGTAAAATTGTTTAATATTAGATTCTTTTTAATGTACGAACATCAAATTTATGATAATACAAAGTGAATAATGTTGCGTAATAACCCGCAGGCTGGGACCTTTTCAGAGCAAAAATAATAATAATGAAAACAAAGCACAGAAAAACATATTTTGTATGTAAAAATTACCACAACAAGTTTATATAACTATCAACGCCAATACGGTGGATCATAGATAGAGAGAACCACCTCCCAACTCATTCCACAAACCCCTTTTATGGCGAATTAATTCAGCATGATGCTGAATAACATTTGGATAGTTTTAAGGTACAACCTTTGTTCTTGTTTTGTTTGCACAAATTCGGAGAAATTGTAAAGAGGGGTGTTGTGTTCCAACTGAACTGTTTGTTGATAAAAGCGTTTAACAGTGAAGATGTTATTCAGCTTTAGAATAAATGATAAAAAATAAATAAAATGCTAAATCTTTCAATTTCCACGAGAGATTGTGGTTGGCACTTTTGCATCAATTTATCTAAATCAAGATTCGAATTCGAGACCCGACGGTTGCAAGCCGCATTCCTATTTATCTGCACCATCCTAGAGTTGATGATTAGAAACGCTCACATCAAAAGATAAACTTCCCGTGGTTTAATAATGATCGCACTTCATCCCCTATTCAGCAGTGGTTCAGCTGCTGTTCAGTACAAACCACGTGATTTTCATCCTATTCTCTGAATCGAAGTATGATGAAACGAAAGCGCTTATTCGACTTGTGAAAACATATTATACAGATTCATGTGCTATTTTGTACGTAATCTTACCAAGAAGCAAACAGAAGTCTATTCTGTAAAGGAATTACTGCAAATCGAGTAGTAGTCTTATTAAGCTCTTGGAAAGTATTTTAAACTATCATTATTAATACCGATACGAATGGCTTCTTTTTCAATTAAAAAACATTTATTCAGTAATGTCTTCTTCTTCTTCTGTATGGCTCGACGTCCCCACTGGGACTTGGCCTGCCTCGCTTCAACTTAGTGTTCTTTGAGCACTTCCACAGTTATTAATTGAAGGGCTTTCTTTGCCTGCCATTGCATGAATTTGTATATTGTGAGGCAAGTACAATTATACACTATGCCCAGGAAGTCGAGAAAATTGTCCCGACCGGAACGGGACTCGAACCCGTCATCTCCACATTGGCGATCCATAGCCTTAACCACTAGGCTAACTGGAGACCCCTATTGAGTAATGTGTCCAGCATTACTTTAGTTCAGCTATCATTAAAGCAAAAATTCAGCATGCATGCTTGGTTGTGGCTTGCGCTTGTTAGTTGGGCTATTCAAGGGCTGTCGTCTTTAGCCTTTTAAGTTTTCGCATGAAACTTTTATGAGCTTTCTAAACATTCACGTTTCTAAAACTCCATACAGTTCCTTTTGTTCACATTCCGTCTTTGATAAACGGCGTTTTATAGTCTGAAAAATGTGAACCTGTTGCTTATACCTCTTATATCGTTCCACGTTCTGCCGTGTTCAATGCTGCAGTATCACCATCCAGACTGCGTTTTTCTCAACGTAGGGCTTTCTTTGCCTGCCATTGCATGAATTTGTATATTGTGAGGCAAGTACAATTATACACTATGCCCAGGAAGTCGAGAAAATTGTCCCGACCGGAACGGGACTCGAACCCGTCATCTCCACATTGGCGATCCATAGCCTTAACCACTAGGCTAACTGGAGACCCCTATTGAGTAATGTGTCCAGCATTACTTTAGTTCAGCTATCATTAAAGCAAAAATTCAGCATGCATGCTTGGTTGTGGCTTGCGCTTGTTAGTTGGGCTATTCAAGGGCTGTCGTCTTTAGCCTTTTAAGTTTTCGCATGAAACTTTTATGAGCTTTCTAAACATTCACGTTTCTAAAACTCCATACAGTTCCTTTTGTTCACATTCCGTCTTTGATAAACGGCGTTTTATAGTCTGAAAAATGTGAACCTGTTGCTTATACCTCTTATATCGTTCCACGTTCTGCCGTGTTCAATGCTGCAGTATCACCATCCAGACTGCGTTTTTCTCAACGTAAACCTATCTGCAATCAGTAGTGAACCATCCAAATTCAGAAACGGAATGAAAAAATCTTTTCCTTTCTCCCAACTTCACAGCACAGTGAAAATCTATCATATAACCGCCTACAAGTTATGTAACCAAGCAAACTGTGCCCTTGTTCAGGTGCAGATGGCTCAACGGCCTGTTGGCAACCCCACATTGATCTGCAACCTTACGTAGCGGCTGTCATGGTAAAATCAGAGCTGGTTACTCAACATTTGCAAATATCAGCGCCCCCTTTACTGGTAAGCCCTCAAAGGAATGACCTGAATATTACGCCTGGTTAGGATTTTTTCCGAGGAAATCACTCCATCAAAATAGAGTTCACCAAGAATTCTACTATAAAAATTCCTCAGAAAAATATTTGAAAATTCATTCATTCCACCGTACTGCTCAATTTATACAACAATTTCACCAGTTCATATGTGTCTGCAATTTCTACAGGAGTTTTGGCAGACATTTTCGAGAGATTCCTCCAGAACTCTACGGATTTCTACAGGAATCCTCCCAGAAATATCTTAAGGAATTTATCCTTGAAATTACGTTAAGAGCTAGGAATTGAGGAAGTATTTTTTGGAGTTTGTTCAGGTGCCTTTCCAGAAATGTTTGTCCCGGTATCGTTCCAGAAAATTGTCTAAAATTTCTTCTAGGCTGCCGTTCTGCGCATAATTGTCCCATGTTATATGAAATTCCCATATAACATGGGATAATTGGGCGTAGAACGGCAGCAGGACTCTCCCAAGTTATGACAAGGTGCTTTTTTAAGAAGGGATTCTTCTCGACAATCATCCAGGGATGTTTTAAGATATTTTCTTCAATGATTCATTCAAGAACTCAGACAGGGTTTTTTGTTGCGATTTTTGGAACAACACCTGAATAAAATCCCTGGAATATCTGAATCAACTCTTACAGGAGATGTTTCTGACGGAGCAATTTCTAAAAAAAATCGTATTGGAGTCTCTGCATGAATCCCAGAAGGATTTTTTCATGGAATTCTTGGAGAAACGCTAACAAGAATTTCTAAGAGCTTCTGTAGGATTTTTTAACGATTTTTTTTATAGGAATTTCTGTAAAACACCAACTGTTGAAGAAATCCCGCACTGAAATTTCTGAAAAAATCCCTTAAACTCTGAAGAAATCTCTTAAGATATTTTTGAAAGAATCCCTGATGGAGGAATTATTGATTGACTCTTTATTATGGGGATTTTATGCCCGAGGCAGGTTTATCACCTGATGAAGGTAAGGTACACCGGGGCAAGTTGAAACGGGAGGGGCAAAATGAAACAGGAAATTTTGAAATAGATTTCAACATAATTTGGAAATTTATAGTTCGTTGAAAGATTGTTTGAATCAAAAAGTATGTGTTTTGGCATTCATGCAATGTGTCATCATTCGAAAACATCATGTTAACCCGCTGTTTCATCTTGCCCCACCCGTTTCAACTTGCCCCGATGTACCTTATTTCTGAAAGAATCTCTAATCGAATTTGAAGAAATATCCAGTAAAATTTCTGTAAAAATCTCTGCAAGTACTTTTGAATGAATCTCTAGAGGAATATATGAAAAAAAAACCTGGGAAGTTCTAGTAGAAATTCCTGCAGGAAATTCCCCGGAAAAAGCCGTGGGTGGAATTCCTTAAAATGTAATTAAGTATTTTTTACGAAAATTCTTGAAGAAATCCTTTGTGGAGCTTCATAGCCGTGCGGTTAGCTTCTAATTGCACCATGCTGTGAGGTGAGGGTTCGATTCCTGCTCCAGGCGATTTTTCGTGAGAATAGTTTCTTCTACGTATCCACTGGTGCATGCTCCGTGTGTCCTTTGTCTAGTGTTATGTTCAATTCAGTCTGTACAGCCTCTGGCTAAAGACAGTGTCCGTGTCTTTTTTTTAATTTCCAGAGAAATTCGGAACTTTTGATTTTATGAAGAAATCGCTAAAATCAATTTGTGGACATATTTCTGAAGATATTTCTGTAGAAAAACTTGAATCAAATACGCATGGATAAGCTTCTGTAAGGATTCCTTGGAAAAAAAACTCTTGAGACATTTCTGATGAAAATTATATAGAAATTCCTAGAAAAAATCTTGCGAGAATTACCAGAGCGATTCCTGAATAAATATCAGGTGGACTTCCTTAAGAAATTTTTGTAAAATTTTTTTGATGAATCTCTGAAAATTTTTTGAATGAATCTTTGAAAGAATTTCTGGAGTAATCCGCGGCGGAGTTTCAGGATGAACTTATGGATAAGTTTTTGGAGAAATTCTGAAGGAAATTTCTGAAAGAAAGCTACTTAAAATCCATGAAGCAATTTTGAAAGCAATCCATAGAAGATGTCTTGATGGCATCACAATGAAGGTTTTGATGGAATTTATGAAGGTATATCATAAATAAGCCTCCAGAAAAAGTTATTAAAGAATTCGTGAAAGAATTTCTAAAGAAAACTTTGCAAAAATTCCCAAAGCAGTTTGTGGAAGATTTTCTGGTGAAATCCGTGGAGAAATTTCTGATGGAATTCTCAGCTTCTGATTTTCTGAAGGATTCATTGATATCATTTCTGAAGAAATCCGAGGATGATTTCCTGGAAATATTCTCGTACGAAATTTTGAAAGAATTTACTGATACAATTCATGGAAGCTGTTCTGGAAGAGTTCTTGGAGAAACTTTTGGAGAATACTTTTTAGTGATAATTATAAAGGAAATTTTAGAGCAATTTTTGAATAAATCCATGGCAGAAAAACTTGCAAATCCGGAAGAAACCCAAAGAAGGTTTTATAAAAAAGTTCTTTAATTACTTTCTGAGCTAATCTCTGAAAGTCTTTGGAGAAATTTCTAAAAGTAACTATTAGTGTTAGAATTCTTGATTGAATTGTCAAAGAAGTTTCCGATGGCATTCCTAGTAGATTTTTTTTTTGAATACTCTGGATATTCTTCTGCAGTAATCGCTTTAGGAATTACTAATGTTTTTTTACAGGAATCAATAGATTAACGTCTGAAGATATCCATGAATTGTTTTCCAAATGTATCCTCTGCTAAATTTCTCCAAGAATCCCAGAATTTCTGAAGGAATTACTAAAGGATTTATGAAGAAGTTCATAGGTGGATTTCTGAAGGAATGCTTGCAAGATTTTCCAAAATAACATTCAGAAAAATCTCGGTGAAATAGCTAGAAAAATATTTGAGTTAATCCCAGTAAGAATCTCCACAAATCCCAAGACAACATTTTCTTATGAATATTTGATAGATTGTTTTATGATCTCGTTGTAATATTTCCGGGAAATTATGTGGGGTAATCTTTGGTAGGACGTTATTTTTTTAGTCTCAAGAGCTGGTTAAAAAGTGAGTAACAGTAACTTGGAGTAGCCTCGATTGCACTACTGCGCATCAGGCATCGATCCCAAGCAGATACGCCAGATGATTTTTTTTTAAATCTGTATTACTCTTTTCAAAAAACTGTATCCCATAGAAAATTTGGGTGAAAAAATCTGTACCCCACACAAAAATAAAATGGGCCCCTAAAGCTAAAAAAATTGTTATTTCATATGAAACGAAATCTGTACAGATGCTCAAACATCTATATAACACAGATAAATTTGTATATATGGCATCTTTGTTCCCAAGTAACAGTTTACTACCAATTAGTCTTGTAGAGCAGGGGTTTTCAAACTGTTTTCAGCTTGCGACCAATTTTTTTTTTTATTTTTTTGGAATTTGTTGACTTACCGAACTATTGAGAGGAATTTGGATATTTAGCAAAACCGTTAAAAAGTAGTATGTGCAGAAGTTTTAAAAGTTGTTTTTTCGTTAAAAACATTCTGCATATAAAAATCCTTTTTAATGCATAAAACTCTTTAATGTTCAATGTTTAATTTAATCGATAAAAATACTTTCAATAAAAATACAAAAATATAAAAATTGTAATTTGCGAAGAAAATGGTTGCGTTTTTGCTATACAAGGTTGGTGTCGATACTTTCTGGGACACCCTATAATATTAGGAAAACTATAGAAATGTTAAAACATGTACAAATGACTTTGGCTCCATTATAAGGATGTGTCCCACGAATGTTTTAATCGAACGAATATGTACTAAAAAACCAGTATTACACGGTAATACTTGGTTTCAAATATAAGAAACTAGGAAACGGTATATTGTTACGTTCACTTAATTTTATTCATCAATTAGATGCCAGCCTTGAGCAACGTTCTCCAGTAAGCGTTCCATACTTCTGGAAACTCTTTCCAAAACCGTCCCTGCCACCATACGTACGTACGTACGGCCATTAGCCTCGTCCTGAACCAAACGAACCGAAACGACGACACAGTAGCAATAATTTAACTTCTTTGAAGTACACCTCTACGACCTTCCTTTTTCTTGTCCGTCGCACGGACGGATGTGTTGGTGTTTTACTTTCGTGGTGCAATTTCCGAATTCCTCTCAACAGGCAAGACAGGCTGCTTCCGTTTCCACTGCGATTGCGACGAGACGTTCCTACCGAAACTTACTTGTATAGGTGGAAGTTCTTTGAACGTAGTGGGTATGATGATTTTCTTCTTTATCGCAGTGCGAGGGTTGTTCTAAGATGCCCGTCGTCGTCGTCATCGTCAGGCTGTTCGGGTGGAAAGCACAGTCAGGTCTCCTAAAAGGCACTGCCATCCACTTTATCCTCACTGGAACGTTCCAACTTTATTTGACAACTTATGAATTTGATTTTTTTATAGTCGTTGTGGTCTAGTTAAGGTGAATATAGAACGAAGCCACACCTTGAATTTTCAAAAGCACAAATCTGAAGAACCAAGTATCGCACTAAGCTAAAAAGTTGATCGATTGGTCACCACCAGCGACATACCAATCGATCAACTTTTCAACTCTGTGCGATGTTTGGTTCCTCAGATTTGTGCTTTCGAAAATTCAAGGTGTGGCTTCGTTCTATATTCACCTTAATACCTATCAAAAGTCAACTAAATTAGTTGGATGACGGATCATGACAATGTGTTATATCAGACTGGACTGTATAGCACAGCCCTTGGTGATGATGTTTACCATTTTCCGACTCGCTACCGAATCGACTTCGGTTCACTTTTCTCTAAAGGAGATGGCTTATTACAGCGCACTTTGGAAACCGCCTCCACCGTTTTCCCTGTAGTAAAAACGTCGACGAAGATGATGACGACGACGACGCCGACGACGGCATCGATTTGGATCTTGAAGAAAGTGCGAGGGGAAGCATGCCCATCCTGCTGGCAGTTTGCGTTTCTACACGAGTTTCCGTTGCCAAAGGGGAGCGCATTCGGTCTCTAGGGTTGTCATATTCCAAGGAGAAGTTCCTAAAATATCGCATGAAAGAATCCGAAAAACGTTCACCCTAGATGCAGCGAACACATGGTTTGCTTTCCTCCTCCGATGTTTAACACCGAACGGCAGCGGTAATTGATTTCCCAGTTCCTGGCGTGTGCCTTTTCCGCTATTTCCAAGTTTTTCCGGTGAACATATTTTTATTTGAGTTTCACGAGCAATCGATTAAAGATTATCTTAGTCTGTAGTCGTAATTCCGGTCGTAGAATCAAACAGCAGCAGCACTGCCAGAGGTATTTGAACGAGGTAAAGTTTTTCCTTTGGAATTCCAACCCGGTACGACGGCAGCAGCAGTAGGGCGTTTAATAAGCTTACCTAAATGGAATTATTTTAGCGGAAGATGGGAAATTTTTATCGAGATGTTTTGTGTACCGCCGCAACAACAGCCAGCCGGAAGTACCTTAAGTTCGTTTGCTTGCCAAGCGATGGAAAGTTTGCGCCACAATGGAGCTTAATTATTTTTTACACGACCCAGTGATCACGTTTCTTCACCGAAGTTTGAGTGGCACGAAAGCCCGGGAATTCTATGATGCTGAAAATTTTCCGTCAAGTGGACTAGTTTACTAACAGGATCAGAGTGGGGTTGCGTTTGACTACTCTGCGAAGTGAACAGAATCAGTGGTCGGTGGTAAATTGGCTTTCTAGGCAAATAATTTTATTGAAATTTAATTGACAGAACATACGCACACTCTTCGGATAAATAAACCATAAGAGAATACGCAAAGTAAAAGATTGAACAGGATTATCAAAAATCACTGCAAATAAATTTTCTGCTTTTTCGATATAAAGTATGTACCATTAAATTAGAGATAAGAACGCTTTGGAACCTCAAACATAACAACCTTTCAGCAGAATAAATTAGAATCTCAAATATTTTCTTACATTTTCAGCGTTTAATTTCCTGTAGGACACATGACGCTTCCGTTAGGCATCGATCAAAAATGTTGGCTTTTCTACGTGATTTTTATTTCGTTGGTTCCCAAAAAAAGAAAGGAAAACATAAAGATAAATCGCTATAATTTCCACCCAAGACATCCGTTGCCGTCTTTGCAGTAGGTATATACCTGCAGGGATAAAGTTTGCTCTCCCCCAATACAAGTTCCAGCTGTTTGAATCGAATTGCTTGCAAGGGAAGGAATGCTCAAGTTCAATCCCCCCTAAAATAAGGTAGGAAAAAAGTAGATGCAGGAGATTGAAGGCCAACTTAGTGAGACGTTTTCCTATATGGATTTTTACAGGTGTGGTGGTGGTACCTGGCTACCATAGTAGCGAGTGTGTCTTTTTCCTTTTCTTGGTATTGTGATCTTACTAGGCAATAATTACCAAAGTAATTAAGTCAGAACATTTAGAATCGATCATTTTGTAGAATATCTTTGTGCCTGCCACACGATATGCACATGAAAAACAATTATTGGCAGAGAAAGCTCGCAGTTAATAGCTGTGGAAGTGCACATAAAATACTAGCTAAGAAGCAGGATTTGTAAAGATTGTGTAGAGACCAGTGATGAAAAATTCATTTCGTCATATCTTAATTCAATCACCTACAGCTCGTTTTAGAAGCTCAACCTGAGAATATGGTATATGAAAAACTTGTGTGGCTAGACCAGTTCTGCAAGAAAGTCACGTAAAAAACCATATTTTTCGAATATTTAAGGTAAATGTCACGGACTACCTTCGAAAAATGCCAATGATATTCACGGTGAATATCATTTGGCATTTTTCAAAGGTAGTCCATGACATTTACCTTAAATATTCGAAAAATAGCGATTTTTCCGTGACTTTCTTACAGAACTGGTCTAGCCGCACAACTTTTTCATATACCTTATTCCCAGGCTCTGCTTCTAAAATGAGCTGTAGGTGATTGAATTTAGATATGACGAAATGAAATTTTCAGCATTGGTAGAGACTATATGATAAATATAATAAAACCCCGAAGTGGACCAAAATACCCGCCCGGCCCTTAAAACATTTGTCTCGCAAACCATTCACACATTGAGACACCTGAGGTAAAAAGTAAAATGCTCAGATAGTGAGGGACTGGGACACCACCAGCGCCAGCGGGTCACCAATCGATCAACTTTTCAGCGCAATCCGTCTTTTGGTTCCTCAGCTTTATGCTCTAGAAAATTCGAGGTGTGGCTTCGTTATGTTTTCACCTTAAGGGAATTAAGTAGAAAGTGATGTGAAGGGGTGTTTAGAGCGTGGTCAGGGGGGGGGGCACTGAGGGGAGGGGGGGGCTGATGAGTTTGGTTTGGGACTGTTTAAGGATTCCTAAGAACTTTCTTGAGCATAACTTGTCGCTCAAATGATTGAATAAAAGCCATCGAACTCCCCCTAAATACCCCTTGGACCCCATTTTTTTCCTCCCTTGCTGGGGAAATTAAGCCACTGCGTCCAATAGGATAAACTTTTGTGGCATGTCCCGTTTCGATGTTCGCATCTAGTCAGCTAATAAGCATGTGATCAGCTAATAACCATGTAATCAGCTAATAACCATGTAATCAGCTACTGCCACGACGCGTCGTCTCCCAGTCAGGCGCAATGGAATTGATAAGCTCCAAGACCTTCCCAGGTTCTGCAGACCAGATCTCACTGGGTTGCAAGCATTCACTATTTAGAAATATTTGCCTGCGCGTGTATAAAGCACCACAACTGCAAAGCAGATGTTCCGAGGTTTCACGTTCCGTATTACAGAAACGACAGATATCACTCTGAATATGGCCAATATTTTTCAAGTGATACCTGCTCGGGCAGTGTCCAGTTACTAGGCCGGTGTATGTACATAGAGCTCTCTTGTTGAGCTCTAAGAGCTTTTTAGTTTTATAAGCATTTGGTGTTATAAATCGTTTTGACTGATTGCAATTTTTAACATCAATCCAATTAGATATCACTCTCTGAAATTTGTATTCGAGGGTCGTAGATTCCTGCTCCCGTTTTTATTCCAACTTTTGAGCGATCTGTTTAGAATTTCATTGATCCTTGCCGAACAGTGGGACCTCCGTCTTCCCAATCCGCACGAGTTGTTTCGTGCAACTTGTAAGGAACATCATGGTTCTCCACAGGTTTCATCCAGTCTTTAATCATTTTCATTACTGGCCTATTTTGGAAGTATTGGACCCCATGTAACGCAGCTAAAACCCTCAGAAACAACCGAAGACGTCATCGTAATGCCTGAGTAACAGCTCTGAAACTCCAAAAATCCTTTGCAGCTCTCTGCAATGCCTTCGAAATCCCAATGAAACCCCCTCGGACCCCATGTAACGCACCTGAGATCGTCAGAAACCCCCAAAAATGCCTACGTAATGCCTACGTAACGCCTGAGTAACGTCTTTGAAACTCGCCAAAAATCATCTGAAGATGTCTGAAATGCCTTCGAAATCCCCCCAAATCCCCCTCGGACCCCATGTTACGAACCTGATACCCTCAGAAACTACCAAAATCGCCATCGTAACGTCTCTGAAACTCGACAAAAATCCTCTGAAACTTTCTGAAATGTCTTCGAAATCGCCCTAAAACTTCCTCGAACCCCATGTAACGCACCTGAGATCCTCAAAAGCCTGCGAAAACGTCTACGTAACTCCTGAATAACACCTCCGTAACTCTCTAAAAACTCCCCCTAAAGATCCCTCGGACCCCATGTAACACATCTGAGACCCTCAGAAACCACCGAAAACAACTTCGTAATGCCTGAGTGACGTCTCTGAAACTCGCTAAAAATCCTCTAAAGCTTCCTGAAATACTCTTGAAATTCCCCTAAAATTCCATCGGATCCCATGTAACGCAACTGAGACCCTTCGAAATTTCCCGGGGCAACGCCTCTGACTCCCCCCCCCTGAATCTCCTATGAAATCCCTCAGAAACCCCACATCCTAAGTAACACACTTGTCATCGAAGTGTCACGGCAGCGCAGGTTTTTGTTGCGCATAAGTTACTGTGACTTACTTCTAACAAATAAACACTTACTTGCTAGAAGTAAGTCACAGTAACTTCTGCGCAACAAAAACCTGCGCCGTCGTGACTCTTTGGTGACAAGTGAGTTACTTGGGATGGCCCCCTTCAAATCTCCAGGCCACTTGTCCTTCTTGAACTTCTTGTCAATCTTCAAATCCATTTCGGTAATGAACTGAATCCATTTGGGTAATAAATCCATTTAGGTAAAAACTCTATTTAGGCAGTCCTGACTCGTTACGTAAATGGAGGTTTTGGTGTATGTACACTAAAACCCCAATTTAAGCTCACTTTTTTTGCGCCAAACTCAATTGGCGCCCTCCGATTTACGTACTAATCCCCAAATAACGCTCCCCCAATTTACGCTCCTTAGGCGTAAACTGGGGTTTTAGGTATTCGGGAACAAGTAACACGTAATACATATGATGCAAAGAGGGTTGCGGTAGAGGGTGGGGTAGATGGTTAGGGTAGAGGGTAGGGTAGAGGGTAGGGTAGAGTGTAGGGTAGAGGGTAGGGTAGAGGGTTATGTTAGAAGGTAGGGTAGAAGATAGGATAGAGGGTTGAGGTAGAAGGTAGGGTAGCGGGTGGGGTAGAGGGTTAAGGTAGAGAGTAGGGTAGAGAGTTAGGGTAGAGGGATAAGTAGAAGGTTCGGGTAGAGAGTAGGGTAGAAGTTAGGGTAGAGGTTAGGATAGAGGGTAGGGTAGAAGGTAGGGTAAAGGGTGGGGTAGATGGTTAGGGTAGGGTCGAGGGTTATTGTAGAAGGTAGGGTAGAGGGTTATGTAAATGGGTAGGGTTGAAGGTAAGGTAGAGGGTAGGGTACAGGTACCCTTTCATGAAGTACAGTCGGGCCTCCTTACGCTGCCACTCACCTTATGCCCACCGCATTTTCCAGGCTGTCTTCTAAGCACTAACTGCGCCGAAAACATCAGCTGGATTGGATGTAAGACAGCTGAGAAATTATGGTGGGCGTAAAGTGGGTTTCGACGTTTAATAGGATACTCGACTTAACAACTCTTCTCATCGATCATTGGGGTAACCTTTTTTTTATATTTTGAAGTTCCTGACTGAAAATTAAAAAAAAAAGTTTAGAGCGAGATGGATCAACTAGGTCCACCAAGAAGTGGAAACGTCGAAAAAAAAGTTTATCAAAGGGCTTTGAGAGTTAACAGAAAACAACATAATGTTGTAAAATAAATTACCTTTGATGGACTTTTTTCAATAGATTCTCTTATTTAGAATTTACTTAATGCATTTCTTTGAAGTTTCAATATAGTTACCATTTATTACGGGTAAATGATGCAATAGGCTATACATACTAAGGCGAGGCAAAAATTTTCCAATAATAGAAGAACATGCCGCCTGAGCCGACTTTTTGATACCTGATATTGTATAAAAGTATTCAAGAAATTCTGTGAGTATAGAGAATTGAATATACAAACATAACTAACAAGCATTTCCTTATTCTGCAGGTTCGGATTGTTTATTGAGGTCGGTACAAACATTAAATTTGCTAATGTTGTACAGAAACTGTATACTTTAATTCTCTTTCTCCTCTCCATTGTAAAGTCATCGTATTAATTATGATCACTTCACTTTCATACTTCACTGATATTACAAAATTGTTTTCTTAATACTAAATCATTAAACACTAAACATTTTTGCACTTGAGCTCTATAGCTCTCTAAACACACTACACTATTGAATTCACATTATAAACTTCCTCCAAAGACTTCTCATAGACAACCTCTATAATTTAACTTTCAAGTATTGTGGAGCGGACCTGCTGTGATGGTTAGACCACTTGACTATCACGCCGAGGACCTGGGATCGAATCCCACTCCCGACAAACTCACAAAGCCTAAGGCTAAAAATCTCGTTAATACAAAAAAAAAACTTTCAAGTAATATTCAAAATTGTACACGTCTGTTCCCGAGCAAGAGAAAATTGCTGAAGAATAGCTAACTCAGGTATGGGAAACCGAATACTTACAACCTGAATGAGGTATTAAGTAGCCCTGCATAAGAGGTAAAATATCTAAAATATTAACTGGTGTGTATTCTGTGCATAACGCGTGAATAATGACATCAGGTATGGCAATACCCAAATAATAATTGGCGGTTTTTCCATACAAATAGTGATTTTTCCATAATTCAATAATACCTCAAGCAGTCCTCAACGCCAAACCAATAACTCGTTGAGGAATTGTATCAATACCTACAAAATACCAAAATAAGTTATTTTCAATACCTGGATAACCGGCCAATACCTTGTCTTGGTATGATACCTGACTTTGGTATGCTCCAGTTATGTGGCAGTTATTCATTCCTGCTCGGGTTTTGGCTACCTAGTACATACGTTTGGGTGTTAACGGACATTCGTTGAACGCCACGTGACTCGCGATTTACTGTTTACGCTAATGGTGGTTCGTAGATTCCAACGTGCTTGCTTGAAGCGTTTTGACCTCTAGAAATCTCTGCTTATCTTAACGGTGAACCTTTGATTCACATGTGCTTGCTAGGGTGACACATATATTTACTGTTTTTACAAACTGTATCGCTTTAGGGTAAAAGTGCCAATGTTCCACATAAGTGACAAATGCATTATATTTACTGAGAAAGTAATCCAACGTAACCAAGAATTATGAGGGTGATAACGACTTAGGGTCGTTATGTTTTTCCGTTTTGAATGTAGCGAAAAAAAAGGGCAGCTCACGGTTTCATTTTTAATAGAAAAATCGTTTTCAAGCACCACTTTTTCCCAATTTTGAACAATATATTTTTCATAATTCTAATAATAAATTCTCATTTAAAATAGGTCAATAATTTGTTTTTTTTTGTTCCATTTTTATTTTTATACACCATCATCCACCCCCTACCTCCGGGACAAACGGGGACTAGAGGAAAAATCGACTAACTCTGGAAGAAATAAGGAGGTAATCCAAGAGATATTTCGATAGATATTTCGAGAGAAGCACCAGGAGAAACTCCTGTGATGTCGAGTGGAGTTTTTGTTAGATTTCCTCCAGAAGTTTCTTCCGCATTTTCTTCAGCGATTTAATAACGGTTTTTTCAGTTTTTTTTATTTAACAAATGACTAATCAGAATAGCTATGCATTCCTTTTTTCATCTTCCTCTCAGCAAAGATGTCCCAACATAGGCTATTTTCAGTTTTGTGTTGGAGTGGAGCGGCAAATTACATGCACAGACAAACAGACCTAACATTGTCATGATTCCCATCGTACACCGATTGAACGGTCAATTTAAAAATATGCCACTTGGCCAACTGCCCACTATCGCCACCTAGTTTATGGTTGGTCTAACTCAGTCTTTTTAGCATTTTACGAGCATGTTTCCGTGACTATGATTTGAATTTGAACTTTTCGTTTATATTCACTGCATGAAAACTCTCTACTGCAGTCTTGTCCGTTCAGTATTGGAATATGCTGTTGTTGTTTGGGCTCCATACTATAAGTCAGGTATTCAACAACTTGAGAGAGTTCGACATAAATTCATTCGCTTCGCACTTCTTCATCTTTCTTGGAGCAATTCCCAATAACCTGCCAAGCTACGAAGATCGTTGTAAATTTATTGATCTGGATCTTCTTGAACATCGTCGAAATGTTTGTAAGGCCTCGTTCATCTTAGACGTCTTGCAATCAAATGTCGATTGTCCCAACGTCCTTCAAATAATGAATGTTGATTCTCGTCGTCGCTGTCTTCGTTCACATCTGTTTTTCCGGCTCCCTGCATTCCATACAAATTATGGCTATAATGAACCTATTAGTATTATGTGCCGTCTCGTGTCCCTAACAAACACCAATTTCGCAGTGTTAGTTTAAATTTAGGGATTAGGTGTTAAATGTTTTGGCAGCATTAGGTTCTAATATTTTAAAATTGTGCTAGTTTTATGTAGCTATAAGAAATGAAATTGTATCATTTGAAAATTGCATTCTGTTGATGCGAAAAGAAGAGGTTTTATAACTAACTAGCTGTACCCGGCAAACTTTATCTTGCCTACTACGTTTTTTGACGTTTCATGTTTCTAGCAAAGACCATGGAAGAGCGATTTTTAAAAACTCTCATTTTTTCCATATTTTTTGCCTCATAAACCCTCCTTGGGTAAAAACTAACAGAACAAAACCAAGACGACCAAAATCGGACCTTCAGTTCGCAAGTTATGCGCGGTCCCACGTATGCCACTGCATTTATATATATATAACTAATTAAAAGAGAGCTTATTGAAGCACAGCTCAAACGGGCTTTTCCCTGCTACAATAAAGAAAAAATGAAGAAAAGAAAATATAAAAGAATCGAAAAATGTTCAAGGTGTTCCGTCCAGTTGTCTGTGTTATATGTACTCATTCTTATCATAATTTCATGTTGAATTAAACGAGTGAAACAAATGTATGGGCCAAACTATTCCATGTGTGTTCTAATTTGGAGGATTGTTAAAATCATGAGAAAACAAACTTAGATGCCACGACAGGTCGTTTGTTAAAGTCTAAAAAGTAGATAACGGAAGGAATGGGGGTTTGTTACTTGATTTATATGCACTTCCTTTCTATAAACGGTTTAATATGGTGTTAGATTTTCAGGTGGGTTAGCTTAAGATATCACAAACATAATATCGAAATGGTTCAGCTGTTGCCAAAACTAACTTATTTGTGTAACAAATGTGACTTAAAGTTTACCGCAGTGTACACATTGTGATGATATGTACATGCTTCCAAATAAACTCCACCTCCTTACTTTCTTTAATCTTTACATTACCCCTACGAACAGATGCAGCTTCGATTGTTTAGTTTACATCATACAATCCCACACTCTTCAGCAAATAGCATACCATTTTTCATGCAAATTAGGCGTTTTTACTTACCTGTTTGCTCGCGAAATCCTTCAAGCTGACAAATTGCTCCCGAATTAGGAGCAGACCTCTACATCAGTCCTCTGCACTCGAAACTCTAAAATCCCTCTTTTCGGAAATGATGCGAAAAAAGCACTCCAACGCTCCCCAACAATAAATCGCCCAGACTTATGTTGCTGCCGCTGCTGCTGCTTTATTCTTCTTTTAATTGAATTTCTTTGTTGACCATCATTCACACTCTTCTGCGTTGCTTCCGATTCCGGCGTGGATTCAAGTAGCTAAGCAAACAACACTCGACAGCATCCCAAAAACGTGGAAGCGGAACCCTCTCAACAACGAACCTGTCACAAACACCGGTGGTGAGCAGTCGGAATCACCCCCACAGCCCACTCACTGCTCACACGGGGAAATTTTCTCACTTACGTTTTTCTCACTCTCACTTGGACGAAGTTGGATACAGGAAGAAGATGCCGAGCAAAACATCAACAAAACATTAACCAACACATCGACGGACCGGGGGATTTGTGAACACCGGGGATGAACGTGACTTGTATTGGTCTGGTCTGGCTTTCCCGTGCTTGCTTCTTTCCTCGAGGGGGAGCCAAACAATAATTTCGTTTTCTTTTTTTTTTGTGACAGGGAAAACCCTCAGCGTACGTACTTTTTCACACTTTCACTGGCAGCGGTCCGATGTGTGTCTTTTCATGAATGGATTGGGAAAGTGCCTACCTACCGCATGGGCTTTGTGTTATTACGGTTTTGTCCCCCCTCGGCTGTTTCACTGCCAAGCGGTGTCCCTGGGGAGCTGTATGCGAGAGATGGGGAAATATCACTGACAGGAATATTGTAGGGTGGATGGATTTTGGGGATGGTAATGATACAATGTTGTACGAGTTTTCCAGGAGGCTGAAGGAAATCGATTCGAAGGTGTATGAGTTTGGGTGAAGCGCTTTGCTTGAAGTGAAGACGCCGTTTCTTATTTATGAAGTGTTTTGAAATCTGTTCGTGTTATGCTTCCCAAATCAGTAGGGTTTGGGTACTAGTAGTGGACCCCCTAAGCCATCGAAATTTACTTCTGCGGCTTTTTAGCTATGTTAAGGCAGTGGATTGTTCCAAAGTGGATTTTTTTAACAAGTTTCACGTCCCCTCTTTATGTTAAGACCGTCAAACATACAACATTAATAAATTATTTCAGTGAAACACGCATTTGAAAATACGCATCGATGTTGCCTATAATGGACACCACCGGGGTCCATTATAGGATTATTTACAAATATCTTGGCGCCTATAGTGGACCCCCCATTTGATTTCCATGCTAGCTGTCACGTCGCCGACGGTGCCTATAGTGGACCCTCCCTGAGTGTGCGTATAGTGGACCCTTTTGAGTGTTTACATTCATTAAATAGTTAAAATAACCTATTGTTGCGGCCACTGGGTTATTTGTTTGCCAGGAACTGCTGTGTAGCAATGTAATTGATGTTCCCCCGGTGGAAGTTGCCTGGAAATAGTTGATTTGGACATTTATATTTGAGTTTTTCTGAAGGGGGTCCACTATAGGCGCAGGGTCCACTACTAGCACACAATCCCTATATTACTAATCAAGTTCTATTGCATGATAGAGAACTACACTTTATCCATCGAAATGTATTTAAATTCTTAAGTCGTAAATTTCAAAAGAATATTTTTTTTTTGTTTTTACACTGTTTGTCACAAGATACATTCAGCATATATTATATGTTGTTTAATACCTAAAGCATGAACATTTATTTACACACACAATTCACCTGTTCTTCTGAATCATTGAATCGAACAGCAAACTGCTAACTCATCGAAGCACTTCAGATCATCGCCTCATACTACAAAAGTGAATAACCGACACCACATAAGTGACCCTCCGTCAAAACAACGATTTATCACGCCGCTGTCAAAATAACTATGCAAAGGAAGTGACTAAAACCCTTCTCAGCCCCTTTCCACGTTTCTCAGTTCACATCGTTCATTTATCCCCCACTCGATTGACACCACTACACCCACCCAAAACACCCAGCATTCCGTTCGCAATGTTTTGACCCGAGTGCCTTCCCCGGCACAACACCGTACTTTCTACTTCCGGGAAACCGTCTCAAGCACACACCGGTCCACAAACGTCCAGATCAAGGAAACGTTCTAGGAAAACTGCGATTCCGCACCGGATTCATCACTGTACACAAAATCCCTGTCGGATGCCGGCAAATGGAACCGTTTCTGCGGAGACTGCGCATCAAGAGGCCCTGTCTCCCTCTCTGTGTACCAACATCAGAGAAACCAGGGTCGGAGGCTACATCATCGCACCGGCATGGCAGCGTTGTTGTGGAGTTGAGCGACCTACAACAAACCTGGGTAAGAAGGATCGATAGTTGCCCTTTCGGCAGTTGAATTAACTTGTGGCTTGATAAGATAATGAACTATGACACTATCACATTTCAGGTGATGAATCTAGTTTTGGTACTTTAAATAGGCATATGAGTTTTGGAGTGATTTTTGCTCTTGCAAATATTCAACTTTGAACTCGAATCTCATTGGCAAAGCTTACTTATATTATCTGCTGAATGAGCATAAAGGAGACCAGTGAAAAATAGTACAGAGACACCAAAGGAGTTTAAGCAATACTTGTTCAATCTGATCTGCCAATATAGATGCTTTGCTTAAACATAAAAACTACAATGTTTCACTGATTTTCTTAAAACATACTTACCTTACCGATCAGGCTAAGGCCGGGGTGGCCTCTGCTGTACATAGTAGCCGTGTCCATTCCACTCGGTCGATGACTGTTTGTCTCCAGTTCTGTACTCTGCGTAGGGTCCGCAGATCGTCCTCCACTTGGTCGACCCACCTAGCTCGCTACGCTTCACACCTTCTTGTACCGGTCGGATGACTCTCGAGAACCATTTTAGTCGGGTTGCTATCTGACATCCTGATGACGTGACCCGCCCGCCGTAGCCTCCCGATTTTCGCGCTATGGCCGATGGTTGGTTCTCTCAGCAGCTGATGCAGCTCGTGGTTCGTTCGCCTTCTCCAAGTTCTGTCTTCCATCTGCACTCCACCGTAGATGGTACGCAACACCTTCCGTTCGAAAACTCCAAGGGCGCCTTGGTCATCTGCACGTAGGGTCCATGTTTCGTGCCCATAGAGAACGACCGGTCTAATCAGCGTTTTGCAGATAGTTAACTTCGTGTTACGGCGAACTTTATTCGATCGTAGAGTTCTGAGGAGTCCAAAGTAAGCCACAATGCGCCTCTGAACTTTTCTGCTGATGTCGTTGTTGGCGGTCACCAGTGAGCCCAAGTGCACGAATACTTCAACCACCTCGATTTCATCACCGTCGAAATAAATTCGGGGTGGCGGGCGCGGTGATTCCTCCCTGGAGCTCTTTGCCATCATTTACTTTGTCTTCGACACATTAATGACTAATTCGATTCGCCTGACTTCACTCTTTAGTCGGATGTACGTTTTCGCTATCGTCTCAAATTTACGAGCAATAATATCAATATCATCAGCAAAACCAAGTAGCTGAACGGACTTCGTGTAAATCGTTCCGCTCTTATGATTACACCCTCTAAAGCAATGTTGAACAGCAGGCATGAAAGACCATCACCCTGCCGTAGCCCTCTGCGAGATTCGAAGGGACTCGAGAGTGTCCCTATTACTCGAGCTTCGCACATCATTCGATCCATCATCGCCTTGATCAATCGTATCAGTTTATCCGGGAATCCGTATTCGTGCATAATCTGCCGTAGCTGTTCTCGATCGATTGTATCATACGCCGATTTGAAATCGATGAACAAGTGATGTGTGGGCACGTTGTATTCGCGGTATTTCTGCAACACCTGGCGGATGGCGAACATCTGGTCTGTTGTAGCGCGTTCACCCATGAATTCAGCCTGAAATTGCCCCACGAACTCTCTTGCGATCGGTGATAGACGGCTCTGTCTGTAACGTGCCTCATTCGCTCCCGTACGGTGTTGCAGCATTCTCGCCCATGCTGCATTCTTCTCGTTTTTGAAACTGTTCACATTTGCCGTCGTACCAGTCGTTTCTGTGATTTGGAGTCGCGAAGCCTAGTGTTGTAGCCGAGGTACTACCTATGGCGGATCAGATGTCCCTCCAGCCATCTTCAAGTGTAGCTGCGCCAAGCTGCTCTTCCGTTGGTAGGGCCACTGCTAACTACTGCGCGTAGTCTTGACCCACTTCTACGTTACGCGGCTGCTCGATATTGAGCCGCGGCGTTCGACTTCGACGCGTGATGATAACTGCGATAGTTTTGAGCGCTTGCATACAGCGACTAAGTACTGATCCGAATCTATATTCGCACTGCGGTTTGTGCGGACATTGATTATATCCGAGAAGAATTTACCGTCGATTAGAACGTGGTCGATTTAGTTTTCTGTTTGATGGTGGGGGAAGAAGGTGCTTCGGACTACCATACCACGGGAGGCTGCAAAGTTTACGCATCGCTGGCCGTTATCATTCGATACGACGTGCAAGCTGTTTCGCCCGATTACCGGTCTGTACATTTCCTCCCTTCCTACCTGCGCGTTCATGTCGCCGACAACGATTTTCACATCACGTGGCGAGCAACCATCGTATGTTTGCTCTAACTGCGCGTAGAATGCTTCTTTCTCTTCATCAGGTCTCTCTTCGTGTGGGCAGTGGACGTTGATGATGCTGTAGTTGAAGAAACAGCCCTTAACTCTTAACATGCACATCCTTGCGTTGATCGGCTGCCACCCGATCACACATTGTCGCATTTTGCCCAACACTATAAATCATGTTCCCCGTTCATTGGTGGTGCCACAGCTTTGGTAGAAGGTAGCCGCTCGATGCCCGCTTTTCCACACCATCTGTCCAGTCCAACAAAGCTCCTGCAACGCCACGATGTCGAAGTTGCGGGGATGTAGTTCGTCGTAGATTATCCTGTCACATCCTGCGAAACCTAGTGACTTGCAATTCCATGTTCCAAGTTTCTAATCGTAGACCTTATTTCGTCGCGTGGGTCTTTGCCGATTGTATCGAGTCGTATTTTCTCCTATGTTTTTTTTTGCAATGGGGATTTTTACGGGTGGCTTATTGGGCCTACGCCAACACTCCTGTCTCGCCGGAGGGCCATCGTGCCAGTTCTGTTTAACGTCCCAACCAACACTGGGACGACCACGCTGATGGGGCTACCACCTTGGATCTAGCTGGGCGTGGTGCAGCGTTTCTTACTCAGCCGCTGGATGCCAGAACAGACGCTGTTTGAGCCGCACTTCCTTGGTGAACAGACGCTCGGATCGTACCTCCTCAATCTAGCTGAAGTCAGAAGGACAACAGTGCCCAGGCTGCACTACCAGCTAAGCACACAACTGGCGGTCTTTGTCATCGCTTGACCTGTGGAAGCATGAGGTAGGAACTTGTAAAGACCAGAGCTATATTGGACGCTCTCCTTATCGACTGACCGTTTTGCAGCCCTGGGAAAATCTATTATAGGGTTTCAAAGATATTTTTGTAGTAATCTCGATAATAATTTGTAAAGAAAACTCTTGAAAAATTCTGAAAAAAAACCTGGAGAAACCCAAGAAAAAAAAATTGTGAAATAAAAGTATTGAGAATTATTGGTATAAACCCCTAGAAGAATGTTTAAAGAAATCTGAGGTAGAATTTCCTTGGAGAAATGATTCGAATTTACCCCTGGAAGATTTTTGAAAGAATATCTACAGAAAATTCTTAAGGAGACTATCAGGTATCAGAAGGCCGGCTCCAAAGGCACGTTATCCTCCTCCTCTCTCTTCTTAGCGTAACGTCCTCACTGGGACAAAGCCTGCTTCTCAACTTTAGTGTTCAATGAGCACTTCCACAGTTTTTAACTGTGAGCTTCCTCTGCCAATGACCATTTTGCATGTGTATATCGTGTGGCAGGCACGAAGATACTCTATGCCCAAGGAAGTCAAGGAAATTTCCTTTACGAAAAGATCCTGGACCGACCGGGAACCGAACCCGTCACCCTCAGCATGGTCATGCTGAATACCCGTGCGTTTACCGCCTCGGCTATATGGGCCCTCGTTATCCTCCATTTGAGGCTTTCCACGGACCAGCACGAATCCATTTTAATCGATGTTTTTAATTTACTTGATATTTTTGTATACTATTCCTTTTCATGTGAGAAACCATTTTTTCATATCAAAAGTTCATATTTTGTCTCGACTAACTTTCAAATAGGGCCTATGAAAAAACAAGCAAATAAAAAAATATAACACGGAAACGGCTTGTTCGATCGGAAAGGTGTCTTCAGCAAAGTTGTAGAATAATATATGGCGGCTCTCAGAAAAATACACATTGAAAAATTTATTTAGTTTTGCTTCTGAAAAAACTGAATTTTGTTACTAAAAATTAAATATCTCAAAAAGTTATTTTTTTACCTTCGTGTTTTTTGTGAGAATAAAGTTCATTCTGTTAGCTATCATCTGTAAAACTTTTATAGTGGTAAAAAAATGTACAAAAAAGTTACGGCACTTTGAACATTTTTGGTTGCGTGTTTTTTTAGAGTGCATGACGAATTCCCCGCAAACTAGATTTTGGGGTTGGCAGCACCCTCTCAGATTTCAATGGAATTGTGTAGGTATGAAGACTATGTACTTTAAAGCAACGTTGCATACTTTGTTGTTTTTTTTTTAAATTTATCTACACTAATATTTGAAAAGGGCTTAAGTTTTTGACTATTTTATTTATACTAATATAACTTAAAAATAACATGACCTGCAAAAAAGTGTGGTATGTGTGACTTTAAGGAATTTGTGTAAACTTTCAAGTAAAAAATTGAAATATTGAAAAAACGATCACGCTAAAAAAAGTTAAAAAATAAATTGAAGTCAATTTGGAATACATGCCCATTTGCGAAATTAAATTAATCCTGTTTTGGAGAACCAAACCCCACACCAACCAATAAGAATAGAATTCAAAATGGATCAAAGTAATCAAATTGCTATTATCTAAATCTAACCCAACACAAAATGTTTTTTTTTTGAGTCAAACCAATTTTTGGGTATTTTTATACGTGGATTTTCACATATTGATATTGAACATAGCTTTACATGTTTCAATTATAAATCTATCCAATACAAAGAATATAATTTAGGATTCCCTTTTGAACCAGAGCACCAGATTTGTTACACAGAAATTCAGAACATCATCCAAAAGTCGAATTTCAACTTAAAAGTTTTCTTATTCATAAGAGAATAAAATAAATACTTTGCATTAGATAGACTTGTGATTTAAACATATGGAGCTATGTTTGATTTAATATCTGTAAAAAACGCCCTGGATAAAATCTTTTGTTTTCTACCGAAGAGAAACACGCAAAATGATGACATGAAGTATTTGTTGTTAGGAACCGTCCATTAAAGACGTAGCATTTTAGAGGAAGTTTATGACATTGCTAGGAGCCTTCTATTAGGTATAGGAGAATATACTTTAAGAGGGGAGGAGCAGTCAAAAATGTTCTACTAATGCTGCCGTGATTTCGAATGCAGCGATATGGTCAAACTCAAACATTACAGAATCCTTGAAAAAGGTCCAATAAGGACCGAAACGTCGGGTTAAGAAAACATGTAGTTCTTTTTGATTGACCAAATTAGACTGAATTGCCAATTAAAGATATCATCCAACGTACAGTCGATCACCCAAAGAAAGTCAAACTCAAAGCAATAAACAAGTACGACCACGATTCTCATCAGTCAACGAGATTGAAACTTTTACTACAAATCATTTCATTGCAATAGGTAAATATCATTTAAAATAAAAAATCAATAATTTTGCTTTCGGGATGAAATTGATCAGTAAATGAAATACCTTTGCATGTGCCAAAAATATGTTTTCCACCTGAATTAACAACCCAAGAATGCGAAATGCAGCTCAAAAGTTTAACGAGTTTTCTCAATTTTTCATTATTCAAGTTTTAAATTTAATAAATTTCATGAAAACGCCTTAAAGTATGCACTTTTCATACTGAAAAAGTGATTACTTCCGAAAAGTGCAATTTTATGTATAAATTTGAATATTTATAAAGTTTTTGATTATGAAATCGTTTTTAGCTAATACTTGGCAGCTAAGAGCATCCATTCGAATATTCATTACATGTGCGATACAGCCACGGTAACAAAAGTTTTTTTTTTTTTTTTATTCTTCAACCACTTAACCTAATTTACAGCTCTTTTTGTCCACTAGGGCACTGCGTGAGCGATTTCAATTGGCGGCTGCACTCACACTTTGTGCAGCGCCTAAATGTATTCTATTCTAATTCTACTAATTCTAATTCGAACTGGTAGCCTTTGCGCTGCTGTCTTTTCTACCCTGTCCATGGTAGAATGAAGAGCACAATGTTGCTGTGTGGCTCTTTTGCTGTGTGTTCCATTTCCAGTCCGATTGGGGGTCCCATTATGAGTTGCCGTTAGCCGATATCCGAGTTTCCGAGTCCGTTAGAGCATATGCTCAGAAGAGGGTCAGGTGTCAGCCGCTCTCGGGGGGAAGAGCAACTGACGAAAAATTGCAAGTGCCGGGGCTGGGATCGAACCCATGACCATCCACTTATGAAGTGAACGTGTAGCCACAACGCTACGGGCCCCGGCTTAACAAAAGTTTGAAAGGGTATTTGAGGTTCGCCAAACACGCAATTACGGAAAATATTGAATTTAATACAGAAATATGTGACTAATTGACTGTAAAACATGTAACTCATCATTCAATAATCCTTTAGCCGGATGATGGTCATTTTCTACAAATTGTTTTAAGTTTAAAGCAATATTTTTAACAAATGAACATGACCCTCACGTCGATCAATTTCACCCCACTGATCAGTTTCACCCGAAATCACGGTACCTCAGAAATGCTTATCTTCAAAAGTGCGCATCTTGCGATATATGGAAAAATTTTCAATAATTACAAAAATGTCATGTTTTGCAAATTGAAATATTTTTTCTTATTTGCATTTTTTTTACTTTTAAAGCGTATTGACATTTTCCAATGTTATGAAAGTTCACATGATTATCTAAAAGTCACCCATACATAACTTTTTTGTAGGTAATGTCATTTTTAAGTTATATTGAGTAAAAAACGGTCAAATACTTTAGACCTTTTCAAATATTAGTCTAGGTAAATAAAAAAATACAACGTATGCAATCTTGCTTTAAAATACGTCTTTAAAGCTAAGAAATTCCATCGGATTCTGAGACAGTTTTGCCAAACCCCTACGGCGAGTTTGCGTGAATTCGTCATACACTCTAAAAAACACACAACCGAAAATGTTCAAAGTGCCATAACTTTTTTGTACATTTTTTTACCATTATGAAATTTCTACAGATGGTAGCTAACAGAATGAACTTTATTCTCACAAACTATCACGAAGGTAAAAAAATAACTTTTTGAGATATTTAATTTTTAGTAACAAAATTCAGTTTTTTTAGAAGAAAAACTAAATAAATTTTTCAATTTGTATTTTTCTGAGAGCCACCATTTATTAATCTACAACTTTGCCGAAGACAGTTTTCCGATCAAACAAGCAGTTTCAGAGATATGATTTTTCATTTGCATGTGTTCCATTTTTTCATAGGCCCTATTTGAAAGTTGGTCGAGACTCAATAAAAAGTTTTAATATGAAAAAATAGTTATTTATATTGATTAGAACAGCTGTGCAAAATTTTATGCAAATCAAAAATGCAAAATTTAAAAAAAATGGATTTTTTTCGTGCTGCTTCGTGGAAAGCCTCATTTGGGACATTTGTGCCATCGTCATACATATAAGCCTATTTCATCATTTACCTGAGGGAGCATGGGACAAGGGATGGGAATTGGGAAAGGGAAAGGGAAAGGTGATGAAATAGGAAGGAGTACCCTAGAAGAGGGAATGAATGCATAAGCGAAACGAGAGCTCTACCACAACGGATTTAATCAGTGCCCTGAAAAGGACACTGTAAAACGCATAAGCGTAAAGAGAGCCTACAGGTAGCTTGTGACGTCATGCGACTTTCAATATGACATCGAAAGGCACGGCATCAAAAGCATCCTCAATATTCAAGAAATCACCCAAGCAAAAACTACGTTTGAGCGAGTACTTTCTTGAAAACGTATACAACTTTGTGTAAAAGAGTCACTGTGGGCATCCCAAATTGGGAGACATGTGAGTTCACATGAATAGGCATGTCAGCCAGACAAACATCACAGATGTGATAATCGACAATGCGTTTCAAACATTTCAGAAAGAACGAGGTAACCAGGAACTCATTCCTTCAAGGCACGCACGCTTTCGGGATAAAACTATGGAGTAATTTCACGTCATGAAAATACCCCATAGAAAACTACAAGAGTTCAAAACATGTTTGAAATACTCAAATCCCTCTGGAGAAAAATAGGACAAAGCCCCATTTGCTCCTAAGCAGAGCGTTTTAGTGCTCACTAGATCAATTATATAGCTATAATTCTCTGGCGGAAGCTAGACATTCGTAACTATACAAAAGACTGGTTTATCCGAAGATATTTTAAACTTGAACAGATATGAGTTCCGTTCAGGAATACCTCTTGGGGTCGCACAGACCGCAGAGGATAAGCTTCTTTCAAAGCAATGGTTATAGTATACCACAATGGAGGGCGTTGTAGATACAAAACCACAATGAAACTCTCTTGGAGTAGCAATGGAAGTGAGTTATCTATAAAATGTAGTCGCAACCAATTAGTACAGGTTCCCTAGTTTATTGAGCAGCGACGCCTGAATACGCAACTTTTGCGAAAGATCACTAAAAAGTGCAAAGAAGGTCAAATGGAGACTTCTCATCTGACACATGCCATTCAGTCATCTCATGACAAATTCTGCTAATGCAGAGTTCGGTTAGGTGCAATTCTGTGTTAAGTTATCCGTGAACTGTACTATGCACCTAATTAATGCATCAAACTCAAGCATCTCAAATTAATGTTTGAGCTATTTCAGATGATGTAACCATCGTAGCAATACTGCCAAATATCAGCGAAAAGATGCTGAATACAAGAGCTTGCTTGAAGGCATCCATAAGGAAAGATTGAAACATACAAAGATATAGCATGCTCGAGGCACGACACATCATATATAATGAAAGAAGCAAAACTGGGTCTACTGAGGTTTCCTAGCCGTAGCCACTACCCAAACTAGACACGATTACACTCTTCACAATCACAGCACAAAAAGGAAACATCAACGACAAACCAAATCGGTGTCAATTGAAAAACGCCAATGGCGAAAACGCCTTAAGCGAATCCATATAGGTTGTAATCTAAGCTAATTTACAACATTTGAATAATCCCGCCCTTATTTAGCCTCAAATTTGAGACTTAAGAAGGACAAAGAATATCTACAGAAAATTCTTAAGGAGACTACTTGTGAATGTCAGTTTGTTCTTACGTTAGCGCAAAACATAAAAATGAGTGAGACTATGGTTGATTATCTAATAAAATCCTTGTAGAAATATCGAAAAGTGCTTCACTAATTACTGAATAAATGTCTTGATAACTTATTGGAAGCCTTCCTGGAGGAATTTCTAAGGGAAGCCTTCCAGATATTTCGAGAAGAATCTCCAGAACAGTTTTTGATTTTATTTATTTTTGAATGAATCCTTGACAAATTTTCAAGAAATCTCCAGAGGAATTTCTGAAAAATATTTGACAGTTTTTCTAAAAGAAATCCAGGAGGAAATTGAAATATGATGAAATAGAAATTAAAATAAATTTCTATTCTATTTTAGTTTTAAGTTTGAATAAGACTGGTTTTTGCTAAATTCAAAAGAGTTTATTCCCAAAGAAATCAGAGCATCAATACTGTACAATATTTCAATGAATGCGAAAAAAATCCTCGGAAGAAACCTCAAGGCATTCCCCATTGAGAATGTTTAGGAATTTTCAGAAAGAAACTTTCACTAGAATTTCAACTGCATATTGATTTTGCTTTGCTCATGCTAAAACTCAAAGAATGTCACAAATAAAATAGTACATAACTTTCCATGTAACAACAACCTGTCCAATCGCACGCTACGGCTCTGCTTCTATTCTGCATTTTTCATTGTTTTTTTTGCATAATCTAAGCTTTACACTTCCATAAGCATTTCTGGCACATTTTTTTTTATTTATTCCCTAATACACAAATCAAAAACTAATTATTTGTTTTCCTACAATTTCATCTATAAATTATGCGCATAATAACACAGAAACTCAGAAACACGGTCATTCATCGGGAGCCCCCCACATACTTGCCAATATACTGAAGGATTGCGGGTGACAAGATATGGACCACAGTGTTTACTTCAAGTATTTACATACGTCTTGAAGTTCTGCTTCATCATTGTGGTGGCCATTTTGGGATTCTAACAAGTTTGTCCTTAACACTAATAGGATGTTGGGCTCGCTTAACGTGCAGTACGCCATCATCGTGGTGCGGCTTGCGTAACATCATAGGACGGTTAATTGCTAAAATACTTATGCTGTTCCACTATTTGGAAGTCAGTCAGGAATGTGGTTCAATTAAGCATATCTTTCACCCTAACGCAACACGATGTGGTGATCTGTCCACATAACGGGCTCCGTTAAAGATCAACACAATGTATGAATTCATGCCGAAGAAAAGTCCTTCAAATAATAACCGTGGAAGGCTAAAAATACTTAGTTGAACAGGAACATTTTACATTCGAAAACATCAAGTTAACGCCTATTTGATGCATACTGGCCAATTGGTATAGCCTGGAAAGGGCAATTTATTACTTCTCATCTATTATTTTATTTTGATGCTTTAATTCCATGATGGCAATTACAAACCTTAGTTCTCAGGAGTAGCCTGGACAGTTACATTCACAACAACCCGATCAGTAAGCAAGCAAAGGTAACTGTTTATATCGTATGTAGTTGCTACTCCATTATTGACCAGAACAATCGAAGTTGCACAGAGAACTAGTGAATAGGACTTGGAACTAGGTTACCATTCGCAATTCGTCACGGTCATCGGTAATGGGAAGGAATGTTAGTTCGACAACCGTTGCTACTAGAAACCGTGGAATCCACAGCATCCTCACAATTGTCTCAGGAAGGAGTATTTCTTAGTAGGACAGGGTAACGCAAGGGGCGTGCAACTCTAAACCCTTCATAGTATCGTAAAATACTAAGAAATACTAGCGGAATACTAAGCAGATACTGGCAAAAAATGATCAAAGAGCTCTGGTTTTCAGAAACTTTGATATGGCGATATGGCTTGGAAGTTGATGACAGGTGAAACAATTTGTAGATGGACGGAAAAAAGAAAAGTAGTTAGTCGTCGACAGAAGGGAATGTAATAGTTTCAGTCATTCTTCTAAGTACCATCAAAATAAATGGTCGTACTATGAGCGAGATTTCGCTTGCGAAGAAACGATAAGGGGGCCCACGCCGGCACCGGTGCTCAATCAGCGTCGGTACTTTTTGTCGAAATTTTCGTCAAACTCATGGTTTTCCCAATGTATTTATGAAAAATCTTTCGATTGAGCTAAAAGTTTCATAAACATGCCGGCAGTGGGTACCGGTGTTGATGCTCGTGTGGGGTCCGCTATAGATGGCTCATGTCATTTGCCAAATCTTTATTGGTTTAATCAAATAGTTAAGTTCAAAAGTAGACTTATTTTCCTAAGAAGAATCTCTCTCCTTCTGTAATCGAGGAACAATATGCCACGGACTCTCAATTCATCCTTGGAAGCCCGTGTCTGTATGCCTGTAGGTAATCTCCGAAATGTTTGAGGGTACGTTGTTTTCAGGTGTTTCGTCCTAGCACTGGTATAAGCGATGATGGCTGTAATAACGGAACTTGTTTAAATGAATCTAGAGAATTTACATATAGGGGGCTATTTTATAACTCGAGTCGACCGTAATTTCATGTGACTCGATAGTTGTCGAATTATACAAAATGAGTTAGTCGATGGATGTCGAGTAAATAGTCTAGCACAACGAATGCTCGACTCACTAAAACGACTCGATGAAAACGGTCGGCCACCTGTCATCGCATAGCAATCAGTGCCTGCTGCGCACAGCGATCAGACAGATTGATGTGAAATTTTGAATTTTTACCAACAACATAGCTTTGCGCGCGTAGGGATTTTTTTTGCATTAAAATTTTTATTAGGAAAACTACTCTAGAAAATTCATTGGAATCCGTTTTAAACCCTCCATCAGTCGCGCCAAAAAGAGATACACGAGCGATCGCGTCGGGTATTCAGTACACGACATACGCTTTAAATTATTGTTGCAGTACTAGATAGCATATTGGTGTATTAGGCAAAAATGTCCAGCTGATTATGAGTGTTTGGTCGCTTGGTTGGTAGTGGACATGTAGAACCGACCAACTCGATCTGGTCCTGTCGCGAGTGTCAGAATGGCCCCCGCGGAAACCTTGGCATTCATTCAAGGCCGCCTTGGTCAGGACACCAAAGCTAGGCATGCGGCGGCTCTTTCTTGATGATTCATCATATCCATCATCTTAGCGAACCAACGGCTACCCTGGTGAACCCGTGGCCACCGGAATGTGCCCTGGAGGAGCTAACTTCGAAGAAATTTTGACCATAGTGCCAAAACTAGGCATGCGAAGGCCCTATATTCACCATTTTTCATATATGTACACTAGACCTGTTCACTTTTTTTGACCTACCCGTGTCACATCAAATTATGAATCCACATGCAAAAACAAGTCTTCAGTCCAAAATTGAGCCAAATTGATAAAGGTTTAGAGGTGTATCAAATCGATTTTGTGTTTTTTCGAGCATTTTCACGAAAATGTACTCCAATATCCAGAAAATTGTACCGAAAAGGTACAGTAAACACCGTTAAAATATAGTTGGAACAATACTCTACCACTTTGCCGAAGACAAAGTGCTTATTTCAAAGTTGATCAACAATTTTCGTTAAAAAATCGCGAAAAAATCCAATATTTTTACGGTTTTTCATGTAAAAGTCATGTAAATTTACATTGATTTAAGTGACTAATTTAATAAGCTATTGCTCCTGTGTGTTACGAACATTTCGTCCATACATCATTTTAGTGTAGGAATTCGTTTTCATTGACTAATTATCAAAAGTATGTCACGTTGATACTAAAAATCGCATAGAGTTGCCAGCACAAAATTAAACAAAGTTACCCATGATTAAAACGTCATTACATTTCTTTGTCGCACCTGCATCAGTTTCAATTTGGTGTAGATGGTTGAGCATGACACTGCCGATTCGAAGATTCAAGGTTCGAGCCCTGGAATAGGATTTTTTGCGTCTCGATCCAGCTATAAGTTAATGAGACTACACTCTGCATCTCATTGCAATTTGGCATCATAGCATCATAGCCTTGTTTTGAAACCGTAGAGTGCATAGTAAGAATGAAGTTTCCCTTTATCGTGTAGTTGTGTAGCTTGTGGCTAGATAGATGCAAGTAATCTCCACCGTTGTATGATAAATTTTGCATCCAGAAGCAGTTCCATCATCGTATTGAATTGTTTTAGCTAAATTAATCGGTATCAAACAGATGTCCAATATTTCGTTCAGCTGATCTCGTCGACGCGATTTCTTGTCAACAAGTGAACTAAATATCTAGCTAGTCCTGGAGTGGGCTTAACTGGCAGGTCCCGATCATCATTATTTGGGGGATTACGTGTAAGTCATGGGCCATATCTCATGGCAGATTCATCATCCTAACTGCTACAAAGAAAGAAAAAAAAAAGTTTATTATGTATTTGAGTTTGAACCTGGGACCTTCTGATCCACAGGCTCGAGCCTTATCATCTGCACCATTTCTGATACTTGAATCAAAAGACATTAGAATACGATGGCATGACGTCTTAATCATGGGTGACTTTGTTTCAATTCGTGCTAGCAACTCTATGCGATTTTTAGTATCAACGTGACATATTTTTCATAATTACATAGTCAATGAAAACGAATTCCTACACAAAAACGATGTATGGTCGAAATGTTCGTTACACAAAGGAGAAATAGCGATTAAATTTAGTCACGTAAAATAATGTAAAATTACATGACTTTTATATGTAAAATCGTAAAAATATCGTGTTTTTTCGTGATTTTTCAACTAAAATTATTAAATAGCTTCGAAATAGGCAATTTAAACACCGTAGTATCTTCGGCAAAGTTGTAGAGTATTGTACTAACTATATCCTAACGGTATTTTCGGCACCATTTCGGAGCAATTTTCTGGATTTATGAGTAAATTTCTGTGAATACGGTTAAAAAAACACAAAATCGATTTGATACACCTTTAAATCATTATCAATTTGGCTCAATTTTGGACTGAAGACTTGTTTTTGCATGTGGGTTGATAATTTGATGTGTCACGGAGAATCGGAGAAAAAAGTTTCAAAGTGAACAGGTCTAATGTACACCATCTTATTATCCATAAAAAGGATTAATGACCTCCCTTGCCAACCCGTGGCCACCGAAATATGCTCTGGAGGAGCCTGCTCCGAGAACGCTTTGGCCATAGCGCCAGATCTTCTATCTTTTTATGTTTATCCTGTGTTTAGGTGATCAAAACCTGATTATTCGCCTGCAGGCATCTAAGAAACTGAAACCAGGAATTGCGTCGCAATGAACCGATTACACTCAAGGAAATCCTCCAGAAATTCCACTAGGGATTCCTCCAGAATTCCTCCAAAAATTTCTCTAGGAATTCCTCCAGATATTCCTCTAGGAATTCCTACATAATTCTTCTAGGAATTCCTCCGGCAATTCCTCTGGAAATTCCTCTAGGAATTCCTCTAGGAATTCCTCCAGGAGTTCCTCAAGGAATTCCTCCAGGAATTAGTCTAGGAATTCCTTCAGGAACTCCTCTAGGAATTCCTCCAGGAACTCCTCTAGGAATTCCTCAAGGAACTCCTCTAGGAATTCCTCAAGGAACTCGCTGGGAATTCCTCAAGGAACTCCTCTAGGAATACCTCCAGGAACTTCTCTAGGAATTCCTCGAGAAACTCCTCTAGAAATTCCTCCAGGAATTCCTCCAGAAATTCCTCTAGGAATTCCTCCAGGAATTCCTACAGAAATTCCTACAAGAATTCCTCTGGGAATTCCTACAGGAATTACTCCAGGAATTACTCCAGGAATTCCTGCAGGAATTCTTTTAGGAATTCCTCTAGGAATTCCTCCAGGAATTCCTCTAGGAATTCCTCCAGGAATTCCTCTAGGAATTCCTCCAGCAATTCCTCTAGGAATTCCTCCAGCAATTCCTCTAGGAATTCCTCCAGCAATTCCTCTAGGAATTCCTCCAGCAATTCCACTAGGAATTCCTCCAGCAATTCCTCTAGGAATTCCTCCAGAAAATCATCTAGGAATTCCTCCAGAAATTCCTCCAGAAATTCCTCTAGGAATTCTCCCAGAAATTCCTCTAGGAATTCCTCCAGGAGTTCCTCTAACAATTCCTCTAGCAATTCCTCCAGGAATTCCTCCAGAAATTCCTCTACGAATTTCTCCAGAAATTCCTCTGGAAATTCCTCTGGAAATTCCTCTTGGAATTTCTCCAGAAATTCCTCTAAGAGTTTCCCAGAAATTCCTCTAAGAATTCATCCAGCAATTCCTCAAGAAATTTTTCCAGAAATTCATCGAGGAATTTCTCCAGAAATTCCTCTACGAATTTCTTCAAAAATTCCTCTAGGAATTTCTCCAGAAATTCCTCTAGAAATTTCACCAAGAATTCCTCAGGGAATTTCTCTAGAAATTCCTCTAAGAATTTCCCAGAAATTCCCCTAAGAATTTCCCAGAAATTACTCTAGGAATTTCTCCAAAAATTCATCTAGGAATTTCTCCAGAAGTTCCTCTAGAAATTTAACCAGGCATTCCTCTAGGAATTTAACCAGAAATTCTCCTAGGAAAATCCTCAGAAATTCCTCTAGGAATTTCCTTAGAAATTTCTCCAGAAATTCCTCTAGAAATTTCACCAGGAATTCCTCTGAAAATTTCACCAGGAATTCCTCAAGGAATTTCTCCAGAAACTCCTCTAGGAATTTCCCAGAAATTCCTCTAAGAATTCCCAGAAATCCTCAAGGAATTTCTCCAAAAATTCCTCTAGGAATTTCTCCAAAAAATCCTCTAGGAATTTCTCCAGAAATTCATCTAGAAATTTAACCAGAAATTTCTCTAGGAATTTCTCCTGAAATTTCTCTAGGAATTTCCCAGAAATTCCTCTATGAATTTCCTCAGAAATTCCATTAGGATTTTTTCCAGAAATTCCTCTAGGAATTGCTCCAGACATTCTTCTAGTCATTTCTTCAGAAATTCTTCTAGGAAATCCTCCAGAAATTTCTTTCGGTATTTCTCCAGCAATTCCTGTATAATTTCCTCTAGAAATTACTCCAAAAATTCCTCTAGGAATTCCTCTAGTAATTCCTCCAGAAATTCCTCCAGAAATTCCTCCAGGAATTCCTCCGAAAGTTCCTCTAGGAATTCCTCCGGAAATTTCGCTAGGAATTCCTCCGGAAATTCCTCCAAAAATTTATCCACAAATTCCTCTAGGTATTCCTCCAGAACTCCTCAAGGAATTCCTCCACAAATTCTTCTAGAGATTCCTCCCATATTCCTCCAGAATTCTTTCAGAAATTCCACCAGGAATTCCAACATCATTCCTCAAGGAATTCCTCCGTTAAATTCACTAGGAATTCCTCCGAATATTCCTCTAGAAATTCCTCTGGAAATTTCTCTGGAAGCTTCTCTAGGAATTCCTCTGGAAATTTCTTTGGAAATTTCTCTATGGATTCCTCCTGGAATATCTCTAGGAATTCCCCTAGGAATTCCTCCAGAGGAATATTTGGAAGAATTCCTAGAGGAATTTCTGGAGGAATTCTGGATGAAACCCTTAAAGGAATTTGTGGAGAAATACCTTGAGGAATTCCTCTGGAAATACCTGCAGCAATTCCTCTGGAAATTTCTCCTGAAATACCTCCTGAAATTCCTCCAGAAATTTCTCCGGAATTTCCTCCGAGAATTCCTCTGTAAATTTCTCCAGGAATTCCTCCAGAAGTTCCGCCGGAAATTTCTGCAGGAATTCCTCCAAGAATTCCTCCAGGAATTCCTCTTAAAATTCTTCAAGGAATTCTTCCAGAAATTCCTCCAATAATTTAAATTCCTACAGAAATTCCTCTGGGCATCTCTCTAGAAATTCTTCTAGGAATTTCTCCGAAAATTCCTAGAGGAATTTCTAGAGAAATTCCAAGATGAATTTCCGGAAGAATTTCTAGAGGAAGTTCTGAAGGAATTCCTAGAGGAATTCCTGGAGGAATTACTAGAGAAATTCCTTAAGGAATTCCCAGAGGAATTTCTAGAGGAATTTTCGGAGGGATTCCTGAAGGAATTCCTAGAGGAAATCCTGAAGGAATTTCCGGAGGAATTCCTAGAGGAATTCCTGGAGAAATTCCTAAAGAATTCCTAAAAGGAATTCCTAGAGGAATTCCTATTGGAATTCCTGGAGGAATTCCTAGAGGAATTCCTAGAGGAATTCCTAGAGGAATTCCTAGAGGAATTCCTGGAGGAATTCCTAGAGAAATTCCTAGAGGAATTCCTGGAGGAATTCCTAGAGGAATTGCTGGAGGAATTCCCAGAGGAATTGCTGGAAGAATTCCCAGAGGAACTGCCGGAGGAATTCCTCCAGGATTTCCTCAAGGAATTCGTCCAGGAGTTCCTCCGGAAATTCCCCCAGAAATTCCTCTAGGAATTCCTTCAGAAATTCCTCTAGAAATTCCTACAGAAATTCATCTTGAAATTTCTCTAGGAATTTTCGGAGAATTTCCTAGAAGAACTTCTGGAGAATTGCCTAGTGGAATTTCTGGAGGAATTACTAGAGGAATTTCAGGAGGAATTCCTTGAAGAATTTCTAGAGGAATTCCTGGAGGAATTTGTGCAGGAATTCCTGCAGGAATTTCCGGAGGAATTCCTGCAGGAATTTCCGGCGGAACTTCTGGAGGAATTCCTGGAAGAATTTCCGTAATTTCCTGAAGGAATTTCCAGAGGAATTCTCGGAAGAATTTCCGGAGGAATTTCTGGAGGAATTTCTGGAGGAATTTCCGGAGGAATTCCCGGATGGATTTCCGGAGGAATTCCTGGAGGAATTGCTGCAGGAATTTCCGGAGGAATTTCTCAAGGTACTTCTCCAAAAATTCCGCCAGGGTTTCATCCAGATTTCCTCCAGAAATTCCTCTAGGAATTCTTCCGAATATTCCTCTGGAGGAATTCCTAGAGATATATCTAGAGATATTCCAGAAAGAATTCCTAGAGAAATTTCCAAAGAAATTTCCAGAGGAATTCCTAGAGAAGTTTCCAGAGAAATTTCCAGAGGAATTTCTAGAGGAATTTTCGGAGGAATTCCTAGAGAATTTAACGGAGGAATTCCTTAAAGAATTATGTAGGAATTCCTGGAGGAATTTCTGGAAGAATTCTGGAGGAATCTCTAGAAGAATTTGTGGAGGAATTCCTTGAGGAATTCTGAAGGCATTCCTAGAGGAATTTGTGGACAAATTACTGGAGGAATTTCTGGAGGAATTCCTAGCGAAATTTCCGGAGGAATTATACAGGAATTCCTAAGGGAATTGCTGGAGAAATACCGAAAGAAATTTCTGGAGGAATTCCAAGAGGAATTTCTGGAGAAATGACTAGAAGAATGTCTGGAGCAATTCCAAGAGGAATTTCTGGTAAAATTCCTAAAGGAATTTCTGAGGAATTTCTGGAGGAATTTCTAGAGGGTTTCCTGGTTAAATTTCTAGAGGAATTTCTGGAGAAATTCCTTGAGGAGTTTTTGGAGAAATTTCTCGAGGAATTTCTGAAGAAATTCCTAGAGGATTTTCTGGAGAAATTTCTGGAGGAATTTCTGGAGAAATTCCTAGAGGAATTTCTATAGAAATTCCCAGAGGAATTTCTGGAGAAATTTCTAGAGGAATTTCTGGAGAAATTCCTGGAGGAATTTCTGGAGAAATTTCAAGAGGAATTTCAGAAGAAATTCCTAGAGCAATTTCTGGAGAAATTTCTGGAGGAATTTCTGAAGAAATTCCTAGAGGAATTTCTGGAGAAATTTCTTGGGGAATTTCTGGATAAATTCTTAGAGGAATTTCTGGGAAATTCTTAGAGGAATTTCTGGAGAAATTTTTTGGGGAATTTCTGGATAAATTCTTAGAGGAATTTCTGGGAAATTCTTAGAGGAATTTCTGGGAAATTCTAAAAGGAATTTCTGGAGAAATTCCTAAAGGTATTTCTCGTGAAATTTCTAGAGGAATGTCTGGGGTAATTCTTAGAGGAATTTTTGGAGAAATTCCTAGAGGAATTTCTGAAGAAATTCCTTGAGGAATTCCTGGTGGAATTTCTAGAGAAATTTCTGGAGAAATTCGTAGAGGAATTTCTGGAGAAATTTCTTGGGGAATTTCTGGAGAAATTCCTAGAGAAATTTGTGGAGAAATTTCTTGGGGAATTTCTGGATAAATTCTTAGAGGCATTTCTGGGAAATTCTGAGAGGAATTTCTGGAGAAATTCCTAGAGGAATTCTTGGTGAAATTTCTAGAGGAATGTCTGGAGAAATTCGTAGAGGATTTTTTGGAGAAATTCCTATAGGAATTTCTGGAGAAATTCCTAGATGAATTTCTGGAGAAATTTCTCGAGGAATTTCTGAAGATATTCCTAGAGGAATTTCTGGAGAAATTTCTGGAGGAATTTCTGGAGAAATTTCTTGAGGAATTTCTGGAGAAATTTCTAGAGGAATTTCTGGAGAAATTTCTGGAGAAATTTCTAGAAGAATTTGTGGAGAAATTCCTAGAGGAATTTCTGGAGAAATTTCTAGAGGAATTTCTGGAGAAATTTTTGGAGGAATTTCTGGAGAAATTACTAGAGGAATTTTTGGAGAATTTCCAAAAGGAATTTCTGGAGAAATTCCTTGAGCAATTTCTGGAGAAATTCCTAGAGGAATTTCTGGTTAAATTCTTTGAGGAATTTCTGGAGAAATTCCTAGAGGAATTTTGGGAGGAATTCCTAGAGGAATTTCTGGGCAAATTCCTAGAGGAATTTTGGGAGAAATTCCTAGAGGAATTTCTGGAGAAATTCCTTGAGGAATTTGTGGAGCAATTCCTAGAGGAATTTCTGGAGCAATTCTTAGAGGAATTTATGGAAAAAAATCCTAGAGGAATTTCTGAACAAATTCCTAGAGGAATTTCTGGATAAATTCCTAGAGGAATTTCTGGACAAATTCCTAGAGGAATTTCTGGAGAAATTCCTAGAGGATTTTTTGGAGAAATTCTTAGAGGAATTTTCGGAGAAATTCCTAGAAATTCTGAAGGATTTCCTACTGGAATTTCTGGAGTAATTACTAGAGGAATTCCTGTAGGAATTCGCGGAGGAATTCCTGGAGGAATTCCTTGAAGAATTTCTAGAGGAATTCCTGGAGGAATTGCCGGAGGAATTTCTGGAGGAATTTCCGGAGGAATTCCTGGAGGAATTTTCGGAGGAATTCCTGGAAGAATTTCTGGAGGACCAGAGAGGAAAATTCATGAAAATAGAGCCGTCGCATGCGTAGTTCTGGCTCCATGGCCTGAACGTCCTCGAAACAGATTTCTCCAGATCATATTCTTATTACCACGGGATGACCACAGTCGCCTGGCCATTGGTCCTTTTTATGGATGATGGATGTCACAAAAGCTCAGCTTATTATATGTGGCTTGATTGCCCTAACAGCGGGGAGGAAAAAAAAGATAATTAATATAAAGAATCAAGAAGATAGACCGTCGCATGCCTAGTTTTGGCGTTCACGAAGAAAGCACCTTCAGGACGCATTTCGATTGGCCAGGGAGGACATTGGACCTTTTTACGATAACCAAGATGATGGATTTGAGAAAGCATGAAGATAGAGCCGTCGCATGCCTAAATTTGGCACCATGGTCCAAAGGTCTTCGGAACAGGTTCCTCCAGGGTATATTTCAGTGGCCACGGGTTGGCAAGGAAGACCATTAGACCTTTTCATGTTTACTTAAATGATGAATATGAAAAATCATGAAGGAAGAGCCGTCGCATTTCTAGTTTTGACCGTATGACCAAAACGTCCTCGAAATAGGCTTTTGCAGAGCACATTCCGGTGGCCATGGATTGACCAATGGTTGGCCAGGGAGGCCATTTGACGTTTTACGGTGACCAAGAAGATGAATATAAAAAATCATGTAGACAGAGTCTTCGCATGCCTGGTTTTGGTGCTCTGACCGAAATGTTCACGATCCAGATCCCCGCGGTAGTAATTTTGATGCCCGCAACAGGACCAGATTGGGTTGGCCGGTTCCACATGACCACTACCAGACACGCATCACCCAGCTGGACATGTTTGCCGCAGACACCAACATTCAACGACGCGGCCGCTCGTAAAAAGCTTGTGTAAACAAAATTCCTCTCAGTAAACTGTCAAAATCGCGAATCGACCACTCTTCTGCTGTCGACTGTCGAGCTAGTCGGTTTCTGTGATCGCTATAGGGCACCGCACTGTTTTGATTTTGTATGGGATTTTGAAGTTTCGTGGCCTTGTTGTTTACAAGATTTCTGTTAGAGTGAAAGAGAAGGAGAGAATTTCATGCAGTTCCCTATTCTGCTCGACTCGACAGCGATAGCAGGCGACCCGATTTAATCGAGTTGAGTTATAAAATAGCCCCCATAATTGCATACAATTACCTTTTTTGTTCAAATTATGCAAGAACTATTTGAAAATACAGAATTCTTTTGCCGCTATTCGTATCATGTTGACACCTCGGTTGATACATAACAAACCTAACTTCGTTCATCCATAGCAACCAAGCTGCTTTGATGAAAATTTTTGCAAATACTAGAAATACCATCACAGTACTATAGGTCACTGCATGAAATTCTCTCCTTCTCTTTCACTCTTACAGAAATTGTGTAAACAACAAGGCCAAGAAACGTCAAAATCCCATACAAAATCAAAACAGTGCAGTGCCCTATAGGGCACCGCATTATTTTGATTTTGTATGGGATTTTGACGTTTCTTGGCCTTGTTGTTTACAAAATTTCTGTAAGAGTGAAAGAGAAGGAGAGAATTTCATGCAGTGCCCTATAGGGTACTAGAAGTGAATATTAGGAAAAGTTTAGAGTTGCAGGCCCCTTGGGGTAACGCGTTATTCTAGGAGTCATCATTAGTAGGTGATATAATCCACTAGTATTTTAATTTACGCGTCACGGTTTAACGATTACAATTTATTTTGTCGCGATGATCATCCCATATGATGGTAAGATTGATGTACATAATGCAACAGTTGTTTGATATTGATCTCTACTGTGTATTGGTCGTTCGCTTAACACCGAAACACGAACCACACACGATTTTTTTTACGCGATAAGGTATCCCGGGGCAAGTGGGACCTAAAAAAAGTCTAGTTTGGTTTTGTCATGCCAAACAATTCTAAACATAATTAATTTTATAATTCCAATGGTTCTAAAAGACATTGTTGGTATATTTCTTCCTAATAACGGGCATTAAAACTGTTTCAAAATTTTTACATTTTATTTATTATGCATATAATGAAAAGTGGATCAGATCTTCATTTACTCCATATCACGGGGCAAGTGGGACTCATTCGGAATATTTGCACAAATGGCCTAATATATGTGCTGCATATATGTAAGGTAGCATAAATTATAAATAGCTTAAACAAATAACTATGTTTAGCAATTTTTGTTGGAAGTCTTTTGTGGTATCGTGCATAAATTACGTAACATACATAATAACGAATCACTGAGAAAAAAGTTGATTTAACCATAGCATCTTGAGCAAAACAAATTGTTTTTTTTTTATACAAACTGCGCCATAAAATTAAATGCCGGAAGATTTCCCAACTTGCTTTTTGTATTACGTAGTTGATGAATCTCGCCAAAAGATTTTTCAAGATTTACAGATGTTATGTTTTCCCTTACACCATTTTCCGATCATTGAAAAAACATTTTTAAATCGTGAACTTTGAATAAGTCTTTTTCCAATTTTTTCGTACTTTATGTCTGGTTCCTTAACACTCAGAAAAACTCATAATGGGTAACTCTCGTTGAGGCCGTCCCACTATTTACACCATGTCTTCAAAAATGTTTAAGGTGGCGATTTTCTGAAAATCCTTCCCAAAAAAGTAAGGAAAATGCATTTGGTTAATCAAATTGGTGGACCCCCCGTTAGTTAGAGCCACAAGCATTTTGGTGAACCCCTCGATTTTGGTCAATTGTTGGCTCATTTAAACCGTTATAACTCGAAAGTTTCGCCAGAAACCACTTAAAAACTATAGGTTGTTGGAAAGAGAAAAGATAGAGGTACTCTTTGCAGTTATAAAAAGTTTGGTCGGCCATATTGATTTCGGTCGCCATCTTGAATTTATGTACCAAAACATTTTTTTCGCCATGTTGGCAACCACCGATTTTCAAATTTCTTGCGTCAATCGAAAGCTGGGACATTTTTACACAACATATCGAAAATTTAGAGATGTATCTTTTTCCTATCAAAAGTTATCTGCACTTTTGTAAATCATGACACGTTTTCTCCATACATTTCCATGCGCACCGGCAATGACACGCAACAGCATCAAAGTTGGCGCCTGCTCGTATACACAAACGCACCTGCAGCAAAATTAGGGCAAATCGGAGGATCGTTCTCATTTTTAACTGTTTCTCAACGATGCGGGCATTGCTTTTTAAACTTTTTTGGTGTTTTGAAAAGCTGAAGCTTTCAACTTTTCATTAGTGGATTCAGATTTAGAATAAATGTTCGTAAACACTGTGAAATAACGCTGCATTTATGTAAACAAACGGCACCTGGCCCAGTGCGCAAAAGTGGCATGATTCACAAAAGTGCAGATAACTTTTGATAGGAAAAAGATACATCTCTAAATTTTTGATATGTTGTGTAAAAATGTCCCCGCTTTCGATTGACGCAAAAATTTTGAAAATCGGTGGTTGCCAACATGGTGAAAAAACAGTTTTGGTATAAAAATCCAAGATGGCGGCCAAAATCAATATGGCCGACCAAACTTTTTATAACTGTAAATAGTAGCCCTGTTCTAGTAGGAAACAATATAATGTATAATTGAACGAAATAATTCTTCGTCTCGCTCGGCGGCTTCGGCAACTGCGACGGTATCGGCCTATAATAACACTTTAGCAGTTAAACAACAATCATTTCCAACATCGTGTTCGCTGGTGTTCTGGTCGGAAGAAACTCAGAGAGGATTGGCGGTGAACGTCACAACTTGAGGAATAAAACAACGGACAGCGTGTCCGCTCAGTTAAACTTGAACTTCACGAATCAATGTGTCTTTAATGTTCACTATATCTTATATACTATGTTTACACATTTCTCTTAGCCTAGGTAGCTGTTTGTACAACAGTCTGGTGATGTTTTTACAGGTAAGTGATGTTTATCTAAAAGGTAAGTTTATTGTTCATTGCCTTGGCATTGCAGTGCCGTTACGTATGGGTTTTTTGTTGACGGTTGAAAGAAAGGTTAAAAGCGATGGGTTTTTTGTTTGTTGGTAAAAAGGTTGTTTGGGTTTTTACAGCTCGAAAAGGTAAGAAAGTAAGTCGGTATTTCCCGTCGTTGACCATTTGGGAAACCCTAATCAGTGTAATTTTATGATTGTTAATTTGGAATAATTAGTATGCTACACCTCCCTCCTTAAGAAAAAAAAATTGTAAATTTTTGACAAAAAAAAGGGACAATTTTTTTTTGATTATGCTTTAATTATTCTATTCTTATGAACTGTTGACACTTTGTTTGTGTTTGGATGTGATATGGTGCAATTTGTATCTTCTACTTTATCTACTATGTAAGGACCTATATAAAATGAGTCTAACTTCTTTCTGTTTTCGTTTTTAATGTATACTCTATCTCCTACGTTTAATGAAATTGGATGTATATTTTTGTTGGCTATGCTTTGACGTTTTTGTTTATTATCGATTAGGTTTTGTTTCGCTATTGCATTGGAATTTTGAATTTTAAACTTTAATTCGTTAAAATATTGGTCGATATCATAGATAGGTTCGATTACAGAGCTATTATATATATTTTGTGGAAGAGTAGCTTTATGTCCAAAAACGAGCTCAAACGGAGTTAGGCCATGTTCTGTATGCTGAGTGGTGTTGAAACAAAATTCATAATATTTTACCCAATCATCCCAGTCCGATTGGTGAGCATTAACAAAACATCGCAGATACTCATTGAGACATCTGTGATTTCGCTCAAGCGCACCAATGGTCTGTGGGTGATAGGCTGTACTAAAGGTTTGTTTAATTTCAAGAATCTTACAAATTTGTTCTAATACCTGATTATTATATTCTGTTCCTTGATCCGTTCTTAATTCAAGGAAGTGTCCATATTTGAGGATAAAATTTTCTACGAGTGCCTTGGCAATCGTATTGGCTTCTTTATTAGCTAGTGGTATGAGAACTATGTACTTGCTCAAATTGCATTGAATGGTTAAAATATATCTATTATCGCTGTGAGTTCTTGTAAAGGGTCCAGCTGTATCCGCTGAAAGGACTTCAAATGCCTTGGAAGGAGTAGTGGTTACGACTTCTGCTTCCTTAGTATGTCTAGTGATTTTATTTAATTTACATGTTTCGCAATTCCTGACATAGGTTGTGATGTCATTTTTCATATTTTTCCATTTGTAAAACTCTCTAATTTTTAGATATAAACGATGTTGTCCAACATGTCCACCTACCGGAGTAGCGTGGTGTTGATGTAATATATGGTTTATATCTTCCTGCTTCGTCAATATTGTTGGAGGTTTGTATATGATTAGCTGATAACTGGAAATGGTTGTGTTAACGATTTCCTTTATAGTATGCAGGGATGCGTTTCTAAACAAAATGTCCTCTGTTGATAATGCGATAATATTTCTTCCGTATTTCTCGAGTATTTTTCCAATTTCTAGAAACGCGAACTCTAGTGTTCGGCTTCCATTAGCGCGCGTTAGCGGAACGTTGACTGCTCCTAAAATTTTCTTATAATTATGGTTAAAAATGAACATTCTTAACTGGTTGTGGTGCACTTCAGAACCAAGTTTAAGTAGTTTTGTGGTGTATGACGGGTTCTCGGTTTGCCAAGCTGTAAGATGATCAGTCTTACTGCAGTTTTTCTTTGAATCCGTGGACGTAGTTAATGTTGCTTTTTTTCTTGCCATGGCTCTTGTGTTAACCATGAGAACACTTAGCGTTTTGAGTTGTTCTGAGGTAGTAGGAATTGCAATACGTGAGAGCGCGTCCGCACAAACGTTTGCTTTTCCCGCTACGAATTCAATGTCAAAATTAAATTCTTCTAAATCGACTCTCATTCTAGTGAGTTTCGATGTAGGGTTCTTCATATTGAATAAGTATACTAGAGGTCTATGGTCTGTCCTGACCAAAAACCTATTTCCGTACAAGTATGGTGTGAAATAGTTAACGGCCCAATGAATTGCTGTTAACTCCTTTTCAATTATTGGTTTATTACGCTCTCCTGGTGTGAAACTTTTGCTTGCAAACGCAACTGGGAAGTCTCCATTTTCGTACATTTGGGAAAGTACAGCACCACATGCTATATCCGATGCATCTGTGGTCAGTATAAATTTTTTAGAGAAATCTGGATAGCGCAAAATCTGAGGTGACATCAAATATTGTTTGAGTGTCTGAAAACTTTTTTCATGAGCTTTGGTCCATTGAAACGTTGAACCTTTTTTCTGTAAATCATTTAATGGTTTGGCAATATGCGCAAAGTTTGGGACAAATTTCCTATAGTAATTGCAGAAAGCTACAAATCTACGAGCTTCTTCTGCGTTTGTGGGTGTAGGGAAGTTTTTCAATAAATCGAATTTTGAGTCATCCGGCAGAATTCCTTGATCTGTAATTTTATGACCAAGATAAGTAACCTCGGCTCTGAAAAATTTACATTTACTGGCATTAAGTTTCAAATTGTAATGCCTTAGTCGTTCAAATATTTTTCGTAAGTTATCAAGATGATGGTCAGAAGAACATCCTGTAACTACAATATCATCGATGTAGATGAAAGCACATTCTGGAGTAAGTCCAGCCATTGCTATATTCATCATTCTTTGAAAGCTGTTTGGGCTGATATTCAACCCAAATGGTAATCTTTTGAAGTGAAAGTGTCCAGAAGGAGTGGAGAAAGCAGTATACTTCCTGGACTCTTGATCTAGGGGGATTTGGTGGAATCCCGACATAAGATCAAGCGTACTGAAATATTTAGCTCGACCTAATTGGTCCAAAATAGTGTCTATGCGAGGCAATGGAAATTTATCTGCCAGCACCTTTTTGTTTAATTGTCTGAAATCCACGACGAGCCTCCATTTCTTTGAAGCATCGTCTGATTTCTTTGGTACTAATAGGATAGGTGAATTGTACGAAGACACCGATGGTTCAATAATGTCTTCATCAATTAACTTTTGTACCTGATCCTGAATTTCTTTTTGTTGGGAGTGAATACTTTTATAATTGGGTATATACACCGGTGCAGTATCCTGTAATGGGATATGCTGTGAATAAAAATTGTTAGTGGTCAGGTTTTCTCCAGGTAAACAGAATATGTCCGGAAAATCTTTGACTAACTTTTCCAGTTTCGGTCGTACATGGGATGAAACTTGATCCAGTTTAATTTCTGAAAATATTTTGTTTAACCGAACGTTTCGATTTATTTGAGCATCACTGCCTTTGGGCTCAGGCTTAGTGTAATCATTTAATGGGTCAATTTTCGGTTCAAAACGTGCAATAGCAACCTGTTTGGAGGTCGTATTTATTAGTTTTACATACGGAGCATTTGGCGAAACTATAGTATTCGCGCAGAATACACCTGGAATGATTTCTTGTGACAAAACCACTGAATCGGTGGTTACTTCAAAGTTCGGTATTTTCCTAATAACTTCGCATCTTGCTGGAATCAAGATACTGTCATTAATCTTATCTTCTATGGGTACTGATACCAAACTATTATTAAAGTTAAAGTTGAGCAACCAACTCTCGTAATCTAATGTGCATTTGTATTTAATGAAGAAATCTCGACCTAAAATACCGTCGGTCAAGATGGGGAAATCATCTCCAACTAGTTGGAACGAATGATTTACCGTTAAATTGTTTGAAAAAGTGATGTTCGTATTGGTTTCACCAATTGTGGTGGTGACGCCTTCTGTAATACCGGTTACCCTAAAGACTACATTAGTGTTAATCATTTGCATAGGATTTAATAATCCTATCTTACTAAGCGAAATTTCGGCTCCTGTGTCGACGATAAACGTGCATTTGCGATTGGCCATTTGTACGTATAACGTCACAAAATTGGCTGCACTAGTATTTATTGTATATAGTGATTTGGTGGGCCCGTGTACTGGCCCTGGTGCCCTAAAAAAGTATTGTTTTGCATCGAGCCACCTGGTTGCATAACTGGGCCACCCGGTGGCATCGTCAGCCTTTGATGATGGTTTTGTACTACTGCCATTGAAGTTGGGGTGTCGAATGACATTGACGCCTGCAATGGTTGAGCCTGTTCGGCGCTCGTGGTATAAATGGTTCTTGATGGGAAGTTGGACCTTCCACGCTGGAAGCGATTACTATTATAACAGTTATAGAATCTTTGCGGTGGGTTGTTATATTGCGGTTGATTGGACTGAGGTCGGGGTTGTTGGGATCCCTTTCTAGTATAATTTCGGTTGAAATTATTTCTGTGTTGTGGTTGTGATTGCCGTTGATCTTGACTTCTGTAATTGTCGCGATGTCCGTAGTGGTTTTGATACCCACGATTTTGACTAAACGAGGGACTAAACGAGTTCCTCTCGTTGTGCCTAGGGTTTGAATTGAACGCTAGGACTTGGGTGTCGATATTGTTGGTTGTCGCGTTTTCCGTTACCTTTTGAATTGCCTGATTAATGTCCGTAAAAGTAGATGCTTTCAGTATTAACCTGGCTTCATTATTGGTAACGCCGGAGGTGAGGGCGTCAACTCCTGCTTTGGTTGCCATTTGTTTCGCTACGGCAGTTGGCACTCCGGCCTCCACGTATGTTGCTTGTAGCTGATGGCATAGGGACTCGACGGTGTTGCAAAACTTCTCCGTGTCTCCCCTTTGTTTGGTGGTCTTTAATTTGGCCACGATGGTCTCGGATGTTACAGTGCCTTTGCATCTGTTTTTAACATCGTTGATCAACTCATCGATAGTGGCTAAAGCATCTGGTAGGCCCAACCGAGCCTTTCCGGTCAGCCTGGTTTTTAAAAACCGTATTGCAATCGGTACGTGTTCCGCGGTGGTCAGTTCTTTCAGCAAATTAGCTGAGTCGACAAAAGTGTTCAGGGCATCGTGTGAGCCGTCGTATGGCTGTACGATCGCCGTCGCTGACTTGACGTCAAAAGGTGCCGGGTCTGGCATTGTAATAATTTGTGTGTTTTGTGTAGACGTGATGGAAACGGTGGGTGTATTTTGCCACGGTTTAACGCTTCCACTTAATTTTTGGCAAAATATTATGGCGTTGACAACGGACTTGAACAAACGTGTATTAGAAGGATTTGGATTTGACGTGATGGAAACAGTGGGTGAATAATCCCACGAATATTTGTCGCCACTTAAGCGTTTGCATATGATAATTGTTTTTGCCACAGATTTTAATGAATACTTTCGAGAGGTAGTAGCTATCTGCGTATTTTCCAGAATATTCATACATTCATTATATTTTGTTTTAAGTGCCTGGTACGCTTCTATCTCTCTATTCCATTCTAATGGTGGTATTCTATTGGCGTATTTATTTAAAATGAGTTTGTATTCGATAAATAAATCTTTCAAGATTTTGGTTTTTTCTGTTACCCCTTGTAATGAGCGTGGACGATTTATGCTTTTTAATAAATTTAAATGTTCTCTGCTTATGTATTGGTTGATTTCCTTCAATCTGGTCATCTGATTTATTGCATCGTATAGGAAAAAGGATTAATTTAATTTAAGATCATACCATCCAGTCCGCAGAATTTGTTTTAATGCTCGTTCTCGTGCCCTAAGGGTGGTCTGGTTCTGACCGTTCGCCCCTTTCGTTGCTCAGGGTGGTCTGGTTCTGACCGTTCGCCCCTGAAGTTATGGATCTCTGCGCTCCGTTCGTTGCATTGTCCCACAGGGTGATCTGGCCTCGACCGTTCGCCCCTGGACTTGTTATATTTTGATGATGCTGACCACGGAATTGTGCTACTGCATTTCACCTTTTTCCACTGCGGCGGACTGCGCTGCCGCGATGATCACTTGTATTAATTTCGTTTGCGCGTTCGTCTTCTTGCGCTGCATGTAAACGTACGAAACAGTGATAATTAGCACTGTCAACACAAACACTAATATTGTGATGGATACTAGGCACACTATATGTTCTGTTTCATTGTCTTTTTCACTCACGGTGTTGGTTATCGTCGTTGTTGTAGGTTCCGTCGTGCTTCGTTCTTCTGGAAGGCGTGCCCAAATCGGCCGACAGCCGGGTGTTCCACATGGGACTCTAAACATTAGTCTGTTATAACGCGCGAACGTTATTTAACACAGCCTCTCTTGTTGCCGCGTGCTTCACATGGGCCTTCATATGGCTATTGTAAGCCTTAAACATTCCGAAAGTAACTAATATCACTGTGAGTACCACGAGTACGATTGCGATTATCCTCGTTTCCTCGACCGCCATGTTCTTGTTTGTAATAAAATTTTCTGTAGAAAACCAGCCCATCTTTAATGTTTGTCACTACCAAAGCACTTGTTTCACTTTTGTATCGCACACTTCTAATTCGATGATTGCAGATTTAAATCACCGGTCGCCATGTTCTAGTAGGAAACAATATAATGTATAATTGAACGAAATAATTCTTCGTCTCGCTCGGCGCCTTCGGCAACTGCGACGGTATCGGCCTATAATAACACTTTAGCAGTTAAACAACAATCATTTCCAACATCGTGTTCGCTGGTGTTCTGGTCGGAAGAAACTCAGAGAGGATTGGCGGTGAACGTCACAACTTGAGGAATAAAACAACGGACAGCGTGTCCGCTCAGTTAAACTTGAACTTCACGAATCAATGTGTCTTTAATGTTCACTATATCTTATATACTATGTTTACACATTTCTCTTAGCCTAGGTAGCTGTTTGTACAACAGTCTGGTGATGTTTTTACAGGTAAGTGATGTTTATCTAAAAGGTAAGTTTATTGTTCATTGCCTTGGCATTGCAGTGCCGTTACGTATGGGTTTTTTGTTGACGGTTGAAAGAAAGGTTAAAAGCGATGGGTTTTTTGTTTGTTGGTAAAAAGGTTGTTTGGGTTTTTACAGCTCGAAAAGGTAAGAAAGTAAGTCGGTATTTCCCGTCGTTGACCATTTGGGAAACCCTAATCAGTGTAATTTTATGATTGTTAATTTGGAATAATTAGTATGCTACAGCCCTATCTTCTCTCTTTTCAACAACCTATAGTTTTCAGGTGGTTTCTGGCGAAACTTTCGAGTTATAACGATTTAAATGATCCAACAATTGACAAAAATCGAGGGGTCCGCCAAAATGCTTGTGGCTCTAACAAACGGGGGGTTCACCAATTTGATTAACCAAATGCATTTTCCTTACTTTTTTGGGGAGGACTTTCTGAAAATCGCCACCTTAAACATTTTTGAAGACATGGTGTAAATAGTGGGACGGTCTCAGCGAGAGTTACCCAATGCAACGAAAAACGAAAAAAAAAAATGGAATTTGCTTAGATGGAAATATGAAAAATAGATGATTTCGAAAACCAAAAATCGTTCTACTCAAGACTTTACCATTTTAAACAACAACTTCATCATCAGAATAGAAGAAATCTCGGATACTTATTCAAAACGACGTATCAACATAGGATTTGCGTGTATTATACGTCGTTTTGAAAAAGTATCCAAGAAATTAAGTATAATTCAACAAGGCGCCGATTTTTACTTCCCATTTGTGAATTTGGACTTAGGCTGAAGAGTGAAGACAGCGAGATCAAACTATGAAATTGTATTTGTTCACCCTCATAGGTCGCACTTGCCCCAGATGCTAAAATGAACTGGGGCAAGTGGGAATAGTTAACTAAAGGTAATAAATGAAAATAAATTACACCTTTTTCGCTTAAAACAATTTGGAAGCACTCGAAATATTATCCTGAAAACGAGAAAGTTTGACTATATTTGATATTCTATTTTTCAACGACGAATATAGTAGAGTACGTTAATCTCACTTAGTGAATTGAAAATTACATATGAACAACAATAACATATATGGCCTCTTTATGGTGAGAACAATAACAATTTTTGAATTCAATGTATCCGTTGGTGTGATACCTATGTTTTCCATGAAGAATGTTTACCTTAAAAATAAAAAATAGATAAAATCATAGCCGTAGGTCTCACTTGCCCCGGATTCTCACTTGCCCCGGGGTACCTTACTAATTCCGCATTCTCGTTGCTTTAATCCTTTTTAAAGAATCGTCCCACACACGAACATTTTCGCGTGATTCTCCACTCGCGTCCCCATCGCTCTGTTAGAGAAATCTTTACGAAGAGTTACATTTTCAACAACCCCATCAGCACCACAAATTAACACAACAAAGTGTAGTTAAGGACAAAGTCATTCAAATTGGTATTCCCACCTGGCCACGCAAAACGTTCAAAACCAAATGCAAATCCCAATCCGTAAGCAAATAGAATGCATTTTTTAAATTCCAACGCAAACTGTTGAATATCCAACTAAGGCATACCTAGAGACAATGAATATCAGATCGACTGAAACCGACAACGCATCAATCCCAGATGGAAAATCAGTTTCCGCCTAACAAAAAAAAATGAATTCTGTAATCCACATCCCGATGAGTGCCATTGAAGTAAAAGCACCGAATGGAGCACACTTTGCCCGCACGGAATCGACAACATTCTAGTGGAAACTGCAGTGACAATAGCATTCACAGCTGCCATCATACAGTACGACCATCACAGACCATGCTTCTATGCAGTCGAGCGACCGACAGCGCCATAAAACAGACACCAATTAAATATTTGACGTACATGACTGAAATATATTTCAACTTCAGGCATCATTTGGGCCCAGCATGGCTCTAACCATGCGGAACTGTGACGCTGACGGGTGCCACGACGACTAACAGGACACCAGTCAGTCTACCATGTGTGTGGAGCTCTCCTGCTGTGGTTAGTTGGCTTTGGGGTTGTGTTGGGGTTTGAAATGCAGGCAACTCCCAGAGATGCAATAAAATGCAATCCTTTCGTTTGTCAAACGTCGGCCTAAACGGCCACTTGCTGGCTGTTTGCATTCTTATCAGGATGCAGACTGAGTGCATTTGGTTTGGGAGAATATGCCATTGTTCGGGGAGGCTGAAAATCCACGTGGAATTTAAAAAAGCGAATGTAGATGCACTATATGTGATGTTCTGCTTGTATGTAAATTTGCTTAACAGGTACTGCTGCAGGATATAATTTCCATAAGACAACATTTGGGACTGTATGTATGGACCAGGGGAATACTTAATTTGTGTCGAAGAATCGCACTGTGTGTTTCGACTTACTACTGTAATGGATAGCAAAATCAGCGCAAACACATGGGGTTTGATCTAATTCCCGTCTTTGTAAGCACCCAGCAATAATGATCGATTTTTGCCTTTCTCGTACACCAAGGTGTACCGAAAGGCTATATGTTCACTCCAAAATCGAAAATTTGATAGAGCCCTCGGAGGGGTCAAGTCTTATATACCAATCGACTCAGTTCGACGAGTTGAGATGATGTCTGTGTTTGTATGTGTGTGTGTGTGCGTATGTGCGTGTGTATGTGTGTGTGTACAAAAAGGTCACCTCATTTATAGATAGTAAACATCAACCGATTTCAACGACCGATGGTTCATTCGACGGAGTATCATGGCCATTTAGGTGTTCTGGATCGGTACCCCAGGAAGGGGCCAGATGTGAAAACGCTACAAACCCATGCATGCGACACATCAAACCGCAGTATTTTCGATAACCTGATGAACGGTAAGCTGGAAAATAGTCTCAGATCATATCTGAACCGGTAGTGTTCCGGAACCGGTTCCGTGTGTCCCACCGGAAGTGGCCAAATATGAAAGTGAACCAAACCCATGCATGTGGCACATCAAACCGCGGCATTTTCGATAACCTTATGAGCAGTAGGCAAGAAAACATTCTCAGACCATATCTGAACCGGTAGTGTTCCGGAACCGGTTCCGGGTGTCCCGCCGGAAGTGGCTTAAAATGAAAGTGAACCAAACCCAGCGGCACATCAAACAGCGGCTTTTTCAATAACCTAATGAACAATAGGCAGGAAAACATTCTCAGACCATATCAGAACCGGTAGTGTTACAGAACCGGTTCCAGATGTCCCGGCGGAGGTAGCCAAGTGTAAAAGTTAACCAAACCCTTACATGCGACGCATCAAATCGCGGCTCTTTAGGTAACCTGATAAACGGTTAGCAAAAAAATAGTTTCAGACCATATTTGGAACAACCGATAGTGTTCCGGAACTGGTTCCGGGTGTTCCGCCGGAAGTGGGCAAATGTAGAAGAGAACCAACCCCATGCCATGCCTGCGACACATTAAACAGCGGCTTTAAAATAACGTGATGATCGATTAGCAAGAAAATAGGCTCAGACCACATCTAAGATCTTTTCAAAGACTACCGATAGTGTTCCGGAACCGATCTAGGGTGTCCCGCCGGAAGTGGCCAAATGCCAGAAGAAACCTAACCTATGCATGCGACACATCAGGTAGCGGCTTTTCCTATAGCTTGATGAACGGTTAGCAAGAAAATATCCGAATACCCGAAAAACGGTACGCAAGAAAATTGGCTCAGACCACATTTAAAACTATCGGTAGAGTTCCGGATTCGGTTTCTCGGGTATCCTACCGAATGTGGCCAAATACAAAAGTGAACCAAACCCATGCAACCCATCAAACCACGGCTTTTTTGTTTACCTGAATACTGGGCCATTATCTTGGACTTTGGACCGCTATCTTGGATACTCTGGTAGACTCCGAACATATTTCCCATACCAAATACACTTATTTTACATAGTTTTAGAGCTCAAAATTCCTTAAAACAGCCACCATCTTCTGTTAACGCGATCAAATTCTTATTTTTCCATTGACCCATCCTGCTATAAATTTACACCTTAGGAATCTGAAATGGTAAGATTTGATGAGATCGCTTTAGTTTTGTCTATATTTTGTTCTCATATATGAGAACTTAGACCTATTCGTCACTGTTGTTCATACCTAATGTTTATCAGGCCATTAAACAAAGCCACGATTTAATTTTTCACATGAACGTTGGTTCTGCTACACAACAGCTAGTCTCTAGTGATCTAAGGCTATTTTCATAATCGGAATTGGCTGAAAACTATGCGTAAAGCTAGAATTAGACACATGTCATCGTGTCAGATCACATTGATTTTTCTTATGTTTATTGATCTTCGTTCTACTGCTCGTGTTGTGTGTAGGTAAGAGGTAACGATAGCGCACGAAAGTATCAAAGCCGACTGACACCCGACTGCGACAACGAAATGAAGGTAGTAAAAAGTGTCGAATGTTTACAAGACTGGTCGTGATTTGATGTACCGCATCCATGGGTTTGGTTAAATTTTACATTTTACTACCCGGATCTGATTCCGGGTAACTACCGGTTGAACCAAATATGGTCTAACATTATTGTCTTGTTAACTGCTCATCGGTTAACCAAAAACGCTGCAAATTGAAGGTGTCACATGCAGGGTTTGACAATTTCGACGGGACTCTCGGAACCAATTCCGGAACACTACCAGTTGTCTTTAGTGTGACGAAAGGCTATTTTCTAGCTAACTGTTCATCAGGTTATCGCAAAAACCACGATTTGATGTGTCACATGCCTGGATTTGGTTTACTTTTACATTTGGCCTCTTCCGGCCACTGAAAACCGATTCCGAAACACTTGCTGGCCGTTCATTAGGTAATCTAAAAAGCCGCTATTTGATGTGACGCATGTACGGGTTTGTTTCTCTTTCAGATTTAACCACTTCGGCGGGAACCCCGGAACGGGTTCCGGAATACTACTGGTTCAGATATGGTCTGAGATAGTTTTCCTGCTCATTGTCCATCAGGTCATCGAAAATGCCGTGGTTTGATGTGTCGCATGCATGGGTTTGGTTCAATTGTATATTTGACCACTTCCAGCGGGACGCCTAGAACCGGTTCCGGAACACTACCGGTTCAGATATGGTCTGAGATGATTTTCCTGCTCATTATCCATCAGGTAATCGAAAATGCCGTGGTTTGATGTGCCGCATGCATGGGTTTGGTTCAATTGTATATTTGGCCACTTCCAACGGGACACCCGGAACCGGTTCCGGAACACTACCGTTTCAGATATGGTCTGAGACTATTTTTCTGCTTACCGCTCATCAGGTTATCGAAAATGCCGTGGTTTGATGTGTCGCATGCATAGGTTTGATGCATTTTCATATCTGGTCCTTTCCTGGGGTACCGTTCCGGAACACCTAAATGGCCATATCTCCGGAACGGCTGAACCGATCCGAACCATTTTCAATAGGAAACAATGGGACCAGATTCTGCGTCGAATGAACCGTCGGTCATTGAAATCGGATGAGGTTTACTGCCAAAAAGTGATGTGAGTTTTTTTGTACACACACATACAGACACACACACAGACATCACCTCAATTCGTCGAGCTAAGTCGATTGGTATATGTGATTTGACACTCCGGGCCTTCTATCAAAAAGTCATTTTTGGAGTGAACATATAGCCTTTCCAGTACACTTAGTGTACGAGAAAGGCAAAAATCGATTAAAATCAAAATAAAAATGTATCAAGACAGTAACATATGTAACGTTCTACTAATGTTCATGAAATTCAAAAATGTATATATGTTGAACAGGTGGGTTTGAGGTTAGGGAACCGCCACTGCACGTAATATCGTAAAGATTATACATTTAAAGTTTACAAACTTCTCAAAATTAATCTGGAAAGTATTCTCATGCACTCTTGATCGTCTTCAAACAATAAACTCCAGGGGTTGTTACGATGAATGTGAAGTCCAAACTGAAAAAAAAAATCCCTGTATTATTCGCAACTTTGTTAATGTTTTGTGGTTTATAGGAATCAAAATTCTTTCAATTGTTTAGGAATGTTGTTCTCATGTACTTGTGATTGTTTTCAAAAAATAAAGACAGTGGTAATCGCGATGAATGCTGAGTTCGAACCGCAAATAAAAATTTCCTGTATTATACGTAATTTTGTGAAGATTTTGTAGTTTCCTAAATTCAAACTTCTTACAATCACTCTGAAAAGTATTCTTATGTACACGTGATTGTTTTGAAGCAATCAAACATAGGGGCTGTCGCAATGAACGAGCAGTTAAAATCGAGAATTAAAATTCCCTGTATTGCACGTAATTGTTTGAAGATTTTGTAGTTTTGAAGAATCATACTTATCATGCGCATGTGATTGTTTAAAAAATAATACACAGCGGTTGTCGCGATGAATGTTGAGTTCCAACCACAAATACAAACTTCCTGTATTATACGTAAAATTGTAAATAAGTTAAAATACACAAAAATAAAAATAAAAACCCTAATTAATCCACCTAGCGGTGATGGTGCCTTTCTCGTGCTTTAAAATATCCTTTCAACAAAACTCAAGCGGCATGTTGACGACATTGACATACAAAAATATAAAATGAAAATATGGATACATTTTATATTAACATAACATCCAATACTCAGAAATTATAAAACAAAATTCAAACCATATAAGTGTTATGAAGCCGCAAAATTTTGAAACGTCATTTTAGATTTTCCGGTCATCATTTTATGACTCCGGATATCTACCCCAACTAAATTAACCGCCATTTTGAACATTGAGACACCATCTTGGATGTCCTGGTATTCATTTTTGGACCTAAAATTACATAAAATAGTCGCCGTATTGAATTTTGGCATGTTTATGCTTATGATTTTCTGGTTACCAGTTTTAGACGAAGACCGGCATTCTTCCCTAGTCAAACTGTAGTCATATTGCAGACCTTGTGAAACAGCGGACAGCTTGGGTTTTCTGATTACAAATTTTGAATGCTGAACATATTTCCATACAAAATATGCCCATAATGCAAGAATTAAAAAACCTATAAAATAGGCACTTACTTGAATACTGGGCCATTATCTTGGATTTTGGACCGCTATCTTGGATACTCTGGTGGACTCCGAACATATTTCCCATACCAAACACACTTATTTTACATAGTTTTAGAGCTCAAAATTCCTTAAAACAGCCGCCATCTTCTGTTGACGCGATCAAATTCTTATTTTTCCATTCAACGTTGACCCATCCTGCTATAAATTTACACCTTAGGAATCTGAAATGGTACGATTTGGTGAGATCGCTTTAGTTTTGTCTATATTTTGTTCTCTTTCATATATGTTCATACCGTTCATTAGATTATCAAAAAATCTGCGATCTGATGTGTCGTATATATGGGTTTGGTTCATTTTTATTTTTGGTAATATCCGGTGGGATAGCCGAATCTGATTCCATGAGTCATGGATCATGACACTACCGGTTGTTCCAATTATGGTCTGAGATTACATATTTTATTGCTTATTTTTCACCTTTACCTAATCACCGCGATTTGATATATCGCATGTATGAGTTTGATTCACTTTTACTTTTAACCACTTTCGAAGCCACAGCTGAACCCGCGAAACTACCGGGTCTGACTCTATTTTTCCATCAGAATGTCGATAAGTCGTGATCAGTCTTGTTAGAGATCACAGTCATTTGAGCCTTTTCGTCGATATTCGGCCTCCTTTGTCTCCGGTATTCGCAACACAACCAATCAAACTACTGTTCGAAACAAAAATGTCAAACGAATGCACTTCACCACGATAGCGGCTTCGGAAGACGGTTCGGCTTTTGTTATTCCTGTCTTCTTCCATAACAAGAGCTATGTTGCCCATCTGTGTGCCGTATTCAATGCAACATGCAAGAATAAACTTATATTAACATTTATAATCGGAATTGGCTGAGAATCTATGCGTAATGCTAGAATTACACACGTGTCATCGTGTCAGATGACAATGATTTGACTCTTTCTTATGTTTATTGATCTTCGTTCTACTGCTCGTGTTATGTGTAAGTAAGAGGTAACGGTAGCGCACGAATGTAACAAAGCAAGCTGACACCCGACTGCGGCAACGAAATGAAGGTAGTGAAAAGTGTCGAATGTTTACAAGACTGGTCGTGATTTGATGTACCGCATCCATGGGTTTGGTTAAATTTTACATTTTACTACCCGGATCTGATTCTGGGTAACTACCGGCTGAACCAAATATGGTCTGACATTATTGTCTTGTTAACTGCTCATCGGTTAACCAAAAACGCTGCAAATTGAAGGTGTCACATGCAGAGTTTGACAATTTCGATGGGACTCTCGGAACACATTCCGGAACATTACCAGTTGTCTTTAGTGTGACCTAAGGCTATTTTATAGCTAACTGTTCATCAGGTTATCGCAAAAGCCACGATTTGATGTGTCACATGCCTGGATTTGGTTTACTTTTACATTTGGCCTCTCCCGGCCACTCAAAACCGATTCCGAAACACTTGCTGGCCGTTCATTAGGTAATCTAAAAAGCCGCTATTTGATGTGACGCATGTACGGGTTTGTTTCTCTTTCAGATTTGACCACTTCGGCGGGAACCCCGGAACCGGTTCCGGAACACTACTGGTTCAAATATGGTCTGAGATGATTTTCCTGCTCATTGTCCATCAGGTCATCGAAAATGCCGTGGTTTGATGTGTCGCATGTATGGGTTTAGTTCAATTGTATATTTGGCCACCTCCATCGGGACGCCTAGAACCGGTTCCGGAACACTACCGGTTCAGATATGGTCTGAGATGGTTTTCCTGCTCATTATCCATCAGGTCATCGAAAATGCCGTGGTTTGATGTGCCGCATGCATGGGTTTGGTTCAATTGTATATTTGGCCATCTCCAGCGGGACGCCTAGAACCGGTTCCGGAACACTACCGGTTCAGATATGATCTGAGACTCTTTTCCTACTTACCGCTCATCAGGTCATCGAAAATGCCGTGGTTTGATGTGTCACATGCATGGGTTTGGTTCAATTGTATTTTTGGCCACTTCCAGTAGAACGCCTAGGACCGGTTCCGGAACACTACCGGTTCAGATATGGTCTGGGATGATTTTCCTGCTCATTGTCCATCAGGTCATCGAAAATGCCGTGGTTTGATGTGTCGCATGCATGGGTTTGGTTCAATTGCATATTTTGCCACTTCCAGCGGGACGCCCAGAACCGGTTCGGGAACACTACCGGTTCAGATATGGTCTGAGACTATTTTCCTGCTTACCGCTCATCAGGTTATTGAAAATGCCGTGGTTTGATGTGTCGCATGCATGGATTTGATGCATTTTCATATCTGGTCCCTTCCTGGGGTACAGTTCCGGAACACCTAAACGGCCATATCTCCGGAACGGCTGGACCGATTCGAACCATTTTCAATAGGAAACAATGGGACCAGATTCCGCGTCGAATGAACCGTCGGTCATTGAAATCGGATGAGGTTTACTGCCAAAAAGTGATGTGAGTTTTTTTGTACACACACATACACACATACATACACACACATACATACACACAGACATCACTTCAATTCGTCGAGCTGAGTTGATTGGTATATGTGACTCGACCCTCCAGGCCTTCTATCGAAAAGTCATTTTTGGAGTGAACATATAGCCTTTCCAGTATACTTAGTGTACGAGAAAGGCAAAAAACTTTGGAATTGCTGTCCTAATACAAGCCAATAAGTGTATCCCTTTAGAGACGCCCCAGCAAACAAAATTCTAAGATATAAAAAACTCTGGGATTTTTCGAATTTCAAAATAAAAAGTTTCAGAAATTCCGAAAAGCCGGGAAGCCCGGAATGAACCTACTTTACAGCTAAAATTGCTTAATTTCAAAGTGAACTTTATTTAGTCGTACACTCAATCCTCAATTCAGGTCGAATCCATTTAGGTAAAATCTATTTAGGTCCCTCCATTTAGGTAACGTTACCCAAAAGGAATCAGGTTGTGTTCACATTAGTTGGAGTGTGTTAGATTAGGGATAAGGTTGGTTTAAGGGAATTAAGTTGGGTTCTACCCCGTTAGGCTGAAAGCCATTAGGCCGAATGCCGTTAGGCTGAATGTCGTTAGGCCGAAAGGGTCGTTAGGCCGAATATGCCATTAGGCCGGATGGGTCGGGTCGTTAGGCCGAACTGGTAACTAGGCCAAATGGGTTGTAAGGTTAAACGGTTTGCTTAGGCAACTGGATGGTAAGAAACTGTTTAATGTTTGAGGGAACGGTCCTCGACCTTGAAATTTTGGTTGGCTTTGAATGGTTAATTGAATAAACACACTCATAGTTTTTCGCGTTTTAAAGTCTAAATTATATTTACACCGGGAACAAATTCAGAGTTCCGGTATGAACATGATTAACAAGATTAAGTGCAACTGAATCGGTTTCTCTAAAACTTAGAAAGAACAGCCTATGTTTTAAGGAAGGAAATATCTTCGATGAAAAAGTTGTTGGCCGTTATGCTTATAGTGAGTATAAAAGTAATATTACGAAAAACACCCTATGTTCAGAAGAAGGAAAAACTCTGTTGAGGGCTGTAATCCTCATAATTAGTAAAACATTAAAACTGAATATAAAATTTAAATTTTTCCATACAACGTTGATCCATCCTACTGTAAAATGACGCCTCAGGAATCTAAAATGATGTACCGTAAACCGGGGTCAAATTGATCAGCGGGATGAAATTGATCACTCGGGTACTACATTGTAATTTCATACTAGGAACTCTTAAGCGTCGTAATGATCTTAAACTTTTTACGTCATCTGATTCGTAGATGTCTAGAGATGAGTGTAGACTTTTAATTTTTAAGAAAAAAGTTAGTTTTGCGTAATTTTTTCAAGGAATTTGCAATGTATTTTTCATTTAGCTGAAATCATTGCTACAAAACAATCAATTGCTTATAAGACTTCCCTTAGATTCTCTTTTTTAACATTTTTGTGGAGCCTTGGTTGGGATGTTATGCAGCTAATCAGAGCATTAAATAGTTATAAAAAGTTCATTTTATGAGGAAATAGTCATTTATTGTGATAAAAGTCATTTATTTCATGTGAAATTGCCTACCTTTAGGCGTTTGAAGGGAAATTTCAAAATTTAATTTTGAATTTAAAGTATTAAGTTTACAAGTTGTAAGATTTTAGACGCGTTATTCGGTTTTAGAAGAGCAAAATTAAGCGGAGAAGTAAATTTTCAATTTCAACCGATGCTTAATTGTAAACTGATCAATTTCGCCCCAAAGCGGCTTTTCCAATATTTTGATATTTGGAGTTATTTAACTCAAAGTTTTAATTTGTTGAACAAAATTCTGTCACATGGTTCCATGGAGATCCACAGGGTACTGGTTTAACAGATATTCTTATGGCAATATTTGAACAGGCAATCATGTTATCTGCAAAAGTTGTTTCAAAGTGATCAATTTGACCCCGGATTACGGTAATTTGACAAGATCGCTTAAATTTTTATCAAGATTTTGTTCTTTAACACATATTAATCGCTTGCATCGAATTTGTTCACCTGCGTAATTTCAGCAATGGATCCAACCCTGATTCTGCAACACTGCCGGTAATCTTAAGTGTGGTCAGAGACTATTTTTTTGCTGCCCGTGTAACTGGTTAACGAACATTTTTGATGATTTGATGTTTCGCATGCATGGGTTTGGTTTAGTTTTTTAACGGTTCCGGAACACAACCGGTTTAGATACGGTATGAGACTGTTTTCTTGCTTACCGTTCATCTGGTTATCGAAAAACCCCGCTCTTCCATGTGTCACATGCATGGGCTTGGTTCACTTTTTTAATTGACCACTTCCAGCGGGACAGCTGGAACCGGTTCCGGAACACAACCGGTTCAGATATAGTCTGAAACTATTTTCCTGCTTACCATTCATCTGGTAATCGAAAAAGCCGCCCTTTGATGTGTCGCATGCCTGGGTTTGGATCACTTTTTTAATTGGCCACTTCCGGCAGGACATCCGGAACCGGTTCCGGAATACTACCGGTTTAAACATGGTCTGAAACTATTTTCCTGCTTACCGTTCATTTGGTTATCGAAAAAGCCGCTGTTTGACGCGTCACATGCCTGGGTTTGGTTCACTTTTTTAATTGCCCAATTCCGGCAGGACATCCGGAACCGGTTCCGGAACACTACCGGTTTAAACGAAGTTTGAAACTATTTTCCTGCTTACCGTTCATCTGGTTATCGAAAAAGCCGCTCTTTGATGTGTCGCATGCCTGGGTTTGGTACACATTTTGAATTGGCCACTTCCAGCAGGACATCCGGAACCGGTTCCGGAACTCTACCGGTTCAAACATGGTCTGAAACTATTTTCCTGCTTACCATTCAACTGGTTATCGAAAAATCCGCTATTTGACGTGTCGCATGCATGGGTTATGTTCACTTTCTTATTTGGCCACTTCCGGCGGGACACCCGGAACCGATTCCGGAACACTACCGGTTCAGATATAGTCAGAGACTATTTTCCTTCATCCCGTTCATCAGATAATCGAAAATGCCGTGGTTTGATGGGTCGCATGCATGGGTTTGTTGCATTTTCATATCTGGCCTCTTCCTGGGCTACCGGTCCGGAACACCTAAATGGCCATAACTCCGGAACGGCTGGACCGATCTGAACCATTTTCAATAGGAAACAATGGGACAATGTACCCCGTCGAATGAACCATCGGTCGTTGAAATCGGTTCATATTTACTATCTAAAAATGAGGTGACCTTTTTGTACACACACACACATACACACGCACACACATACATACACACACACATACATACACACAGACATCATCTCAACTCGTCGAGCTGAGTCGATTGGTATATAACACTTGACCCCTCCGGGGGCTCTATCAAATTTTCGTTTTTGGAGTGAACATATAGCCTTTCGGTACACCTTGGTGTACGAGAAAGGCAAAAAAAAAGTAAAATTGTGAAAACTGTGCAGGTTTTATGATTCACACTTCTCCCTATCGCTGTGGAAATGTATTCTTATGTATGTATGTAATTGTTTTGAAGCAATGAGAGACATGGATTGTTGCGACGGACGTGAAATGTAAAACAGAAAATACAAATTTCCAGTATTTCACGTAATTTTGTGTTTTTTTTAGTTCCTAAGATTCACACATTTCACAATCGTTTTGAAAAGGTATTCTTATGCACATGCGATTGTTCTCAAGCAATAAAACACAGGGGTTGTTACGACAAATGTGAAGTTCAAACCGAATATACTTATTTTCTGTATTATACATAATTTTGTGAAGATTTTATATTTTCACGATTCACACTTCTCACTTTCGCTTTGAAAAGTACTCCTATGTACACGTGATTGTTTTCAAGCAATAAACACAAGGGATGTCGCGATAAACGTGAAGTTCAGTGCTTGAAATCGAGTGAATATGAATGGTACGATCAGTCATCAGCGCCAACCATCACTACGAACGAACACGCACAGGGAGCAAAGAGAAACCGAACCAACCGCGACCACTATTCCTCATCGGTCGGTTGGCTGGTGAAGCATATTGACTGGTAACGATTATTTCTCACTTGCTGCGGTGAGGCTGAAGATGCCTAAATGATTCAGTGGATTTAGTTTTTGCTCAAAACTTGAAAAAACAATCAATTTGTCCATAAAAGAATGATGGACGTGACTATTATAATCGATTTAATTCGAGTTTTTGTCATTTGCACTGTAATAACGAGATAAAAATCAAGTATATATACACCGGCGAAGAGAGGGATTCAGAGAGCCACACGGCGCTGAATCGTCGTTCCTCACTCTCACTCATATTTTTTATTGCTCCCACTCCCACTTGCTTCAGAAGCATGTTAGCCAATGAAGGCATATTGCTACCATTTTGGGTTGAAAAGCGCCGGTCAAAGAAGAGCAAATTTTGATTCGTCTGAGGTAAAATGCTTCAATTTTCAAGCGCTTGAACTTCACCAAACTGAAAATACAAATTTCCTGTATTATACGTGATTTTGTGAAAATGTTGTAGTTCCTAAGATACACACTTTTCACAGACGGCCGGAAAAAGTTTTCTCATGTACACGCAGGGTATGAAAAACGGATCACGCCGAAAAACAAACGCTTTGTCTTAAGCGGTGCATGTTGGTAACAAAGGCGCTCCGCAACAAACGCATGTCAGGCGATGAGAGCAATAAAACAAACATCGCTTGCCGTGCGTGTGCCGATGTTCCGGCTTTTCTGCTAAAATTTTTAACCCACGTCATCGAATTCATAAGCATTTGAGCGAATTGAGACTCTTGCAAACCTCAGAGTCGATTTTCACTTGTAAAACAATGCGAAAATCACGATGTGAATAGAACGAGACAAATATTCCTACCGTTTTTGTTGTGAACAAACTCGGGAGCGATTTTGTCATTATCTGCTAACGAAAAAACAAAGCGTTGTTGCCGTGCCTTCTTTGTTGCCTATTTTTCGCTTGCGGTGGCATATTCTGCGTACACTGTGTACACGTGATTGTTTTCAAGCAATAAAACACAGGTGTTGTCGCGATGAATACAAAGTTCAAACCGAATATACAAATTTTCTGTATTATACGTAATTTTGTGAAGGTTTTATAGTCTTAAAAATTGAGTATCTCCATATATTTCTTTGCAATAATTTTGCTTTATTATTATGAGCAATTCAACATTAAAATATGCATGGAAACTACTTTACATTCGGAATGGCTCCAGAAAAACATCATTTTTAAAAGTACTTGCTCCGAGTTTTTGAGTACTCAAAAATAGAACTTTGGTCAAATCCATAGTTTGAAAATTTTATATTAATCTAGAAGGCTAGGGAAATTCATAGCTTCAAAAATTTTGCAAATCGGATGAAAAACGGCTGAGTTACATCAAGTTGAAATTACCGTTCCCACTGTTTGGGAGGCATGGCAGTGGGAGTGTTAATGGAATTTATGGACTTGAAACCATGCAGTATGGGTATATTTGATGTGGGGAAGAAATCTGGACTCCAAAAATGACAAACAGAGTATCCAAGATGGTGGTCTAAAATCCAAGATGGTAGATCAAAACTCAAAATGACTTCTGTTTAATGGAGTTTTAGGCTCTAAAACCATGCAATATAGGTATATCTGGAATTGTGACGAAGTCTGGAGTCCAAAAATGACGATTAAAATAACCGAGATGGCTACCAAAATATCCAAGATGGCGTCTCAAAATTCGAGATGGCGGCATAAACTTCAAGATGGCAGGTGTTTAATGAAAGTTTAGGCTCTAAAACCGTTCAATATGGGCCCATTTGGTATGGGGAAGACAACCGGAGTTCAAATATAGCTACCAGAATATCAAAGAAGGCGTCTCAACATTCAAAATGGTGGCTGTTTAATGAAGTTTTGGACTCTAAAACCATTCAATATGGGTGTATCTGGTATGAGGAAGAATTCTGGAGTCCAAAAATAGCGACCAGAATTTCCAAGCTGCCGGACTTCAATCCTAAACGGCGGCTCAAAAATTAAAAACCGTATGAAAGTGCAATATTCATCAACATGTCACTTGAGATGTGTTGAAATGTGTTTTCGAAGGCACGAGAAAGGCCCCATCACCGCTAGGTGGATTAATTAGGGTTTTTATGCAGAAAATTCACGTACACATTTGTTTGCATCCTCCTTAGAAAAACGAAAACAACTGTAAACAAACATTTTACCGACAGGTAAAACGATTGATTTGAATAATTGAACAACTTTTGCTGTATTCTGCAGCAGTGGAGAGCAACTTTGAAAAGCTACAGAACTTTTGTGGGATGTGAATTGAAGGTTGGTTCAGCAAGTGAATATGGCGAAGTGAAAATTCAACAATGATAAAGAACAATTCCTCTAGCTGCTGCTTTTGTGCAGTTACCATCAAATGAAATTTTGCGTAATCTTTCGATAGCACAAAATGTTATTGATACTCTACATATTTTTGCTTCCATCTTAGAAGCCGTTGACAAAGCTAAGTTGGAATATCTTTAATTATTGTCTCTTTTCCATCTAATATTATGGGAATTAGCGCATGTGACGAAGTAAATTTCTACCCTGTTATAATTATTCGTCCCGGACCGTGTCCCGTGCCGATTGGTAAAATTAACTTTTTTACCTGAATGAATGCCAAAAAAAACTTAGATACAAACTCTTATCTCCGATTATCATCTCATAAACAACAGAAAAATTATCACCTTTGCTACAAAATGAAGCTCACCATCTGATGACGCTCGGTCTATGGTACCATCGCCGCAGTCTCTTCTTCCTACTTCAAATGTCACCCAAAAAAGGCCAAAACGCCGCGTACCGATAAATTCCCATCATACAAGCCATAAATAACCGCCACCTCAAACGACTGGCTGACCGCCGCATTCGTGCGAGTCCTAGTCATAAGCAGATTCCAATCGGATGCTTATCTCGATTTTGAGCAGCTATGATCACAACATCCACCCCCCTCCGTTGCGTTGTGCGGTTCATCCGCCGCAATATGAGACGAAAGAAAACACCATAAAACCGATTGTTTGAACACAGCCTGGACCAGCTAATTTACATACTAATTTTACTGTACGTCCTACGTCGTCGTCTCCGGCCGTCCGCCCGTCCAAGAGCATCAAATGGCGCTTTTTTTTCGGGTGGGATAATGAGGAGAAACTGCCGCATTTTTCGGATGACCAACGGGTGCTCCATCGGACCGTGGTCACCAACCACATGGAGACAAAATGTACAACTAGCGAAAAAAATTGACAGTCATTAGAAACGGAAAAAGGCAGCAGAATAATTATTTAGAAGAGGTAAAATTAATGACGAAGGTCAGACGGAGCTGCGCGCTTGATTCATATCAGTTATCATCTTACGGAATGTCATATTTCACAACAGCCAGTGGTGAATGTCATGCTGTCTTGGACACCTTAAGCTGAAGATGTCCCATCATCGTGAGAAAAAGATGCTGCGATAAATGAATCATAATTTAGCTGCCGATAAGATCCAAAACAAATTTATGACAGATGGGGTTTGAAGTTGAAACCGCTGAAATATTCATTAGATTGTGAAATTTGGGGACATTGACTATGTGGGTATGTATACACAATTTTGTATAGAATTGAGAGATACAAGTTTGGAAGCTAAAGCAGGCTAAAGGGAACGATAAAGGCTGGGTAATTTGCGCAATACAGATCCCATTGAGATCACTAGCCTTAGCCCAGCAATTCCTTCCTATTCCTACCTCCGCGTGGCACCGACCGGGCTGCGTGCAACCTTAGGGAAGATCGGGTAACCAGCCCCGGTGGGAACTTTAGTCGTAGGCTGACTGGGAAGGGAAGAGTTTGCTTCTGCAAACCTGAGCGTCTGTTCTCCAAGAGGAGCGACTCACAACAGCGTCTGATCCCCATGTTAGGGGCGGCTGATCAACGTCCGAGTACCACGGAAGGACTCTAAGCTCAACTGTGCACTATGGTCCTCTGGAAAGTTGGGGGTTGGTGTCAAGCCCTACAAGCCAGTCATAAAAAACTGTAACAGAAAATCAGCAACAGAATAATACGAACCAAAACCAACGGTAACGACCCCTGTGAACTAAAAGGACATGCGAATGGAAACTCGTGTTGAACTGCCGATTTATGAACTTCATTGGAAGCACCCGCAACCTCGCCGATCTACTGAAGGACCGCGGGTTTGGCATCGCTACAGGATTTGCACTAGACACGACCCATGATGCGAGCGTTTGGAGTTTGGAGCTGGGAACAGCTTTTATCGTGATGGGCGACATGCAGAAAGCGCGTTAATGGTTGCAACCATGGTGGCCGATCAACGAAAGAATGTGCAGGTTGTGGATCAAGGGCCGATTCTTCAACTCCAGCATAATTAACGTGCACAGCACAGTACTGATGATAAAAAGGACACATTTTACGCGCAGCTCGAACGCGAGTACGACCGCTGCCCTAGTCACAACGTCCAGATCATCGTAGGAGATCTAAACGCTCAGGTAGGCCAAGAGAAGGAATTCAGACTGACGATTGGAAAGTTCAGCGCCCACCAGCAAACGAACGAAAGTGGCCTCCGACTCATTGATTTCGCCGCCTCCAAAAACATGACCATACGTAGCACCTTTTTCCAACACAGCCTCTCTCTTCGTTACACCTGGAGATCACAACAGCAGCCGGAATCTCAAATGGATCACGTTCTGATTGACGGACGGCACTTCCCCGACATTATCGATGTCAGGACCTATCGTGGCGCCAAAATCGACACCGACCACTATCTGGTGATGGTCAAACTGAGCCCAAAACTCTCCGTCATCAACAATGTACGGTACCGGCGACTGCCACGGTACAACATAAAGCGACTAAAACAACCGGATGTCGCCTCAGCATACGCGCAGAATCTCGAGGGCGAGCTCGATGAAGCCCCTCTAGAGGGATACTGGAGTACAGTGAAAGCAGCCACCAATGACACAGCCGAGAGCACCATCGGGTACGTGGAACGGAATCAATGGAACGAATGGTTCGACGAAGAGTGCAGAACCGGTTTGGAGGAGAATAACGCAGCGTGGGCGGTGATGCTGCAGCAAGGGACCCGACAGAATGTGTAACGTTACAAACAGAAGCGGAAACAGCAGACCCGCTTCTTTCGAGAGAAAAAACGTCGCCTAGAAAAAGCGGAGTGCGAAGAAATGTGTGTGTGCCGTTCCCAAGAAACACGGAAGTTCTACCAGAGGCCTAACGCATCCCGCAACGGCTTTGTGCCGCGAGCCGAAATGTGCAGGGATAAGAACGGAGGCCTCTTGACGGACTGACGTGAGGTGATCGAATGGTGGAAGCAGCACTTCGACGAGCACCTGAATGGCGTGGATGACGTAGACACAGGAGACCACGACATCGGTGGGAATGGCTACGCCAATGCAGAAGAGGACGGAAATTAACCAACTCCCACGCTGAGGGAAGTTAAGGATGCCATTTACCAGCTCAAAACCAACAAAGCAGCTGGGAAGGATGGTATCGCGCCTGAACTCATCAAGATGGGCCCAGAAAAGTTGGCCATCTACCTGCATCGGATGACAGTCAGGATCTGGGAAACCGAACAGCTACCAGAAGAGTGAAAGGAAGGGAGATAATCTGCCTCGTTCACAAGAAAGGCGACCATTTGGAATGTTAGAACTTCATAGCGATCACTATTTTGAATGCTGCCTACAAAGTGCTATCCCAGATCATCTTCCGTCGTCTTTCACCTAAAACGAATGAGTTCGTGGAAAGTTATCATGCCGGGCTTCATCGACGACAGGTCGGCAAAAAATGGCAAATCCTCATGAAATGCCGTAGGTCCCAACGCATCCTGTTCATCGACTTTAAAGCGCCATACGACAGCATCGAGCGCACAGAAATCCTTCCAAGAAAATCAAAACGGCTTTTCTAGGACAAAACGGTTTTCTTGGTTAACTGACTAGTCTCATTAAAGCAACGATGGATAATGATTAAAAAGCGCCAGCAGGAAGAACGAGATCGCGAAGCGATGGAAGAGCTGTACCGCGCTAAGGAAACACGAAAGTTCTTCGAGAAGCTGAACCGCTTGCGCAGAGGCTTTGTGCCACAAGCCGACATGTGCCGAGATAATCACGGGAATATTCTCACGAGCGAGCGTTAGGTGGTCGAGAGGTGGCGGCAGCATTACGATGAGCACCTCAATGGCGACGTTGCAAGTACCGAAGGTGGCGTGGTAACAGATCTAGGAGTATGTGCACAGGACGAAAAACTTCTGGCCCCTGACCTCCAAGAGGTTGAGGAGACGGTTGGCCGGTTGAAAAACAACAAAGCCGCTGGAGCAGATCAACTACCAAGCGAGCTTATAAAATACGGTGGAGAAGCACTGGTGAGAGCACTACACTGGGTCATTACCAAGATTTGGGAGGAGGAAGTATTACCGGAGGAATGGATGGAAGGTATCGTGTGTCCCATCTACAAAAAGGGCGACAAGTTGGATTGCAGGAACTACCGCGCGATCACACTACTGAGCGCTGCCTACATGATACTGTCTCAAATTTTATGCTGTTGTCTATCACCGATTGCAAGAGAGTTCGTGGGGCAATATCAGGCCCATTATGGGTGAACGCGCTATCCGCCATCCGCCAGGTGTTGCAGAAATGCCGCGAATACAACGTGCCCATCACTTGTTCATCGATTTCAAATCGGCGTATGATACAATCGATCGAGAACAGCTATGGCAGATTATGCACGAATACGGATTCCCGGATAAACTGATACGATTGATCAAGGCGACGGTGGATCGAGTAATGTGCGTAGTTCGAGTATCAGGGACACTCTCGAGTCCCTTCGAATCTCGCAGAGGGTTACGGCAAGGTGATGGTATTTCATGCTTGCTGTTCAACATTGCTTTAGAGGGTGTAACTAGGAGAGCGGCGATAAACACGAGTGGGACGATTTTCACGAAGTCCGTTCAGCTGCTTGGTTTCGCTGATGATATTGATATTATTGCTCGTAAATTTGAGACGATGGCGGAAACGTACATCCCACTAAAGAGTGAAGCCAGGCGAATCGGATTAGTCATCAATGTGTCGAAGACAAAGTATATGATGGCAAAGGGCTCCAGGGAGGAATCAGCGCGGTGATTCCTCCCTGGAGCCCTTTGCCATCATATACTTTGTCAGCCACCCCGAATTTATATCGATGGTGATGAAATCGAGGCGGTTGAAGAATTCATATACTTGGGCTCACTGGTGACCGCCGACAACGACACCAGCAGAGAAATTCAGAGGCGCATTGTGGCAGGAAATCGTGCTTACTTTGGACTCCGCAGAGCTCTACGATCGAATAAAGTTCGCCGTAACACGAAGTTAACCATCTACAAAACGCTGATTAGACCGGTCGTCTTCTATGGGCACGAAACATGGACGCTACGTGCAGAGGATCACCGCGCCCTTGGAGTTTTCGAACGGAAGGTGTTGCGTACCATCTACGGCGGAGTGCAGATGGAAGACGGGACTTGGAGAAGGCGAGTGAACCACGAGCTACATCAGCTGCTGAGAGAACCAACTATCGTCCATACCGTGAAAATCGGAAGGCTACGGTGGGCGTGTCACGTCATCAGGATGTCGGATAGCAACCCGACTAAAATGGTTCTCGAGAGCCATACAAGAAGCCATACAAGAAGCCGGTACAAGAAGACATGGAGCGCAGTGAGCTAGGTGGGTCGACCAAGTGGAGGACGATCTGCGGACCCTACGGAGAGTGCGGAACTGGAGACAAACAGCCATGGACCGAGTGGAATGGAAGCGGCTACTATGTACAGCAGAGGCCACCCCGGCCTTAGCCTGATTGGTAAGGTAAGTATGGATAATGACAATGTGGTTTTGTGAAATTCAAAGGCGCATCATCAGTGGAAGTCGGGCCTACTATGGGATCCAGAAGAAGCTGCGGTTTAAAAGATTCACCCACGCACCAAATACACCATGTACAAAACGCTTGTAAGCCTGACGGTTCTCTATGGACATGAGACATGAACTATGCTTGAGCAAGACCTCAAATACTTGGGGTTTTCGAGCGTCGCGTGCCAAGGACGATCTTTGGTGGTGTGCTGAGAACGGTGTGTGGCGGAGAAAGATAAACCATGAGCTCGCTGCACTCTACCGGGGACCCTGCATCCAGAAGGTGGCCAAAACTGTAAAGATATGGTGGGCAGAGCATGTTGCAATAATGCCGGACAACAACCTTTCAAAGTTGCTGTTCGCAACTCATCCAGCTGGTACAAGAAGGCGTGGAATGCAGAGTGGAGAGTGATCTGGCGAGCATTGGGCGTGATCGCGGATCTAGAGCGGCAGCCACGAACGGAGATCTGTATGGGAACGTCCATAAATTACGTCACGCTTTGAGGGGGAGGGGGGTTCAGAAAAGTGTGACAACCCATACAAAAATTTTAGAGATCCCAAAAGTGTGACATAGGGGGGTTGGGGGGGGGAGGAGGGTGTTGGGGTTGAAAATGGTCGATTTTTGCGTGACGTAATTTATGGACGTTCCCTATGTATGTATGTATGTATGTATGTATGTATGTATGTATGTGTGTAATCATATTATACGAATTTGCTCCTTCAGAGAAAGACGTGATTTCTATACACATAACTTACACAGTAGACACAGTTAGCATACACCAAATGTGATGATTACATAAAAAACACACAAAAATAAACTATAGTAATCCACCGAATTAATATTCTTTCACGCAATTGTCCAACACAATTTCTGCTTCCTTTCAGCGCGATGATTGATCGTTAACGAGCTTGTTAGTAGATTCGAGTCGTCTGTCGCGTGGGTCGACAAAACCTTCCTGACCGATTACTGATGAGAAGAGGTGTAAAAACGTATGTCAAACAACCGTCGGATTTGTCCACCGGCTTCGAAATACACAACGCATGCATGCGGGAGGAAAAATTAAGCCCAACGACTTGTTCCCAATCAAGAGTGATCAACTTCTTTCGAGGCAACACCGGGCCGCGCACGGACTGTCGCGTCGCAGTTCAGATTTGTGGGTTGATTCTTACGCTGGCCGGCGCTGCTGGCTGCAGTGTGAAGTACGAGCCAAATCCCCGAAGCCGATGATCAATTTGTATGTCTGGTTGTGGCCTTTTTTGTCGTTGCATTCGAGTTGTTTGTTAGGGGCTAAAGGGGATATAATCCAGGTCGACTAGACCATTGGTTATTATTGTTTTGTTCGGTTTGTTCTTGTGGAAAAAAAAATGTTTCATTGATTTTCTCAAATGAGTCGTAAATTTATCCGATAGACCACTCAGAGTGTCACATTGTAAAATCTGACCAAAAGTGATCTAGCCTCTAATTTAGCCATAAACTTCTTACGTAAGTTGAATTTTTCGGAACTTTTATCAACATTTCAAAGATTTTTTAGCTAACGCCAAACAAAGTTCCATCAACACTAGCTAGGTGGATTGATCTGGTGGTGTTCTTCCTTTTCTTTCAGTCACCTCCCAACCCACTCTTTGACAGTCCAGTCCAATTAAGACTCGAATTTCGAGAGCGCGCACGACAAACAAACGACGCACATAAAATTAAACTTTACGTCGATCTTTAGCTGTTTTGACAGTTTAATCATTCGTCGAACGATGAACAAATGCGATACAGGGACTCACGGTTGGGATGCAAATCGGCAGCCATTTCTTGTTTTTGGCTCGCAGCAATGGCCAGAGGTAGAAACAGTGATGGGTTGGATCGGATAAGGTTACCGATTTCCTGTCGTATAGATTTTAAAGGTGGAGCCATAGGATGGAATTCTTTGATGATTCTACAACGTGTGCATTATTGCTGTTTGAACATAGAGTCATCAGAGTTCTATTTTTTTAGAAAGACCAATTTGTTTTAACATAAATTGGTCATGTCTTTCAAGTTTTTAATGGGTCGAACATTTACATAAATTTGTCAACATTCACCGATTTTCAGAATGCTGTTGCTTTAGAAAGCTGTCGTGCCTTTTGACATCAAGAATGGTTGATTATTCATATAAAAAACCCAGATTAATCCACCTAGTGGTGATAGTGCCTTTCTCGTCGAATATGTACTCAAATTTTTTTCCCGTCGCCATAAGCCAAAGTGTTCCTGAATTCTGAGAATACTCTAGAACGGAATAAATCTCATTTTCTCCTTTGCCACAGTGCTTGTTGATTCGTCAATGGGGGTGGAGTTCATAAATAATAAATGTATTTGATGAAAAAATTCTCAAGCAATTAGGCAAAACCGCTTAACTTATCGGATTTGATAAGAAATATTCTGGAAGACTCTAATTTCACCTTAAAATTGAAAAAAATATTGGTCTATTAATTTGTGCCCTTCCTTCCGGCCAAAATTTCCAAGAGGGGAACCCTCTGGACTTAAGAGAAAATCGAAATTTGTGTCAGCCTTATTCAGAAAAGCAAGAATTTTATCAAAGTCATAATCGAATTTGGAAACTTATTGATGGCTCATATTCCGACGCTATGTTAAACGTATAGGCAGAGCTGAAAAATACCAAATCTCTTAGTTGACTGCTTGACCACCTTCACTAGCACTGGATGCCGATCATTATCAAGACATTTCGGCAAATTTTTTCCTGCACACTTTAGCCTATATTTTATTATCATTAGTTATAAGATTCATGTAAAATTTGACAAAATAAAAAGTGCAAGCAAGCGAAATTTCCCATAACAAACCCATTCAAATTCAACCGTGTTACAGAGCGCGAGGGCTCAACCAGTTGTATCAAAACTGTTCGCAGTGATTTTAGACGCAAAAGGGGATTCGTGCTATAAAATTTAAATTTTCCGTGCAATGTTGATCCATCCTACTGTATAATGACGCCCAGGAATCAGTGAATCAAAATTCAATCATCGCGCAACAATAACGACATCGTCGCAACCTGAATTTGTACTTTACCCGAAAAAAAATTGGGATAAAGATCATGCAGCACGAGTTTAGAGATTTTTAAGCCTTGCATTATGATTTTCGAGCGGTAACTTTGAGTCGGTAAACACTGCAACGCTGCTGGTGATGTATCATTAACAAGTTTCGATTTTGGGTTGGTAATAATTGGTTATTCACGAGTTGAAAAATACGCAACAATTTCAGCTTTCGTTTTGTCTGCAACAAAAATTTTCGGGATCATGTCATTATCTGTTACCAGTTGGGATAAAGAGTAATCACTGCGCCTTCTTTGTTGCTTGTTTTGTGCCTCTTTTGTCTGATAATTCTCTGCACTGCCAGGAGTCTAAAATGGTGTAATTTGACAAAATCGCTTAAATTTTTATCAAGATTTTGTTCTTTTACACATATTAATCGCTTGCATTGATTTTGTTCACGTAATTTCAGCAATGCATCCAATCCTGATTCTGTGACACTGCCGATAATCTTAAGTGTGGTCAGAGACTATTTTCTTGCTGCCCGTTTATCTGGTTAACGAACATTTTTGATGATTTGATGTTTTGCATGCATGGGTTTGGTTAAGTTTTCTAATTGGTCACTTCCGATGGGACACCTGGAACCTGTTCCGGAACACAACCGGTTCAGATATAGTCTGAAACTATTTTCCTGCTTACCGTTCATCTGGTTTTCGAAAAAACCGCTCTTTGATGTGTCGCATGCCTGGGTTTGGTTCCCTTTTTAAATTGGCCACTTCCGGCAGGACATCCGGAACCGGTTCCGGAAGACTACCGGTTCAAACATAGTTTGAAACTATTTTCCTGCTTACCGTTGATCTGGTTATCGTGAAACCCGCTCTTTGATGTGTCGCATGCCTGGGTTTAGTTCACTTTTTTAATTGGCCACTTCCGGCGGGATACCTGCAACCGGTTTCGGAACACAACCGGTTCAGATACGGTCTGAAACTTTTTTCCTGCTTACCATTCATCTGATTATCGAAAAAGACGCTCTTTGATGTGTCGCATGCCTGGGTTTGGTTCACTTTTTTAATTGGCCACTTCCGACAGGACATCCGGAACCGGTTCCGGGACACTACCGGTTCAAACATGGTCTGGAACTATTTTCCTGCTTACCATTCAACTGGTTATCGAAAAAGCTGCTATTTGACGTGTCGCATGCATGGGTTATGTTCACTTTCTTATTTGGCCACTTCCGGCGGGACACCCGGAACCGGTTCCGGAACACTACCGGTTCAGATATAGTCAGAGAATATTTTCCTACTTCCCGTTCATCAGATAATCGAAAATGCCGTGGTTTGATGGGTCGCATGAATGGGTTTGTTGCATTTTCATATCTGGCCCCTTCCTGGGGTACCAGTCCGGAACACCTAAATGACCATAACTCTGGAACGGCTGGATCGATCTGAACCATTTTCAATAGGAAACAATGGGACAATGTACCCCGTCGAATGAACCATCGGTCGTTGAAATCGGTTCATATTTACTATCTAAAAATGAGGTGACCTTTTTGTACACATACACACACACACACATACATACACACACACACACACACACACACACACATACATACACACAGACATCATCTCAACTCGTCGAGCTGAGTCGATTGGTATATAACACTTGACCCCTCCGGGGGCTCTATCAAATTTTCGTTTTTGGAGTGAACATATAGCCTTTCGGTACACCTTGGTGTACGAGAAAGGCAAAAAGGTAAAAAAAGCAAAATAGGATCCATGTAGTCGAAGATTTTTAAGAAAATGTGGGAGGATGAAGAACTGCCCATCAGCTGGTTGAATGGCTTTGTCACGAACGTCCCTCGTTTTTGAGCACACCTTCCACTCAACGTTCCAGTACAGATTGACGTTTTGGTTGACTGATCAAACTTGCTGACGTGAGCGAGTGACAAAGAAATGCAGGGACAAAAGAAGAATCGAAAATGTGCTATCTTCGACTACGATGCAAGTGATGATATCCAAAACTGTTTATTTGAAGTGAAATACCTAATGAATTCATTATTTACTATGCTTAATTCTAAATTTGTTATTCTATTTACTTACTAAGGTAACATTTGATAACCTATATGCTATACAATGTGAGACTAAATCGAATTATTTTGCAGTTCTATACACCTAGATCGAATTCACAATAGCTATATGTATCGAATCAATATCTGGATTCGTAATGATTTGATACGGTAATTTGTAATAGTATTTATACCCAATGTATTTAACTAATTTGCGTGAATTTGATAATCTAGATATTCCATAAAAGCGATTATTCTAAGACACTTTCCGGGTTAGAAACTAGAGAAATTACAAAACGTAAATTGACTACTGTTTCACTGAATTCAAGAGGTTTAAATTATTGTATATTACAGGAAACTTTAATCGTTGGAATCAATAAACCAGTTTAAAAGTTCGGATCGTCGTATTTCTCGTTGCGCAAGCAACATTTTAAAGATTCGTTTTTACCCGGACGGAGTGTATTCGAACGATGCTTCGACGGACCAATATTCTGGAAGACAGCATAGAGCAAAGCTGTTCGCTATGTTGCTTACCGGACAACAGTCAAATGGTCAGCTGTGACGAATGTAGTCGCTGGTATCATTTTGCATGCGTAGGCTTGACTGAAGCAATCACGGACCATGATTGGAGCTGCCAGAGGTGCCTTAACGCCAGAACCTCTGCTCCTGTTCCGCCGTCTTCGCAAATACAATGCAATGTTACTACTACCGGACAGTCATCTCACACACGATCAATCTTGACGTTGCCAACAACCTCTCTACAAAGTACACTGGCGGCCGGATTGGGTGCTCCTCTTACGCTAGTATCGAGTGGACCGAGCGCACAAGGCACCGTTCACAACAATCCCTTTCCCGCAGTGCAAGCAAACGCGGTCGATGATGTATCAGTGGCAGTTAATTCCGCTGCTGTAGCCTCAGCAATGAATCCTTCGAGAGGACAATCATCTACCTTTTCTTCGGTAGCTGGGACTGCGCCGATAATGACAACTGCACCATTGCCGCAATCGTCCAGCGCTAACTTTGCTGCACAGCTGCCGATCGAGCTGCGGCTTCGCTTTTTAGAAGAAGAACAAGCATTAGAAAGAAGACATCTAATACAAAGGTACCAGCTACTGATGGAAGATGCTAGGACCGTCCCACCTCCCGTTGGACCACAGCAAACAAATACAGCTTCCGCATCGTTTATTCAGCAGCCTTCTTTGTCGGTTCGTCAGCCACAAATGCCGACCGTTGGATTCACTACTTCAACTATTTCAAACCCACCATACAATTCAACGCCGGTGCACAGTGTGCATGAAACCAACAGGCATATGCGTACCAACTTACCGTTTCAACCGTTACCCGTATATCAACCTAGCATGGATCCACTATCAGCCATAGGACTGAGGAACGAGTTTGCAGTGCTGAACAGAAGTCACATAGCCGCCCGCCAAGCTGTGCCGAAGGACCTACCAGAGTTCAACGGCGACCCGGAACAATGGCCGTTGTTTAGTGCTACCTTCGACAGCACGACTCGTATCTGCGGGTTTACTCCTGAGGAGAACATGATACGCTTACAAAAATGCCTCAAAGGTAAGGCACTAGAAGCTGTAAGGTGTCAACTTCTACATCCGGGGAATCTTGAAAATGTCCTGGCTACGCTAAAAATGCTGTATGGCCGGCCAGAAATCATTGTACACGCACTGATCCAAAAGATTCAGTCTTTACCGGCACCAACATCTGATCGACTCAACACCCTCATTGACTTTTCAATTGCTGTGAGAAACATGGTAGCCACAGTGCAGAATTTTGGGTTAGAAGAGCACCTTTGCAACATTTCGTTGCTACAGAGTCTTGTGGACCGACTACCACCTATGATCCGGCTTAATTGGGCAACTCATCGCCAGGGTTTGCATCGAGTTACTCTTGCTCAATTCAGTGATTGGTTATACAACCTTGCCGAAGCAGCCAGTTCGGTGACGATTCCTCCGGTTCTTAACTGGCCTGATAAACAGCGCAACGTACGCAAGGACGACGGTTTCTTGAATGCCCATGCTGAAACTTCTGCGAAGCCATGCGAGGACACAGCTTCTACGACATGGCGAAGATGCTTAGTGTGCCAAGGAGAATGTGAAACAGTAGATGAATGCCAGAAGTTCTTGCAACTAGACCATGCATCTCGTTGGAATGCTCTACGTGAGATCAAACTTTGTCGGTGCTGCCTTGGAAAGCATTTCGGACCCTGTAAGTCTACAAAGGTTTGTGGAAAAAATGGTTGTTCGTTTAGGCACCACCAGTTGCTGCATAATACTGCCAAGGACAAACGTGTTGAAGTCGCACAGGACCAAAACGCCGAAAACAACTCGGCCGTCCGAGGTTCAACCGAACATGCGTGTAACACTCACAGAGGAAACCACAAGTCGGTATATTTCCAATACATTCCAGTCGTCCTCCATAATCAAGGAAAGAAAATTAGCACATACGCATTCCTAGATTGTGGATCATCATTGACATTGATCGAAGATGGTCTTGCTTCCGAATTGCACCTAAAAGGAGAGAAACATCCATTGTGCCTGCGTTGGACTGCCGATACGTGCCAGTATGAGGACTCAGCGACGATTGTCACATTGGATATTTCCGGATCACGCGAAACAACTGTTAAGCATCGACTCGATGAAGTGTATACTGTCAAGGACCTGAAACTGCCGGTACAATCGCTATCGTTTGAAGAGTTGTCCGCCAAGTATGCGTATCTTCAAGGATTACCCGTTGATTCTTACGCGAATGTACAGCCACGCATTCTAATTGGCATGAACAATGTCCGCCTTGTACATCCCCTGGCAGGCCGTGAAGGTAAAAAACATGAGCCTGTAGCAGCAAGGACCAGATTAGGGTGGATGATCTTTGGAACATGGCCCGTACAAAACGCCTTAGCCCCTGCAGCCTTCCCACACAGCTTCCACGTCTGTCACCACTCGGCCTCCAGCGATATAGAACTCAATTCAGTAGTTAAGGACTACTTTGCCTTGGTCAACATGGGGATTGTGAGGCCGCAAAAGGCGATGTTGTCGACAGAAGATGAGAGAGCGATTAAATTGATGCAGACGTCCACAAAACTTGACGCCGGTAGATACCACCAAGGATGGGAAAAAATCATTCATTTATTGCGTATCCCTCACTCACATGCACGCACAATCTGATGCGAGTGTGCTTCTCCCCTAGCCAAGCAAAATCTTTCCACTTCCATTGCCCGTTCTTTCCAATCGCCGAGCACCGAGCGACGCAAGCAACGACGGCCGAATGAATCGCTACCGAATCTGAGTGCCGAAGGCGAACGAACCAAGATCGAACGAATGTTTGCGTTCTGAGTCGGGTGCGAGAGCATTCATGTTGGAACGTTCATTTAGCGTTCAGTGAATGCATTCAGTACTGGGAATTGAATCAGTGAGTGCGTTTTGATTCAATCAGCTGAATGCCACTCGGTAGTTGAGAGAGCGAAAGTTCTTTCCGTTGTACACCGATGCAAGCTGATTCGTTTCGCACTCTATTTTTTTCTCTCCTGATTCGCTTCGGTGGCGTCGGTTGCGAACCGTTCGTGTTGCGTTCGTTCTTAGTGCGCCGTGCTCTCACTCAGTATTGGGTTGTTGGCGTTCACACATTGAGTAAAGCGCATCTTAACTCAAGTTAAGCCGTCAACACGTTTGCCCACCGATGAATGCCTGAGAAACGATTTCATTGAGGTAGAGAACGTTGTCAACAGCAGAAGGTTAACACACGTTCCGTTAGATGATGAATCATCCCCGGCACTGACTCCAAACCACTTTCTAGTGGGTTCTTCAAATGGTTTGAAACCTTTAGTTCCATTCGACGATAGTGGTATATCTTTGTGCCAATCGTGGAAGACGTCTCAAATTCTGGCGAACTACTTTTGGAAACGCTGGGTTGTAGAATATATGCCAACCATAACGCGCAGATCCAAATGGTTTTACCCTGTGAAACCAATAGCAATTGGTGATATAGTTATCATAGTTGACCCCAGCTTCCCCAGGAATTGTTGGCCCAAAGGAAGGGTCATTGCTGTCAAACAATCCAAAGATGGTCAAGTGAGATCGGTAACGGTGCAGACCACATCGGGGATATACGACAAACCAGCCGTGAAGCTAGCAGTATTGGACATCGGGACAAATGGGAGTAAGCCGGACCAGCGTCCAGCTACTGGGGGGGAGTGTCACGAACGTCCCTCGTTTTTGAGCACACCTTCCACTCAACGTTCCAGTACAGATTGACGTTTTGGTTGACTGATGAAACTTGCTGACGTGAGCGAGTGACAAAGAAATGCAGGGACAAAAGAAGAATCGAAAGTGTGCTATCTTCGACTACGATGCAAGTGATGATATCCAAAACTGTTTATTTGAAGTGAAATACCTAATGAATTCATTATTTACTATGCTTAATTCTAAATTTGTTATTCTATTTACTTACTAAGGTAACATTTGATAACCTATATGCTATACAATGTGAGACTAAATCGAATTATTTTGCAGTTCTATACACCTAGATCGAATTCACAATAGCTATATGTATCGAATCAATATCTGGATTCGTAATGATTTGGTACGGTATTTTGTAATAGTATTTATACCCAATGTATTTAACTAATTTGCGTGAATTTGATAATCTAGATATTCCATAAAAGCGATTATTCTAAGACACTTTCCGGGTTAGAAACTAGAGAAATTACAAAACGTAAGTTGACTACTGTTTCACTGAATTCAAGAGGTTTAAATTATTGTATATTACAGGAAACTTTAATCGTTGGAATCAATAAACCAGTTTAAAAGTTCGGATCGTCGTATTTCTCGTTGCGCAAGCAACAGGCTTCGTATGCCATATCTACAAGAAAAGGGTAAAGACTTACTACACACTCAGATTTGATTTCGTTGTTCGGTAATTATTTTGCTGGAAAAATTCGGTAAAGCGAAAAAACTACCGTTTTTCGGTGAAGATATTTTAATTTACAAGAGCTCGGTAATTTTGGTACCGATACGTTTGTAATTTGATACTGTGACAGCATCATCTTCCTCCAGGAATTCCTTCTAAGGATCCTCCAGAAATTTGTTTCAGGGATTCCTCCAGAGATTCTTCCAAGGATTTCTGTAGAAATTTCTTCAGAAATACCCCAGCAATTCCTTCAGGAAGTCTGTTTGGGAGTAAGACATCCAAGAATTTAGGTGAAATTCATCCTTACCCATACCACCCCATAATCTCCATCGTAAGGCAAAAGCATTCTCCCCGAAGTAAACCGAAGTTAAGAAAAAGCTGAAGCTGCAATATCATACGGGATACGAGCTACTTTTAGTGCTTAGGAAACCACGACAAGGTCCAGATTGACTGGCAAATAAGTGTTCAATGTTGGATTGTTTGTATAACTCTGAAATAAGGAATTCATAAAGGAATTCCTTCAGGAATTCCTATAGGAATTCCTCAAAAATTACTACCGCAATTTCTCCAGGGGCTCCTTAAGAAATTCCCCCAGAAATTCCTCCCGGACTTTTTCCAGGAATTATTCTAAGAATTCCTCCAAGAGTTCCTGCATGCATTTCTCCTGAGATTCCTCTTGGAATTCTTTCAAGGATTTTGTTGGGGAACTTACTGCGGCCGATGAAGGAAAAAGGTTAGCGCTGAAGAAACTGGGTTTCTTTGTTTCTTCCGTTCTGTCCAGAAAACACTCGCGAAGTCAATATTAGACTGAATAACTTTATTAGCAACGATCAATTTACACTACAACGATCACGTGTTCGCGACGCGTGTGGTTCGAATGACATCGAGATCTGTACTGATCTATTGATTTAGCATCCGGTTCGATCATTAACGGTTAGCAAAAAGAGAGTGAGATCCTTAAAGGAAACTCATCTCGTCATAAAAGAGTAAAGTTCCTGAGCGGTGAGTTACAAGAGATTTTGGAAAAACTATACACTATCAAATAAACTAACAAAATATTCTTTAACATGTCGGGCCCCGTTGAAAGGCACTTTCAAATTATACACTAATTATTATACTAATGGAGCCGCATGGTGCTTCATCCGCGGGGGGTGGTGGCAGGTGGTGCACCCGATTAAGATTGAGCGCCTGGTACTTCGTTCGCAACGGTGTCGCTCTCGATGGGCAGAGGACAAACTTCAGTGATGGCCCGCCGATAGCATCCAGTAGCCGTTCGGACCTGAACGACTCGAACGTGGCCGTCATTGCCGGGGAACACGGCTTCGATCCGACCAAGGGGCCACTTCATTGGCGGAGCCGCTTCCTTCTTGAGCAGTACCATTGTTCCAACCTGGATGTCGGGTTGGACCAACGGCCAACGTTGACGACTTTGGAGCTGCCCGATGTAGTCACGAGACCACACCCGCCAGAAATGTTGTACCTTCTGTTGCATATGCTGGAAAGAGTTGAGGCGATTAACGGGAATGTCACTCAAATCGGGTTCAGGGAGAGAGTGTAATGGCTCTCCCACTAAAATGTGGCCCGCACGGAAAGATCGATGTACACAGAGCAAGGAGTAACTTTCACGCAGCGATCGAAAAGACAAAAGATTTCATGCAAACTTGTGTGAAAATTCACGCAAATTTGTGTAAACCCGGATCAGCACATTTTTTGTGCTGATCCAGTCGAACGCAAATATGAGTGAAAAATCCTTTGTCTTTTCGCAAGTTACTCATTCGCTGTGTACTTTCATTTTAGGGTGCGATGTTAAAGCCACCACATCAGCAGGATCAGATGATGAGGGTGTGAGAGGCCGTGAGTTCATGATTCCCTCGATTTGAGTTATGAGAGTTTGGAACTCTTCGATGGTAAGGAGCGTAGTCTTCATGATGCGATAGAGATGATGTTTGAAGATCTTGACGGCGGCCTCCCACAACCCTCCAAAGTGGGGAGAACGCGCTGGGTTGAAGTGGAAGTTGATCCCTGCTTCGGTGCAGCTTTCTGCTAATCCGGTAGAGCGGTGGATAGCATTAAACTGCTGCTTGTGCTCCTGGAGCTGGCGATTTGCCCCAACGAAAGTACGAGCATTATCGCAATACACGTCGGACACGCGACCGCGACGAGAGACGAATCGTTTGAGCGCACTCACGAACGAATCCGACGATAGGCTATAGACCATTTCGATATGGACTGCCTTGGAGGCCATACAGACGAATATCGCGACGAATATTTTTACCGAGTTTCCGCGGCGATTCGGTGGCCGAACGAAAAACGGACCGCAATAGTCCATGCCGGACTTCACAAACGCGCGCGACGGAGTTACCCTTGCTGCTGGCAAAGGGCCCATTAGCTGTTCGATTGGTTTCGGCCTACAATGGAAGCAGACCATGCACTTGTTCACTACACGTTTTGCAGCATCTCTTCCTCGGATGACCCAGAACCTCTGTTGGAGTGTAGACAGAAGTTGCTGTGGTCCTGAATGCAAGGTGTCGATGTGGGTTTTTGTGACGATCAAGTTGGTTAGATGGTGTTTTGCGGGAAGTATGATCGGGTATCGGTTATCGAAAGGTGCTTCTAGCAATTCTAAGCGGCCATGGACTCTCAGCAGGCCCTCAGAATCTAAAAATGGGTTCAACTTTTTCAAAGGGGATTTGAAACTAAAGTTTTTCTTGACTAGGCCAGGGTTCTGTTGCAGAAAACGAATTTCAGCAGAGAAACATTCTTCCTGAACTTGTCCGATCAGCCATCTTAGCGAGTCATCCACTTCTTTCGTGGTGAGTGGACCTACGACACGATTTGGAGCGGTCAAGCGAGAGTTTGATACGAACCGCCGTATCCATGCGAAAGTGTGGGTGAGAGGAACCAACGTCGAATGTTTTTTGATGAGCGAGATTGCCATGGGCAGCGAGGTTGTAACCAACGAAACGGTTTGCCGAACTTCTTCCTCTCTTGCACGGAGGTGGAGTGGAGAAAGCTCGATGATATTCTCTGGCCAACGGTTCCTCTCAGCTGCTAAGAACGATGGCCCATGCCACCAAATTTGATCGTTGACGACGAAAGAGGCTGGTACTCCACGCGAGACGCGATCTGCTGGGTTCGCTTCTGACGGCACATGGCGCCATTCACTCCCACGAGTGAGCCGATGAATTTCAGCGATGCGATTGGAGACGTACACTTTCCAAGACGATGACGATGATGCGATCCAATGAAGCACTATGCTTGAGTCTGACCAGAATGTGGTGGAACAGGACAGTTCGATTGATTTTTTCACGCTATCAGCCAGCTGTGCTGCCATCACAGCTGCACACAGTTCGAGACGAGGTGTTGATTGTCGTGTTAGGGGGGATACTCTGGACTTCGAGATGAGGAGATTGCAAGCCGATTTCCCAAATCTATCGATTGATTTCACATAAAGACAGCATCCATATGCTTTGTCGGATGCATCCGCAAAACAATGCAACTCGACGTGGACAAAATTATCAATCAAAACTCTTCTTGGAACTTTTAGGGCGGACAAAGTCTCGATTTCCTTCCTGAACGATTTCCACCAGTCCTGGTACTCCTGCGGCAACACGCTGTCCCAAGTGAACGAATTTGACCAATGTGACTGCAGAAAGATTTTCGCGGATACAATCACTGATCCCACTAGGCCCATGGGATCGAATAGTCTGGACATCTCTGACAAGGCAATCCGCTTCGTGACCGGTTCTGACGACGAGAGTGTTGGCACCTTAAATCCGAAGCAATCAATTTGAGGGTGCCAGAGCAGACCTAGTGTTTTGACCGAGCACGATTTGTCAATTTCTAGGTCGTCACGATTGTCCCTGAGATTTTCGGGGATACGAGAGAGAATTTCGGCATCGTTGGAGCTCCATTTTCTCAGAACGAAGCCGCCAGATGCGAGTAATCCTATCAGCTGGTCACAACTGTCCATCATGCGGTGCTTGTCGTCATCTCCAGCCAAGCAATCGTCAACATAGAATGAACGCTTCACCAGTCTAACTGCCAACGGGAACTTCTCCTTCTCATCATCAGCAAGTTGGTTCAAAACGCGAGTTGCGAGAAACGGCGCACATGCTGTACCGTAGGTCACAGTGTTGAGTTGGTAGGCTCTCAGCTCTTGGCTCTGATACTTTCTCCACACAATTTGCTGCAGAGCACGATCGGAGTCGTGTACCCAGATCTGCCTGTACATTTTTTCGGCATCGGCGGTGATGACGTACTTGGTCATGCGAAAATTCATACTCGTTGCGAGAAGGGGTGGTTGGACCGTTGGACCTACGTAGCAAATATCGTTGAGCGAGAGATTGTTTGCAGACCGACACGACCCATCAAAAACGACACGAGTTTTGGTCGTCGTGCTGTCCGGTCGAATGATCGCATGGTGCGGGAGGAAGAAGTGTGGAGTGGACAGATCGGGTTCGACCACTTCCATGTGTCCGAGCGACTCATACTCTTCCATGAACTGACTGTAGTCGCTATGTAGCCTTGTGTTGGTGAGAAATTTTTTCTCCATTGCTTGGAACCTTCGATGAGCGACTGGTAACGACTCTCCGAGTTCCGACAACATTTCTTCGCGAATCGGCAATCGAACAACGTACCGACCGTCAGGGGCTCTTGAGTGGGTGCTTCGAAAATGGTCTTCGCAATACTGTTCCTCCAGCGACAATGCTTTCCCTTCCTCAAAACTTTCTACCTCCCAGAATCTTTGCACTGCGGCAGTCAGCTTGTCAATCGTGAGCGCTGCATTACACACGACTGTTTTGATTGGCTCGGTGGTCGCATGATCACCAGCTACAGCGTATCCAAATACTGTTTTGCGTAGTATAGGTAGCTGGGGACCCAAAGAGATTTGATCATCTTCCAGTAGAGTAAAGAACCATTGAATGCCAATAATCATATCAATGCCGTGAGGGACGTTAAATTTGGGATCTGCTAATGGGAGGTTTCGAGGTATTATCCAGTTCGAAATGTCCACGTTTTTGGAGGGCAAGATTCGGGTCAAGCTGGGAAGCACTAGGAAGTCGATGCTAGCGCTAAAGGAACCTACTCGAGATGACAGGTTGACCGAAACCGATTGAGAGACATGCTGTACGCTGTTGCCAATTCCGTACACATCGACGTCTGATTTCTCTCGCTTGAGCCGCAATCGTTGAGCGAGATTTTCGGTCACAAAGTTTCGCTCGGATGCTGAATCCAAAAGAGCGCGAGCTAACGAGTAGTTTCCATCAATGTCACGAACCCTAACGTAGGCTGTGAGCATGAAGATAGTAGAGTTCATTCGTTTAGCGAATGTGGACGAGGGGGTGACTGCTGAGCAGCTCGTCACCGGCGAAGACCCATGAGCGGAGCCTGACGATATAACCGACGGCGGAGAAGCGAACGACTTGGTTTGGCCTCCCGACGGCGACGAACCGGGTCTCATTTCCCGAGAGACTACGCGCGACTGATCGGCAGTGCACGCTCGAACCGACGAAGACGACTCGACGACCGGGGTCGATTGTGAAGCATGTTGGGGTTGCGGGGGTGGATTGGACTGACTGTCAACCAGAACAGCTAACGTGGTGGAAGCATTGATATGCAACAAAGTGTGATGGCGCTTGTTGCACGTTCTACAGCTCCCAGATGGACAGTCCTTGACCAAATGCGAGGACCGCAGGCAATTCAAGCACAACCCGTACTTTTTGGCCACATTGAAACGCTGCTTCGGTGAAAGCTTCAGGAACTCGTCACACGACGAGAGAAAGTGAGAACCTTTGTGGCACGCAATGCAAGCTTTGGAGTTCTCAGTGGTGAGAGCTGAGTGAGATGACACATGAACTCGAGGGGATCGTGGTTCTGGTTTGCTGGTGGTGTGCGAAGATTGGGAGAGCGTCAAAGATTGGAGAACACGTGAACGCCTGTGGATGAACGCAACCAAATCCTTGTATGTTGGGCGCTGGTTGTCGGGTAATTGATTTTCCCATTCCTTTTGTGATGCGGAATCAAGCTTGCTACTGAGAAACTCTACCAAAAATGAATTCCAATGATCATCCGGTCCTTCCAATTTGTCAAGCACACCAATGTGCTTCTCGAAGACATCTGCGAGGTCCGAAAGTGCCGACGACGATTCCTTTCTCACTGGAGCCATAGACAGTAGAGCGGAGAAATGCTGTTTGATCAAAAAGTTCTTGTTGTCGAACCTTTTCTTTAAGAGGTCCCACGCAATATCATAGTTGGTAGCGGTCACCGCCAGAGACTGCACGAGACGTAGCGCATCTCCCTTCAGTACTGCCTTCAAATACTGAAACTTTTGAATCTCGGAAAGTTGGTGGTTCGAGTGGATGAGTGTGTTGAACAAATCATGAAAATTCATCCACTCGTCGAAATCTCCCTTGAACTCAGGAATTTTGAGCTCAGGAAGGCGGACACCAAGTGCCTGGGTAGGTGGAGCAACAGGGGGTGGGATATGACCAGCGGATGTGGAAGGTGTGTTATTCAAGGTTAGTTTGCTGTCCAGTGATCCCTTCAACCGATAGTACATATCTTCAAACGTCGCTTTCCCATCCGAAAGCTCTTCAGTTAGCCCATACTCCAATTCAATATCAGCTTGAACCTCATTAAATTCGGTCCAGAGTGTATCAAGCTTTGCGAGACGAAATTTAATTTGAGCATAATCAGTAGCAGGATTATACTTTTCGTTAAACGCTCCGATGAGCTTCGCAGAGCCGAGAATGCTATTGCGACGAATAATCAAACGTTTGCACTCTTTTGTGTTAGGCGTTGCCGGAGCAACCGGATCCTCGTAGTCCGAAGTCGCCATTGTTCTTGGTGTTGCTTCTATGCAGTGTGAGAGTTTGTATTTATAAAGGCTAGTCACTCACCTGCTCGTTGGAGTGGTACTTCCCTGTGCTCACTTGGCTGACCTACGACCACGTGTTCGACCGTGACCAAACGATGTGCGTCCAATATCGTCCGGAAAGTGTCCGTTGTTCTGGAACTGCCTGGAAGTCCGACGAAGAGTCCTAATGGGCGTCCAAAGCCCCGAAGTGCGACGATTCCACTCGAATAGTGGGATGGCTGGCAGGCGAAACCCACGCTAACCTCCAAAGACGATGATCCGCAGCCGAAATTCCCGGGTTTCGGCACCAAACAATGTTGGGGAACTTACTGCGGCCGATGAAGGAAAAAGGTTAGCGCTGAAGAAACTGGGTTTCTTTGTTTCTTCCGTTCTGTCCAGAAAACACTCGCGAAGTCAATATTAGACTGAATAACTTTATTAGCAACGATCAATTTACACTACAACGATCACGTGTTCGCGACGCGTGTGGTTCGAATGACATCGAGATCTGTACTGATCTATTGATTTAGCATCCGGTTCGATCATTAACGGTTAGCAAAAAGAGAGTGAGATCCTTAAAGGAAACTCATCTCGTCATAAAAGAGTAAAGTTCCTGAGCGGTGAGTTACAAGAGATTTTGGAAAAACTATACACTATCAAATAAACTAACAAAATATTCTTTAACAGATTTCTTCAGGAATCCTCCAGGAAATCCTCCAACGATTCCTTCAGAAATTCCCACAGAAATTTCTTTGGGATCTTTTCCAGGAATTATTCCACGTATTCCTCCAGGATTTCATCCAGGCATTTCTCCAGGGACTCCTCCAGGAATTCCACTAAGATTTACCGCAGATATTTCTTCGGAAATTCCTACAGCATTCCTCCAGGAATTTCTGCAGGAAATCCGTCAGAGATTGCTTCCGATATATTGGAATTTTTCCAAGGGATTCCTCCGGAAATTCTTGTAGGTTTCCTCCAGGATTTAATCCATGAATTTCAACTCCAGGGATTCCTCTAGAGATCCGTCCAGCAGTTATTTCACGGGTTCTTCTAGAAATTCCACCAGGAATTCCTCCAAGAATATACCAGAAATTCCTGCAGGGATTCCTCTAAGGATTCTTCCGTGAGATTCCTCCAGTAATTTCTTCAGAAATTCCTTCAAGAATCCTGCCTGGGAATTCTTCTAGAAATTTATCTCGGAATTTCATCAAAAATTTCTCTAATGCTCCTGGCATTACTCCAGGAACTTCTCCAGGGATTCGCCAGGATTCCCCCCTCTAGCTACACCAATGCTCATTGAACAAGCCTTTCTATGCACTCAGTTCCACATAACCTGAACTGTATTCTGGACTGTGTCAATGATGGCCGCTTCATTTGTGCATTGTTGATGCTGCAGAGTTTTTGGTGAAATACTTCGATTTGTGTGCAGCGCCCTTACGGTTAAATGGGTCAGTTATACGCAGAGCAGCAGAACAATGAATGACAAAAGCACGGAACTGAACCAATGCAAGTAAATTCATCAATAGATTCTACCAGCTCAGTGATAAATCATTCCAGCGAATACCATTTTACACTGCAGAGAACACGGACACACCTAACTCTCCCTTGCTCAATCCCGGTAGAAGTTCCGTTCGACCGGCAACGTGCCTGTGTACGCATCATAAATCCAAATCAAATCATAACGCAAATTTACCACCCGCGGTGCATAATGATCCTCTGAAGTGGCACGGCTGGCTGTTGCTGCCTGCACCAATAATGTAAGTACCAGTCAGTCAGTACCCGAGTGCGAACAATTCACTTTCCCTCACGTTCCAATATGCACCACACATTTATGCCAGGGTGACGAGATGTAATCCCCTGCTACGTGCAGTTATTCAAGCGAATAGCTCTAGCTACTGCGAAGAGATGTGATCCCTTGATCTGGATGAATTGAGCTGTGTCAATCGATGGGATTCTATAGCTCTATAGAAGAGCGGGTTGGATTTAGGGGCAATCTTACATTACGGAACTTGAATTTATTTGATAAGCTTCACAAACATGCACACAGGTGTTTCAAACGTCGAAGTTAAGACAGAACATATTTTAGAACGAAGCCATTTTAGCAGTATTAGAATTAAAACTTCTATCAGGTCTTCTATATCAAGCGGTGAAGCGTTTGCAACTCTTCGCAATGTGATAAAAGAAACGTACACATAAAGAATTGGAGCATCAAGTAAAAACAACCTGTTTCATTTGAAGACCGTTTCAAATGTCTTCTTTGCTTCTTGGTGTAACGCCCCCATTCGGAATAAGCATACTTTGGGACTTAGTGCTCTTTCAACATTTTCAGAGTTAATTAACTGAGAACTTTTTGCCAAATGACACGTTCGATAATTCTATGGTAGGCACGAAATTACTTCATGCCTTAGAAAATCAAGGATACTTCCATTACGTAAAGCACCTGGACCTACCGGAAATTGGAGTCAGACACTCTTGTCTTGCTGAAGACCTACGCGGTTACCAGGTATTTGAAAGGAAAATTTCAAATAATTTTAAAAATGTTCCTTGGACGTCTGTTATCTGTGGCAGAACTCTAACAGTCCGTAAATGTTCATTGAAACGAAGGTACAATGACGAATGAACAAATATCTATCATGACCCCTTACAAGTGGTTTTGCCTAAGAGCAAAACCTGATGTGTCTGTGCTCCCGTTCGAACATTTTGACCGGATGTATAGGGTGAAAATGTTCCAACAGAAACGATTCTCCAAATGACAAAAAAAAAACGGTTCAATGACACGACGAAGAATGATTGAGGCAGTGGAGTTCATGAAAAATGATAATGATTTGACTCCACTTGGAAAACAAGGGGAGTGCCTGAAGTGATTACTCGGAATCTTGAGTAAATAATGGCAGAGGTGAGAGCATCAAGTGGTGATACTGAATTGAAGGGTTGACAATTGCATTCGTTATGGTCTGACGCGATGTAAATTTAATAATAGCAGTACATGAAAATTCAATAATCGGATCTATTTGGGGTTGTTAGCGAAAATAATGATTAAACGTGCACTTGAATGTGGAACAACTTTGAACCATGGCGCGAATTCTTATTTTCACCTTTCTCGTACACCTAAGTGTACGGAAAGGCTATATGTTCACTCAAAAAACTAATTTTCGATAAAAGACTCGGAAGGTCAAGTCACATATACCAATCAACTCACAAGAAAAGGTTACGATGGTGTCCCCCGGGGATTTCAACCGGACTATTTTTGTTGCATTCTACATGTGGAAATATGAATAAATCCAAAGCCTTTCGGGTGATGGACCAGTGGTTTAGCCAGGAGGGGCCCTCAAAGGTACAAATTAGGCAAAATATAACATTTTTGAAAATACTCAAACGTCATCAAAATGAAATTTTTATATTGTATTGTAGTAGAAAACGGTAGAATATGCATGAATATATGATTCCGTATCAAATTTAATTTACCATTGGCGTTGCCAGGGTAAGAACCAGTTGAAGTTATTCTAATAAAAATGTATAACCTTCTTTATCACCCATCTCACCCTGGCAACGCCTATGGTAAATTAAATATAGTACAAAATCATGTATTCATGCATATTCTGCCTGTTTCTAATGCAATTCATTTCGACATTTGCACTTTGATGACGTTTGAGTATTTTCAAAAAAGTTATATTTTGCATTATTTGCCCTTTTGAGGGCCCCTCCTGACTACACCACTGGTCTATCACCCGAAAGGCTTTGGATTTATTCATATTTCCACATGTAGAATTCAACAAAAATAGTCCGGTTGAAATCCCCGGGGGACACCACCGTAACCTTCCCTTGTCAGTTCGACGAATTGATATGATGTCTGTATGTGTGTATGTATGAATGTCTGTGCGCAAAAAACTCCACTCACTTTAAAGACACTTTTTATTCGCCTATATTTCGGATTTGAGCACGAATCAAACCGTATGTTTACCGCATTGTTTGCTATTAAAAATGGTCCAGATCGGTCAAGGCGTTCCGGAGTTATGGCCCTTTCTGTGATCCGGACCAGCACCGGTAGAACTGGCCGTATATAAAACTCAACCAATCCCCATCATGCGACACATAAAATTGCTGTGATTTTTGTATGCTTTGGCAAAGTTGACAAATATTGTGTGGAAATCAACACTGGAGACGAGAGATTACACGGCCCAAAATTACAGATAGCTCCCTAATACTCAAGATGGCTTATCAAAATTCAAGATGGCGGCTGTGCAATAGAGTTTTAGGCTTCAAAACCATGCAACATGGGGTACATTCCTGGGTACATTTGGTATGGGGAAGTTGTCTGGAGTCCAAAAATAACGACCAGAATATCTGTTTTCCCATGTAAAACCCCATACAAACTTCAAACGCGATGCGCAAAACGAAGACATAATCGATCGTGCCCTGATCTGTCGTGATGCCGTAATCTGATGGGATACCAATGAATTTTTCATGTTTCCATATAAACGATGACCCACTCTATTGGCTATTCTGTATGAAAATCGGCGTTTGTCCGATCAATTATGTACCATGTGTTGGAACTTTTTTAAATGCATTTAATTGTAATGTTTTTTTTAACGAGTACAGGTAAAAAGCCTGTTTCATACGATTTCTTTTACAAATGTTATTAACTATCAAGAATAATGTTTTATGCTCAAATAACTTTAATTAACACAACCTCGAGAACCAACATTATAATTTAATATTCCATATTGAAAAATGATCTGATTGGTCGTTAAATTGTCCGAAAAAGGCAATGCTCTCGTTATTATCAAAATTCACTTCTATTCTTTTAACAAGTCGATAATAGCCCGCGTCCGCTGTAGGACCCATTATAAATCATTTTGCTTGGCAATGCCAGAGAATCAAATCAGATATGATTTTGGCTCACACCTCATCCTGCACCCACTCTGAACGACCAATTATCAAGATGAGGTCAGTCATGCAGTGCCTCCATCAAACCATCCACTGAATTCAAATATTCCTAGATGCCGAGAAGAATGTCCTCCGGAGACGAGGGGCAAGCCGGTCATCAGTAACGACCATCTGCCCCGGCAGCACCTCTCACACTTCCCAATTATCCAATCAGTCAGAAGTTTGCAGAAAAATTTCCTCCTCAACCGTTTGGATTCAAATCTCATGGGTCTCTTCTGTACGAGTCTTAATTGCCATCGAGCAATCGATTGGGCTCATCAAATTCAATCAACTGGCCATTCATGGCTGCTAGATGCTGCTGTTGGCTGTTTAGGATCGAGATGTAGATGGGCAGGGACCGATAATCGCCGTGATAATTTGAACAAACGCTAGTTTTTCATTCTCTAGCCACTCTGTTTCCAAACATGCCACGTAACTCTCTAGATCCATTGTTACAGAAGAAGAAGAGCAAATTCCAGTGAGCCAGCCAGAAGCCCGGTGTCGAATGGTGATGAATGTTATGACTGAGCGCACGGCCAGAATCGAAGGAAATCTGCGGATGATTGGGACCTAGGGGTCTTTCTTAGCCTGCTCGGTAAAAGTGAATCGTTAGAGCACGACTACGATAATAAACGTGCTATAAAGCAGTATTAGAGCAGGAAGCTTTAAAAAAACACTGGAGAAGAAAAATTTCAATCATTACCGTGCAAATTCCAAGCTGAAAAACGGACCATGTCTCAGGTTTGATGTTATGCCAGGAGGAAGAATGCTCAGAACCATACCATCGTTATAGCCAACAATATCGTCTCAGCATTTGAGCCAGCGTACTGTGCCAGATGATAATAATGGTCAGTGAATCCAGGTAAAAAAAATGCCTGCAGCATGCATAGAAATCAAACAGAGAAAAAAAAGTTTTTTTTTTTTGAAAGGCAATGACTGGCGGGATTTTTGTTTCGCTGAATCGGGCACTAGTTGAGGAGCTTCCGAAATTCCGAAAGAGAAAGAGAGAAGGGAACTGTTTATGCTCGATGGGGCTGATGCGCAGAGTTCAGTAGCTTTTCGACAGTCCAAACAGATAATTATATTATTAAAATAATTTCGTACAATTAACGAACCGAAAGGAAAAAGGCATAACACGAAAGATCCCGGAAAGATGACGAAGAGTTAAGAAAACTAGAAGGTGTGAACAGCATATTACGAAGAGTAATTGTAATGGTGACACTGTAGAGATAGAGAGGTCTTGCAAACCAAGTAATACTTATTTTGTTTAAAGATAGTAACAATAAAATGGCAAGGGTTCGTTCAAATATTACGTAACGCTGAAGGGGGGGGGGGGGAGGGGGTCTAACGCTGTGTTACGCTTCATACAAAATTTCAAAATTTTCCATACAAAAGTTGTTACGTGGGGGAGGAAGGGAGTCTAAAATGGTCAAATTTTGCGTTACGTAATATTTGAATGAACCCTAACCAGTATGTGATCACTGTGCTAGGTGGAGGCTAGATAATGCGTAGGGGGATTAGGGGCATAATGGACACCCTAAGCAAATGGGTATGTTAGGCCTGTATAACAGACAAAAACTTAACATATTATCAGTTGACTTACAACTATAACTTGTTTCCTACGTATTTCAATCATTTACAGCGGGAAGAATGTAATTATTGCGAAGAAATAATGAATTGTAAACTGTGTGTTTTTTTGGGGCTGGCAGGAAAGGTACGGGGTGAAATGGACACCCATCGGGGCATAATGGACACCCCTGTATATTTTATGCTGTATCTTTGATAATATCGACCAGTTAAGTAATTTTCCTTCGGAGATCAATACCACAGATATAATATTCGATCTTAGACGAGTTTACATAACATCAAAGCTGATTAAATAAATTTTAGGCTAAAATAATCGGATTGATTTTTTTCACACTCGCTAAAACGTCTAACAGTATGCAACGCGCGTACATCCATTCATAATTGCCGGTGTTCATTTCGCCCCGAATCGACCACAACATTGAAATTGCTATTTTGAGTAAGTTCTGATCAAAAATATAATACTTCATCCATTGCTAAATCTGCGTATACATGTAGATATGCTAATAATTCACTTGTTTTATGGTGGATATACTAAAACACGCGTGGTACCTTATTTGCTGTTGCTTCGAAATTATAAGAAATCCACCATATGAAAAACATACTTCAATTTCAATGATATTTTGGTTATTTTGAAGGAATATAAATTATACTTTTGAAAAATTGAACAATAACTTGTTCCTTTACACTTATGCATTAAAAGTTTTACATAAAAGTCAACGGTTTCGACAAAAACAGGGGTGTCCATTTCGCCCCGGGTGTCCATTATGCCCCTAATCCCCCTACCTGAAAGAATAATAGAACCCATTGAGGTCTTTTTTGCCTTTCTCATACATCAAGTGTACTGGAAAGGCTATATGTTCACTCGAAAAATGACTTTTTGATAGAAGGTCCGGAGGGTCGATTCACATATACCAATCGACTCAGCTCGACGAATTGAGGTGATGTCTGTGTGTGTGCATGTGTGTGTGTGTGTATGTGTGTATGTGTGTGTACAAAACTAACTCACATCACTTTTAGGCAGTAAACCTCAACCGATTTCATTGACCGATGGTTTATTCGACGCGGAATCTGATCCCTTTGTTTCCTATTGAAAATGGTTCGGATCGAACAAGCCGTTCCGGAATTATTGCCATTTAAGTGTTCTGGACTGGTACCCCAGGGAGGGGCCAAACATGAAAATGCTACAAACCCATGCATGCGACACATCAAACCGCGGTATTTTGGTAAACCTGATGAACGGTAAGCAGAAAAATAGTCTCAGACCATATCTGAACCGGTGGTGTTCCGGAACCGGTTCCGGGTGTCCCGCCGGAGGTGGCCAAATATAAAAGTGAACCTAACATATGCATGCGACACAAAAAACCGCGGCTTTTCGAAACCCTGATGAACGATAAGCAGGAAAATAGTCTCAGACCATATCTGAACCGGTTGTGATTCGGAATCGATTCCGGATGTTCCACCGGAGGTGGCCAAATATAAAAAAGAATTAAACTCATGCATGCGACACATCAAACAGTGGCTTTTTCGATAACCTGATGAACAGTAAGCAGGAAAATATTCTCAGACCATATCTGAACCGATAGTGTTCCGGAACCGGTTCCGGATGTCCCACCGGAAATGGCCAAGCATATGTGAACCAATACCGTGTTTGCGATACATCTAATTACGCCTTTTTTGATAATCTGATGAATGCTTAGCAAGAAAATAGGCTCAGACCACACTTGGGACTACCAGTAGTGTTCCGGAACCGGTTCCGGGGTGATCCACTGGAAGTGGTCAAATGTAAAAGGGAACCAAACAACAAATAGCGGCTTCTTCGATAACGTGAAGAACGGACAACAACAGAATGGTCTCAAACCACATCTAAGACTACCGGTGCACAATGGAGCACCTAGTACATCAAAACCGATCAAAATTATTTTGACGTATTTTCGCAACCCAAATACAACCCAAATTAGTAATGAAACGTATTTCATAGTTTATAACGAATTTTATAACAATAAATTCACCTAGCAGTGAGAAACAACCAATCTAACTGACCAACAAGATTTTTTTTTAATTATAATACTACCATTCCATAGAAAATTGATACAGTGTGTCTCCGAACATCGTGATATTTGGTTGTTTTGTAGTTTATCGAAAATAATTAGACCCGTATTTTTTTTTATTTCATCATTGGGGTGACCAATTTTATGATTGTTAAAATCAAGATTTTTCGAAACAGATTTTTTTCAAAAAATCACAGCTTTTGAACCGGTTGACCGATTTTAAACTTCTTTTTTTTTTTTGCTTGAAAGCTGTTAAATTCTAGTTTTCAGCAAAAATACGTTCAGAGGGCCAAATAGTGATTTTGGGCAAATAATATCATATAATAATATAATTATCAAAAATTTTTCAAAGTGTTGCAACTTTTGAAATCGGAAACATCCGGAAGGTTTTCTTTCTGCATTTGAAAGAGGAACAATAGTTTTATCATACACTAAGTGCAGATCTTGCGGAAACAGCCGGAAAATTAACTTATTTCATTTTGAATGTACGGTAAAGGATTCCATCAAATATTTTTTTCAATATTTTCATATATTGTATGTAAATTTAACGTCAATTTATTTGGGTTTTTAATTAACAGAATAAAAACATTAACCTTCTTTAACAAACTGCATCGTTGAATTGATTGACTATCAATTTTATTCACTTTGGACGGTCAAAACTTGCACGCGTTGTGAGTTATATCAAAGAAAACGGCTAACATCCAGCTTCACTAAACCTCTTCTGATAAGCGTAAACAAAACATTTGGGCACTGCTTAGCTGTCAAACGATTACACGATAACTACACTTGGCAAAAACATAACGGAAAACCCAATTACTTCATTTTGAGTTTTTCCACTTATGATCAGGTTTTGATATGATTTACTCCAATGTGCGGTGTTCCGAATCCAGTTCTGGGTTATCGGCTGGAAGTGTTAAAATTAAAAATTGAGCCAAACCCATGCATGCGGTATCGTATAATGCCGCCAATTCTACACTGATTGCTGCCGAATTACCGGGTTAAACTTTTAATTCGACAAACTGGCCACTCTGCACAATCTTGTTCATTGCAATTTGGAAATTCTATTTTAGTTTTTATTTTGATTGTCGGATTTGTTCTTGAACACAAATGGTACAAATGAATAGGTTATTTTTTCTACGATTATTGGATTCCGGAGTTCCAGGTGGATCAGGTGTTGGATAGTACCGAAGTTAAGGGAACTAGCATCTGCACGAGAATCTGCCACATGTGTGAGTATCAGCACACTATCGGATCATTCGCATTTACAGTGTAGATCGCTTTGACATTTGAGCATTTTTTAATTCGACCAATGTCGCATGAGCGGGGTAGGAATTAAAAAGTTTCGTATTTAAGAGTGTCGAATAAGCGGGGAAAGCTGAGTCATATAATAGCAGCTTTTTCGATAACCTGATTAACGATTCGTAAGAACAGTCTCGAACCACATTTGAGACAACCGGTAGTGTACTGGAACTGGTTCCGGGTGTCCAGGCTGAAGTGGTCAAATATAACAGTGATCCAAACCCATGCACGCGATACATAAAACTACGGCTTTTTTAAAACCCTGAGAAATGGTTAGCAAGAAAATAGGCTCAGTCCATATTAGAGACCACCGGTAGGGTTGTATAACCGTTTTTGCTGCTGTTTGACGTTTACGCACTAACTCCATCCAGCCAGCGGTTTGCGAAACGCAGCCTGATTAGCATTGGGCGTTCATGTTTCGTGACGAAGAATTGCTTTTCTAAATAAAGTATTCTTAGAAATCCAGAACACTTCGGCTCATGTCGACGGAAAGATCATGAGAATATATTTCACGAGAAAGGCACTATCACCACTAGGTGGATTAATTTGGTTTTTTTTTGGTAGTGTTGTACTTTTTACAACAGCGCGCATCCTCAAGGGTTAAACAAAACCCATGCATGTGGTAAATCTAATAGCAGCGTTTTTGATAACCTAATGACGATAAGTAAGAAAATAGTCTTAGACCATTTTCGAGACAATTGATAGTGTCCCGGAACCGATTCTGAGTGTCCCACTGGAAGTAGTCAAACGTAAAAGTGAAATAAACTAATCTATGCAATACATCAAATAGCAGCTTCTTATGTAACCTGATGAACGCTAAGCAATAAAATGGTCTCTTATCATATTTAGTACAATCGGTAGTGTTGTGGAATCGGTGCCGGGTGTCCCGCCGGAAGAGGTCAAACGTAACAGTGAACCAAATTCCTGCAAGCGGCACATAAAATAGCGGGTTTTTCGATAACCCAATGAACTATTAGCCAGAAAATAGTCTCAGATCACATATAAGACTACCGGTAGTGTTCTGGAACCAGTACCTGGAGTCTCGTCGGAAATGATTAGATGAAAAAGTGAACCAACCCCATGCATGCGATATATCAAACCAAGGCTTTTTTGGTAATAAATGAACGGTTAGCACGAAAATGAACTACATTTAAAACTACCGATAGTATTCCATAACCGGTTCCGGGTGTCCCGCCGGATTTGATTAGATATAAATGTGAACCAAACCAATTCAATTCTAATTCTACTATATCGAACTGGTTGCCTTTGCGCTGCTGTCACTTTTCTAATCTGTCCATGGTAGAATTATGAACACGAGAATGTTAATGCGAGTAGCTGTTGTTTCTCTTCCAGTCCGATTGGGGGTTAGTATGGGACAAACATCAAATTCTCGCTCCAGTCGACTTTTTAGATCCCATTTAGGTCCATATGAACTGTACAAAATTTCAGCGCAATCGGTGAAACTATAATTTAGCGCAAGCGGTTCAAAGTTTTCGTAGGATTTACTATGGGAAAAGTTACACTTTCAGATAAAAAATCCCAGAGGCCGTCCCTAGTCTCCTTAATTCAAATCGATCAATGCTTCTTGTAGAAAAATCATTTATGAAACTTTCCTTCGAAGACCGCAAAACGATTGAATGCTTGTGGAAAAAGTTATTGATTTATTGCCGATTAGTGATCCAACGAACGGCTTTTTGTTTTGTTTTATTAGCAGCACTGTAGCTGCTGCCTTGGCTGCTGCTGTTTCTGGGGATGGTGATGCCTAAAGTGTCTCGAGTATACCAAAGTGGCGAATCCTGGTCGTTTTGACAGGTCTCCTGCTCGATTGGAACTATGGGGATGACAGCAAATCGGCTGTTCCAATTTTGACGTTTCTCCTCTTTATTATTCCAGACTCGTTAGTGATGCCTCCCGCCACCCCATGCAACAACGGCAGCAGCAGTGCTGCTGATAAAACAAAACAAAAAGCCGTTCGTTGGATCACTAATCGGTAATAAATCAATAACTTTTTCCCCAAGCATTCAATCGTTTTGCGGTCTTCGAAGGAAAGTTTCATAAATGATTTTTCTACAAGAAGCATTGATCGATTTGAATTAAGCAGACAAAGGGTGACCTCTAGGATTTTTTGAGCTCTGGTCCTCACAAGTTCCTACCTCATGCTCAAGTTCCTACCTCATAGGTCAAACGATGACAAAGACCGCCAGCTATCAGTTGTGTGCTTTGCTGGTAGTGTAGCCTGGGCACTGTTGTCCTTCTGACATTTAGGAAGGTACGTCCAGAGCGTCTGTTCATTAAGGAGGTGCGGAAAAGTGTCTGTTGTGGCATCCAGCCAGCGGCTGATTACGAAATGCTCCTCCACCGGAAGCAATACCTAAAGTGGTAACCCCACCACGGTGGATAGAGGACCTTAGTCCAACAACCTACTGTTCTCGAAATCCAAAAACCGTTACAAAAACCAAAAAAAATATACGTAACGTTAAGCCGCATAACTTTTGCGTGTAGTACATGGCACCGTGTTATATAACTCCTACCAACTGTATGTAAAACTCAAAATTGCGAAGACTTTGAGCGTGTGATTTGATGATTCAATTCATACTTGCTATCATTTACACTCGAAGTTCATTCATCTCAGCGCTTGTACAGACAACGTTGACAGCATTTCTTGCAATTTAAGTATACGATTCACGTGCAATCTGATCATTAGCTTTGATATGTTTATGTGTAAAATTATCAACATCATATATGTGACATAAGCCGCTTATGACCACCCAGACGCTAATTGATTACGGGTGGAGACATGATTTCCGCAAAACCGGTGGGCAGTACGACTAGTCACCACTATCCACGACGACGCTTCGAACGTAGATCCACGGCGACAGCATGCTGCTGCTACCTTCACAGCCATCCATGGACACTGTGTTCCAATATTTTTGCTTTCTTAAACGTCCGCTGACATGAATATGAATTTTAATTGACCCATGAATATTTATTAGGCGCCTGTCTCGAAAAAGAAACTGCTCTGCAACATGTCTCTTATCGGTGTGGGGCGTACGACAGGCAATTGGCCGGTCACTGATAAGCGATCATCGGGCGCGCGGCGGATAGGCGAATACTTTGAAGTTCGTGCTCAGCCACTATGAAAGATTACCTTGAAGATTACTAAAGATGTAAAGCTCAAAGGCTCAAACTTTCACGGGGTTGACAAGTACTAGATACGTGGAGGTATCACTCGAGGACAAATTTTCAATTTATCGCAAATTTCGAGAAACATGAAGCAATCAGCAATCACCAATGCCGTGCACCATTCTCATAATTCAGACATTAAGACATTCCTGGATCTGCATGGGAGAGAAGAAACTAAAAAAAACTCGAAACCATCCAGCGAGAAGTTGATTTGCCTCTTCCCGTTGCTCGTTTCCATGATTTATTTAATGGGCCATACCTTTTGGTAGCACGTTGTTTTATTTGCACACGTATTTTTTTTCGCTTGTCTGCCTGCCTCGCATTGCTCTCTCCCTGGAAGATGATGATTGTTTTCTCCGGTTGTTATTGGCTTTTTTTTCCACTCGGCTCTGCAGCAGCACCGGAAAATCGACAGATTACAGCTTCTTTGCCGGTTGCGTTTGGCCACGCTGCTGCTGCTGCGGCTGCTGCTGTACTGTGTTCGACCGGGCGGGACCCGTTTGCGCGTATGCTAATCGATTTGAATGCCTGTTGAAAATTTAATTATGCGATAATCACGCGTAATCACTGCCAACAATTTGGGCTAATTTTACGGGTTTTGGAATCGAATTAGTGGGTGGATGTGCGCGCGAAGAGGATTGATTGCCACCGTTTATTCCAAAATCGTGCTTCGGGAGGTGATGACATTGATGTTCGATGGTTCAATGGAGGCTGACAAGGTAAGTTTTGCACGTTAAATGGATTATGGGGCTATTCTATTTATTAATGCTCACCTTTTGGATAAGCGTTATACCCGGGATATGTAAATCGTGTAGCGCCGATAATTACAACGATGTTCCAATTAATCTTATTGTTTTAGCTTTAAGTCTATAGGTGTAATAAACATTAGAATAATAATAAAAATATATAAACGATAAAGCAAACGCATTTGAAGTGGTCAAAAGCCCATGGCCACATAAATATTTGAAATTGAAACAAGTATGATCTCAGATTCCGAATCCAAACTAGAGCATTGTAGTTTGAAGTTATAATGTGTGATTCATTCCAAATTTCAACTGTTTGTTTTTGCGTTTGCTCTTGCATATAAGTGGCACGGAAGTACTTATTATGAAACAAAATTTAAAAAGCTTCTGCCGAGGACAAAACAAACCTTCAATTTCAACATATTAACGGTAGCTTAGTTGGTAGAATACTTGTCTAGCGTACGAGGGTCGTGAGCTCGAATCTCCCCTGAGCGGTGGATTTTCTTCAGAATTTCACTTGTAATTCATTCATCTGTACATATGTTCTTTGAGTAAATTGGAAATCATACCTGAAACATATTTTCTTCCAAACCTTATTCGCGATCTACAACTATATTTAATATCATAATCTTCCACACGGGCATTCATTTCATTCATGCCCGTTCAACGGAATTCGATTCATATCAACGACGATTATGTTCGTAGCAGCTACCTCAACAGTTTTGAAAGTCAACAAGCCGAGCAACGGAACGATCATCAATAACATAACCCGAAGAACCACAGTATCGCCACACCAACCGTAAGCATTATTATGCAAGTTGATGAAGTTGCTGCCCCTGCCATGCCGCTGCTGCTGCTTGCACCGGAAAGCATGAAAGGCTGGGAAGATTAATGCCCTCGCGTACCCGGGAGAATTGATTTAAAGTAGCTGTAAATTAGTCAAGCCCGTTGTGATAAGAAACCGCAGACAGATGTTGAACGGGAATGTGTTCAGGTGACTAAAGGAAATAAGTTGAAGGTGCTGAGATGTCAAGCGTACATTTATATCGTCAATCCAATTGAATGTTTGTGTCGCATTAAACTATAGCTCCACAAGTGAGTTTTGCTGCCAGTTTTTGCGGATGTGATGCAAAATCTATAAGTGATTTTCGACCTGCATTATTATGCAATTTCTGGTTGTCTGGATCTTCTTCTTCTGTATGGTTCGACGTTCCCACTGGAACTCGGCCTGCCTCACTTCAACTTAGTGTTATTTGAGCAATTCCACAGTTATTAATTGAAGGGCTTTGTCTGCCTGCCATTGCATGAATTTGTATATTGTAATGCAAGGACAATAATATACTATACCCAGAGAGTTCTCACGAGAACTTTTGAACGACCGGCACGGGAATCGAACCCGCTGTCTCCGGACTGGCGATCCATAGCCTCAACCACTAGACTAACTGGAAAACTGTAACAAAAACAATAGATTAATCAATCGAGCTCAAAAAGTTGCCTATCCCAAACATTTTGGCCACCCCCTGTACATTTATTATTTACCATTCTCCCCTTGACGAATCAACGAGCAAAGTGACAAAAGAAGAAACCGAGATTTGTTCCGGCCTTATTGACGTTTTCAGCTCTATTGTTCATGTCAACAAGTTCCATCAACGATTGTTTAAAAAATGCTTTCAGACAGCATTTTTTTTTTCAGGTGATATTTCAGTGGCTTCTTTAGGAACTCACGAACTCCTTTAGAGTTTTAATCAGGAATTGCTCTAGGGATTCCATTGGAAATATCCGCAGGAATATCTCAGAAATTACCGGAAAAATCATCAAGGATTTCTCCAGAGGGTCTTGCACAATCACTTTCAGTAAATCCAACAAGAATTCATCCAGAGATTCTTCCAGAAGTTTCAGTAGTATTTCTCCGTATATTTTCCCATAAATTCCTCCAGAATTTTGTTTAAGGGCTTCAGGATCAATCCACGGATTCAGAAACTTCTCTAGATGTATTTCTTACGAATTTCTACAGTAATTTCATTTTCTCAAGAGATTTATCGAATTCCTTAAGCAAATCCATTAGATACTCTCTTGAATAATTTCTCCAAGAACACTTCTAAAATTTTTCAAAAAAATCTCTTGCGGTTCCACCAAGCATTTCCCATGAAGTTTCTTCTAGTATCCTTCCAAGATCTTCTTCAGATATTTCTTTGGGATTTTGTTTCGAAAATACTTTCAAGAATTTTTGCAGGAATCACGAATTCCTTCGGGGATTCTTTAAGTATTTCCTCCATGGATTCCTTCTGAAACTTCTACAGGAATTTCTTCATAACGATTTCCAGGGTTTTTTTTTTATTGTTTTAAGGATTCCTTCAAAGGTGTAACTACAGAGACTTACAGGGCTGCTCCGCAGCCACAGTGGCTCCCAATCACACCCGGAAATAAGCTCAGTAACATGAGACCCCTCGAGCTGGATCCCAGGGCCGGCATGCTACTTGGTAATCGGTGGGGCTTCGCGACAGCGTATGAAAAACCAAGGAACTTTCACATTTTTAACATTTATTGAAACCCTAGTGCATCGTGTGGATGTGGGTGTACATTTGTGTGATGTGTAAGCGAGACTACGTATTTGGCCTGTTTCGGTACTCACTGCTGCAGCTTCCCGCATCGCTTTGGTCCTCACGGCTGCTCCTGCACTACCGTGTGGCCGGAATACGCCGCCGGGGCAGCTTGGGATCGGTGAATAGCGGGTTTACCGGGTCGGTGCTCAGCCGACGGGGACCATCTGGCGTTGTTGGATGGTGTTGGGCGATCAGGCGTCATCCTTCTTTGGCGCAATCGGCACGGCCCAGGACGATACCGGAACGACCGTGCCGAAAAGGGTCTCTCCTTGGCGATTAAGGCCAACGGCCTGAGGGAATCGTCTTGAATGAGACGATGGCGGTTGCTTAGCGATTAGGCTCGGAAACCATTTTGACTTCCGATCCGCCGTGTGTTAACCGAAAAAAAAGGAAAATTTAGGATTCCGTCGGGGTGGTCAAATGATGATTTTGGACCCAATTACCTGAACGGAGGTAGGCTAGCTTCCCACGGCCCCAAAAAAAGGGGAGGGGGGGGGGGTTTATTTATGTACTTTCTTAAACTTTTGCACTACACTACACTTTCAAATGTTCGGTCTAATCACACGAACTAATTCCTTCAAGAGTTCTTTCAAGAATTCCTTGAGTAATTTCTTCAGGTATTTATTTCAGATAAATACTTGAAGGAATTTCTGCAGAAATTCTTCCTGCGATTCCGTTAAATATCTCCTGATATGCCTTCAAATATTACTCCAAAAAATGTTAGCAGGTCTCCCGGAAATTGCACAAACAATTACGGGATTTTTTTTTTAATTTTCAAAGGAATCCCTAAAGGACTTCTTGAAACAACTCGAGATACCTATAGAGATTCCTAGAAGAAATTCTTCAACCATTTCTGGGTGAATTCCAGCACATGAAGCATAAAACAATTTCGTAGGTAATCACTGAAAAAAAAAATACTGGAATGATACTTGGTAGAATACTCGCAGGAATTCCCTGATATATTTTTGAAGAAATTTCTACAAGAATTTCATGAGAAACTTTTGAAGGAATTCTGAAAATATTTCCAAGGAAAACAAACCGCGGAGGAAAATAGGACTTATTGGAGAAATTTCTTCAAGAATTTTATTTCAAAAAATATCATTTGGAATAAAAAATCAAACATTTTTTTCTAGGTGAAATTGATAAGTCTGTAAAATGTTGTTGTAGGTGCTGAAAATATGTTTTCCACCTGAATTAACCATCTCGGAATACAAATAGCTATGCAAAACTTTTACAAGTTTTACTAAATGTTTAATTATTTAAATTTGAAGTTCAATAAATCTTAAGAAAACGTTTGACAGTATGCGATTTCCTTACTAAATATGTAATAACTTCCGGAAAGTACAATATTTTGCATAAATTTCAAGATTTATAGAACTTTTGATAACGTAATTGGGTTAAGCAAATATTTGGCAGCTAGAAACTTTCATTCGAATGTTGATTACATGTGCGATACAGCTACGGTAACAAAAGTGTCTTTGAAGATCGCCCAACACGCAGTTTCGGAAAATATTGAATATTATGCAGAAATATGTGACTAATTGGATGTGAAACATGTAAACTCATCATTCAATAACTCTTGAGCCCGATGATGGACATTTTTTACAAATTGTTTTAAGCGTTACAAATAAAAATGGCCATCACTTCGATCAATTTCACCCGAAATCACGGTACTCGAGAAATTTCTAGAAGAATTCCAGGAGAAATTCTCAAGTGAAGCCTCGTGGCCGTGCGGTTAGCGTCACCAAGCGTATAAACGTATCATGCCATGGGGTTTAGGGTTCTATTCCCGCTCCGAGTGACGAAACTTTTCGCAAGAATTGTTTCTTCCTCGTATCCACTGGTAATCGTAATGTGTGTCGTGTCCGTTGTCTAGTTGTAAGTTTCGTTCAGTCTGTACAGCCTCTGGCTGAATACGGTGTCCGTGTCTTTTAAAATTGCTGCAAGAAATTTAAAAAAAAATCCCTGAATGAGTTCATTCAGAAACTTCTGAAGGAATATATGTACGAATTTCTGAAGCAATCGTTGGAAGAATTTATTTTGACTTCCTGAAATATTTCTTGAAGAATACTTGGAAAAATTCCTGGAGAATGCCGTGAACTAGTACTAGCTTCTGAAGAAATCCCAAGGAAAATTCCTGGAGAAATTCTTCGACAAATTTACAAAGCAATATAGACAGAAAGCCAGTCCAAATTTTCAGAAATATGCTTTGAATCTCTTTGTTTACTTGGATTGACATGCTGAAAGAAGATTTTGTTCAAAATTTCAGCCAAATCTATTGATCGAAAGGAGCATCAAATCAATTCTGTATTTGCTGAGTGCATTGGAACACAACATTACCGAAGTTTGATTTCATACGTTTAATAATCATATTTGTTATTCGAAGTAGGGTCTTATATTATTTGGATTTTGGACGGGTTAACCTATTTTGAACACTGCGCTGTAATTTCATACAAATTGATTTGTATTTTTTCTCCTACACACTAAGATCAGCTCGGTATTTTCACCATCTTTTTACTGAGTTCTCAACAGCAGATTTAACTCGGTACGCTGGGTTATCCGTTTTGCTGAATTGAATACTCAGTAAATGAGTTAACGAGTTCTGCAAATGAACTGTCAAAAATTACAGATGAACGGTAAATATCGTTACTGATGGATGGTAAATATTGATTACCGAGTGTACCGAGTTAAATGTGCTGCTGAAAACTCAGTAAAAAGATAAAAAATACGGAACTCAGCGAAAATTTTGCTGAGCTGGAAAATCAGCATCTTAGTGTGTATGTTATTCGCACTGGGGATTTTTATGGGTGGCTTAGGGGTCGTACACAAATTACGTCACGCCCTTACGGAGGAGGGGGTGGGGGTTTGCACAACGTGGCGACTTTAACAAAAAATATCGAGGTCCCATACAAAAAGTGTGAGGAGGGGTTGAAAAGGTCGATTTTTGCGCGACATAATTTGTGAATCACCCCTTATTGGGCCTACGCCAACACTTCTGTCTCGCCGGAGGGCCATCGTGCCAATTCTGTTTAAAGTCCCAACCAACAGTGGGACGACCACGCTGATGGGGCTACCACCTTGGATCTAGCTGGGCGTGGTGCAGCGTTTCTTACTCAGCCGCTGGATGCCAGAACAAATGCTTTGAGCCGCACCACCTTGGTGAACAGACGCTCGGGTCGTACCTCCTCAATCTAGCTGAAGTCAGAAGGACAACAGTGCCCAGGCTGCATTACCAGCTAAGCACAACTCTTAGCTGGCGCACTTTGTCATCGCTTGACCCGTGGAAGCATGAGGTAGGAACTTGTGAGGACCAGAGCCATGTTGGACGCTCTCCTTATCGACTCACCGTTTTGCAGCCCATAATCATATTTGTCATTATTAGTAGGGTTTTGTTTTATTTGACTTTTAGATAGGTTAACCTATTTTGGGCACTTTACGCTATAATTAGTTCAATTTCATACTAATTGATTTGAATTTTTGTATAGGGATCTATTTGTACGTATCTCACTGTGTGCTTAAAATCAAGTTATTAGGTATAATATTGAATTAGTTATAACGGTATATGCCCAAAATAAGTACAGCTGCCCAAATGTTACAAGACCCTACGTAAAACTTGAATATTAGATTTTTTTATTCCAAAATACCATTACGCGTTCGATTTGCTTTTGCAAACACCGTAAAATTCCCCCAGCGTTGTGCAACGACCCAAAAAAAAAACCATACGACCAAAGTTAAACAAACCATGGCTCAAAAAGCAATTAATTTTTAACATCAATACATAATTTCTTTTATTTATGCCCTCGGACACACTCGCTGTGTGTCCTTCGACCATCGCTATGGCATTGAAGTCAAACAAAGCAAATATTTTGACTCACAACGCCTTGCTCGTCTCGATTCATTTATCGCTGCTTTCCTTTCAGCGGCGGTGGTGGTCTACTCTTCCCTACCTTCTAACTCTCGCCTTCTAACCAAAAAGAATCGGATGATTGCGTTTGTTTTGGATTCTTTCGGTACGTACGTGTGTAATGTTTCTTGAAGAAATCTCCGGAACCTAGCAGATGAATGATAAGCAAAACCCAGAAGGATGTGCGTTCTTTGTTCCACTACGTTGGAAACGAAACAGGAAGAAAATGGGCTAGATTGGATTCCGACGCAGGGCTGACAAAATGCCACATTGTGACAGATGTAATCTTATGGGACCCGAAAATCTAGGTATGTGTGTCCTTGTGTTCCTAGCGACCTTCGTTTTTTTTTATTCGCCTGCCAACCTTTCGCTCAATTGAAACTTCGTGGAGTGTTAAATTTGGTCCTATTCCTCGAAACTATATACGTAGGTCGACGACATACATCAGCGGTCTCAGTCGTTGGGATGGACAAACGGGAATGGCAATGAAAACGCATGAAAAAAGTAGCATACTGTTCCATATACCTCCATAATAGCTTTGACCTGTTTTGTGCTTTACTGGAATTAAACTATGTATAGTGTACCCTCGCAAGATTCGAAAAGGTGCAAAGCTGGGACGATGCTATTTCATGAGGATTAGGACGAAACAGAGATGTCAAAATCCGACACGGTTGGCGGTAATGACAATGGACAATTCTGGCCTTTACAAATGGATTGTGTCACAACAATGATTTGCAGGAATAATGGAGCATGTAATTATATAATGGTATAAATTTGGCCTTCATTTCTCAGTTTTGTCAATTGTATAAAGAATATATAGTACAGTTCATCCCTCGGAAACAGTCGAAGATTTTATGATTATACACAGTCAACTACCCAGTCAATCAGTGATCGTATAAGATGTTGAAATGGAGGTGATATGCGTACATTTTACAAGCGCTTAAATGGAGGCATGCACGCATATGGCCTCCACTTTATCATATTATGCAACATCCTATACGATTAGTGGTTGTCTGGGTATTCGGTGAAATAAGGGGTAAGTAGCAATTAGCAATATGTGAAGTTAGTCTCAGTCTAAGTTGTCTAAGATAAGCCAATGTACGATTTATGAACACATTTTCCAAACTAAAGAAAAATCTTTGATGAAAATGTTCATCAAATCACTTCAACAAGCCAGTAAACTGATGTAGGGTATGCAAATCGATGTGCAATCAAACGATAATGCCATCTAAACCCAAATCGAACAACAACCACTGCACTAGCCCCAACATCGTAGGTTGAACCACATCGTCCAATATGGCAATCGTCATGACGGCGAGTATCGATACTTGTTGTCGTTATGTAAAAGACACTCGTAGAGGGCCCAACACCTATCGCATGCAGCAAAGTAGGATGCAGACACTCGACTTTCGGGCCTTCAAGACTTCATTCAACTCCCCTTCTTGAAAGGCCATCAAGAGAATAAACACCCCAGATTCGGGCGAGCTGCTCTCGAAATGGAAACGCTCTTGTTTTCGTTTCTCCCAACTTTGCTTTGATTTCCTCGAGTGAGGCAAAAGTGTCCGTCATTGGCGTAACTAGAGGGGGGGCCAGGGGGGCCAGGCCCCCCCCAGAATCCGCCAGGCCCCCCCCAGAAAATTTTCATGACTTTATATGTGGAAATGAAATTAGAAAAAAAAAAACTGAAAACCACTGTCGTGGTGACGAACATAGATCTATAATAGACATTTATTTGGTATAATATGTGTTTAAATTGACAGTTATTGGAGACAATTCTCAACTTGTCACTCTTTACAAGATCATTGTCCAAGTAATTAGTTAGTTTTGTTTGGAAATATTATATAATCAGAATTATATTAAAAGCAATACTTTGTATACCTTCTTTTTAAATCGCTGAGAAATTAAATCTAAATGATAATTTCCAGGAATTGCTGGATGGGTATCTTTAAGAATCTTTGAATTTTCTAGCAGCTCTACTGCAAAAGATGGTTAAGTGCTTCTTTATGGAAATCAAGTATCATGTGGGAAAAAACTGGTTGAATTTGCAATGGAATTCCAGCAAAAGTTTTTGAATTCCTAGTGAGAATAGATGTTCGTAGCTGAAGCGTAAACGCGAGTGTATTCATTGAAACCATGCTGGAGGTGATTTCTAGTCGGTCACTTTTAATTTCTTTTATTTCGTGGGCCAGGGGTATTTTTGCGTCTATCAAACAACGCACAAATTCAAATGGTCATTGAGGAAGTTTTAATATATTTAAAAGCTGATGCTGCAAGGGGGAATCGTAATCTTGAAGGTATTCATGATTGGACTTGTAAAAGACTTGGTATTTATGAGATAATTGTGAAAGAATTCCTGGATGACTTCTTGGAGAATTTCTTGGCTTCTATGTCCCTCTAAAATTATCTAAAAGAATTTCAATACAAATCGCTGGAGGAATTCCTCTAGAAATCCTTCAAATTATTCAAAAAATCTACAACTAATCCTTAAAAACCCTGGGGTGAATCCCTGAAAAACATTATGAACGGAATACTGTAATTTTTTAACTAACCGCTGAATAAATTAAAAAAAAATCCCGAGAGAAATTTCGGAAGAAATCATTACAAGAATTCTCGGAGCAATACCTGCAGGAACCCCTGGAGTAATTTCTGAAAGTATACCTGGAGGAATCCCTGGATGAATTCCTGGAGGAATCCGAAGAGCAATTATGCTAGGAATTTCAGGAAAAAAAAATCTGAAGAATCCGCATCAGAAATGCCTGTAGAAATTACTAGAAAATTTGTTAGTTGAATTCTTGGAGGAATTTCTGGATGCATTCCTGGAGGAATCCTTAGAAGAATTCTTCAAGAAATCAAGGGAGGAATTCCTAGATGTATTGGTGGAGGAAATCCGGGAGAACCTTCTGGAAAAAAATCCATGCAGAATCTCTGAAAAAGCTGGACTAATGCCTGGAGCATTAGGGGATTTTTTTTAATATCATACAAATTGGTACGAAGCTTCTGAAGGCTAATGAAATTAGGTAGGGATCATATATATTTGAAAAACTGAATTGAAAGAAATAAGGGTCGCCTAATTTTCCGGAAAACTCCAGTGAAAAACAAGCATTTTCCACAGACACCACCTACTTTGAAAAATCATAACTCAAGAACGAAGCATCATAGACACATTTTTTTGTGAAATCATAAGCAAATTTTCTCAGCAATTCCAAGATGGATTTCTGGAGGAAATTCTGGACAAATTCCTGGCGAATTCCCTGGAAAAGTAATTGGATAAATTTCTGAAGGAGGCATCCCTGGAGAAGTTCCTGGAGTAATGCCTGGAGCATTGAAGAAATTTCTGATAAAATTCCAAGATAAATTTCTAGAAGAATTCCCAGAGGAATTTCTGGAGGAATTCCAGGAGGAATTCTTGGAGGAATCTCACGAAAGAATCCTGCAGGAATTTCTGGTATATTCTTGGAGGAATTCCTGGTGGAATTTCTAGAAGAACCCGTGAAATCACTCCTGGACGGATTTCTAGAGGAATCCCTGGAGTTGACATTCATGGATTAATTCCTAGAGGAAACCTGCAAGGATTTCCGGAGGAATCCCTTGGAAAAATTCCTATAGAATTTCCTGAAGAATCTCCTGAAAGAATACCGGAAGCAATCTCTGAAGGATTTCCTGCCGAAATTCCTGGAGGAATGCTGTAGGAAATTCCGAAGAAATTCCTCGAGGGATTCCTGGATCAATTTCTGAAGAAATTTCTGTAGGAATTTCTGAAGAAATACCTGCGGTAAACCTTAGTGGAATTTATTGAGGTGCCCCTGGAGACATTGCGGTAGTAATTTCTGAGAATTCTCAGAGGAATTTCTAAAGGAATTCTTATATGAATTCCTGGATTCCTTTCTGAAGGAATTCCTGGGGTATTTCTGAAGAAACCTCATAAGGAATTCTCGCAAAAATTCTTAGAGAAATTTCTACTGAAATTCTTGAAAGAATCCCTGGAGGTATTCTTGGAAAGGATCCTGGAGAAATCCCTGAAACAAATTTCTGGAGGAACCTTTAGGAGGGATTCCTGGAGGAACTGCCGGACAAGTTCTGGACAAATCTCTATAGGAAATCTTTAGGAAATTCCATGGAACTATTCATGGATGAATTCTAGGAGGAATCCCTTAATCAATTCTTTGAGGAATTCTGGAAGGAATCCATGGAGAAATTTCTGAATATATTCCTAGAGAAATTCCTAAAGAAATTCCTAGAGAAATTTCTAGAGGAATTCTGAGAGGAATTTCTAATGGAGTTCCAGGAGAAATTTCCAGACGAATTTCTGGAGGACTTACAGGAGGAATCATCGGTGGAATTTCTGGAGGAGTCCATGAAATAATTCCTGGAGGAATGTATAGAGGAAACCGTGGAGAAGAAATTCCTGGATTAATTCTTGGGGGAAACCCTGGAAGGATTTCTGGAGGAATTCCGGGAACAATTCCTGAAGGAATTGCTGTACAAATTTCCGAAGAAACTTCTAGAGAAATTCCTGGATCCATTCCTGAATAAATTACCGGAGGTATTCCTGAAGAGATACCTGGGGTAATTTTTGGTGAAATTCATGGTAGAACTCCTGGAGGAGGCGCTGGAGAAATGCCTGGATGAAATCCTGGAATAATGCCAGGAGGAATACATGGAATAATTCTTGAATAAATTCCAGAAAGAATTTCTGGGGAAATTTTTAAAAGAATCCCTTGAGGATTTCCTGGAAGATTCCTGAAAAAATATTTGAAGGAATTCCTAGAGATATCTCGGAAGGAAATCATTCTGGAATCCCAGGAAGAATTATTGGAATATTTCTTGGATAAACTCTGGGAGGAATTCTTGGGGTAATTTCTAAATGAATCACTGGAGGATTTTCTAGATAAATTCTTGGAGAAATTGCGATAGTAATTTCTGAAGGAATCCTGGATTAATGCCTGGAGGAATCCCTATAGAAATCTCTGGAGCAACTTCTGGAGGAATACCTGGAGGAACCCCTGGAAAAATTCCTGGAGACATGCCTGTATCAATTCCTGGGGGAATCTCTCGAGAAATTACTTAAGAAATCCCTGGAGGAAACCCTGGGGAATTTCCTTGAAAAATCCATGGAGAAATTCCTGGACTAATGTCTGGAGTAATCTCTGGATACATTTCTAGATGAGTTCATGGTGGAGTTTTCAGAAGAATTCCGGGAGCAATCTAGTGGAGTTTGGAGTTTTTTGAAGAACTCCCGAAGCAATCTCTAGATGAATTGCTGAAGAAATCCCGGGATGAGTCCATGGAGAAGCTCCCAGGAGAAATTTCTAAAGAAACCTCTTGAAAAATTCCTAAATGATTCCTTAGAGAAATTTCTAGAGAAATTCTTGGAAGAATCCCTGGGAAAATTCTTGGAAAAATCGCTGGAGGAATCCCCGAAGCAATTTCTGGAGAAACCTCAGGAGAAATGCGTTGAAAGTTCTGGACAAATTCCTTGCGGAATCCCAAGAACAATTCGTGGATTAATCTGTAAAGGAATTTTTGGGGAAATTCCTTGGAACTATCCCTAGAAGAATTCTTGAATGAACTCCTGGAGGAATCTCGAAAGAAATTCTGGAAGCAATTAATGGAGGAATTTCTGAAGAAATTCCAAGAGAAATTTCTGTAGAAACTCCAAGAGAAATTTCTGAAGAAATTCCAAGATAAATTTCTAGAGGAATTCCCAGAGGAAGTTTTGGAGGGATTCCAGGAGGAATTCCTGAAGGAATTGCGGTAGTAATTTCTGAAGGAATTCCTATGGGAGTTCCTGGATCAAGTCCTGGAGGACTTTCTGAAGGGATTCTTGGGGTAATTCTTAAGTAACCTCTTGAGGAATTCCTGGAGGCATCCTTAGAGGAATTTCTAGAGAATTACTTGGAAGAATCCCTGGGGGAATTCTTGCAAAAAAACCTGGAGGAATCCCTGAAACAATTTCTGGGAGAACCTCAGGAGGAATTCCTTGACAAAACTATAGGAAATCTTGGGGAAATTCCATAGAACTATTCATGGAAGAACTCCAGGAGGAATCCCCAAATGAATATCTTGAGAATCCCTGAATGAATTCCTGGAAGAATCTCTAGAGTAATTCTGGAAGGAATCCATGGAGAAATTTCCGAAGGAATTCCTGGAGAAATTTTTAGAGGAATTCAGAAAGAAATCTCTGGTGGAGTTCCAGGAGGATTTTCTGGAGGGATTACTGCAGGAATCATCGGTTGAATTCCTGGAGAGATCCATGAAATAAATCCTGGAGGAATGTGCAGAGGAAACCCTAGAGAAGAAATTCCTGGATTTATTCTTGGAGGAAACCCTGGAAGAATTTTCGGAGGAATTCATGGAAGAATTCCTGGATCCAAACTTGAATAAATTCCTGGAGTAATTCCTGAGGAAATACCTGGGGTAATACCTGGAGAAATTATTGGTAGAACTCTTGCAGAAATGCCTCTGGAGAAATGCCTGAATGAAATCCTAGAGGCATGCCAGGAGGAATACCTGGAATAATTCTTGAAAAAAAATCCGGGAGGAATTTCCGAAGGAGTTCCTGGAGGAATCTCAAGATTCATTCCTGATGAAATACAAAGTTCGATTTCTGAGGGAATTCCAGGAGGATTTTCTGAAGAATTCTCAGGGGAAATACTGAAGAAACCGCTGAAATTCCTGAGAAAATCCTGAAGTCCTGGATCAATTCCTGCGGGAGTTTCTGAAGGAATCCCAACAAGAGTTCTTCTAGAAATGTTTAAAATAATCTCGGAATTCGTTTTTGTAAGAATAACAGAAGAAATTTCCGGTGAATCCCTGGAGGAACTCTTGAAGTAATTTCTGAAGCAACTCGATGAGGAATCCCGGAAGCAAGCCCCATGAGGAACTCTTTATGTAATCTCAGGAGAGCTTTCTTAGCGAATACCTGGAAGAATTTTTGTAGGAATATTCCTGGATAAAAAAATGAAGAAATCAATGTCTGCAGTAATTGTTGAAGGAATACTAGGATCCCTAGAGGTTTTTTGTACAATTTTTTTTAAGTAATTCTTGGAGTGTTTTTTTTTAATCTCTAAGTAAAATTTTCTAAAAGAATTTCTGGAATACATTCCTGCAGAAATACTTCGAATCATTCCAGATGTAATTATTGGAGCAATCCTCAGTGGAATTTTGGAAGGCATATATGGAGATATCTCTGTAGAAATTTCTGAATACCTGCAGAAATTCCTGAAGGAAACTTCGAGAAAAGCACTGGAACAATTACTGGAGGAACCTCTAAAGATATCCCAGGACAAATCCCCGAAAAAATGTCTAGTGGAATCCCTAGATGAATTCTTGAATGAATTTCTGGAAGAAGCCAAGATGGAATTCAGTAGCTATGGAAAAAAATCATGGAGGAATTGTTCGTACTGATATAGTTTACAAAACTATGATCAAATCTGAAACAGTCATTTTGATTACTCAAAACTACAATACTGATTTGCATATTCACATATCGGGCGCCCATTCCGCTTAAAATTCATCTCAAGTCAGGCCCCCTCTGGGCCCCCTCCAGGAAAAAATCCTAGTTACGCCAATGGTGTCCGTCCATCCTTGTACGGGGGTCCAGCTAGAAAAATAATCTGCTGTGTAAACATTTTTCGTTGAAAGCATTGTATGTTTGGGATGGGAAGGGTGGCGGTGTGCATGCCCGAGTTGGTGTTCGAATTCTGCAGATGAATTTTTGGACTCTTAAAACGTTTTGATGAGATGAATTTTCACTTGAATTATATTTAGTCAGAAATAATATAAAAGGTTAAAATAATGCCAAAAATATGTACAAACGATTTCGGCAGCGTTACGCCTATGTGGCGCTCGAGCCATTCATAAAACGCAGTAAACAAAAAGAAACAGTTAAGATCATACTTTAAACACGTTTCTCAACTCTTGCTTTTTTGGTGTAACCTCCTCACCGGGAAAAAAATGTGCCCCTCAGCTTAGTGTTCTATGAACACTTCCGCAGTTATTGACTGAGAGCTTCTTCTACCAATGACCATTTTGCATGATTATATCGTGTGACAGTTATGAAGATGCCTTGTTTCAACTGATTCAGGGACTTTAGGCAGACTTTTAAAAGGGTTTGGAAATGATTTCAGGGAGTGGCCTAGTATTTTAAGGCATTTTCGTTGGTTTCTCAAGGGTTCATAAGGTTTAATGGGTGGTATTTGGGGGATTATAAGATGTTTATAAGAGTCTTAGGTGGATTTTGGAGGAACTCAAGGTATTTCAGAGACTTTCATGGGACTTCAGGTATGTTTCCGAGAATTTCCGGAGGCAGCAGATTAGCTCAAGGGATTTCAAAGTAATGCAAAGCATTTCAAAGTGTTTCAAGAGTCTTCCGAGTTCTCGGGGGTTTTACAAAGCTGCAAAGAAGCATGTAGTTTGCAGCGACCGAAGACGGACGCAAAATTTACACGTATCGTGTTTTTTGACTTGCGCCCTGTAACCGCTTTGGATTAACTCGTTTGATACCAGTAGAGGTATTTGCCTCAAATAAAAATTTGATTCTTCAGGTGTGAAACGGATGAACTGGAAAATATGACAAATAAGCCCAATACTAGTGAATGGTAAAAACCGTCAAAACGGAATGAAGCTGCCTTTAAAACAAATGTTTTATCAGCTGTTGCAGTTTGCATTTGCTGTATCAAACAGTGTACGAGAAGGATACAGTGGCTGACTCAAATCCTTGAATTTGGTGAATTTGAACGATTTAATTCATTATTTATTTTATTATATCTGCTATATTCTGGCAAATGTGTATAATACATACTTTTCATATATTTAAATGCATTACATAAATGCTTTATTGCCAAGGAAAGCTTCCTATAAAACCCTATCCAACTTCCAATCCCAGATATCTTTGAAGTAGCCCAAGTTCTTGGACATCCCTGCTGACCGTACGGACCTGGTCAGGTTTCGAACAAAGAGGTCGCTTGATGATGAGCTATGTCAAATCCCAGGCAACTTTCCTAGCGCATTGAACGTCTCCATCGACAGCCGCCCCAGGATGTGTACGGTCGGTTTTGCTATGCTATGCTCAAGCAAAAGTTACAAAGAAGCTCTTGGGGTTGTCAGGAGGTTAAAGAGTAGTTTTCAAGCGTGCGGTTTCGGGGAATTTCTGGACGTTTTCAGGGATTTCATGTGATTCCAGGGTTTTAAGGTGAGTTAAGGTTGGATCACAACATGCACACGTACAACTTTGGAAAAATATTTTAATTACTCCATTCACTTAATTTCGATGAGCTTTATAAATCATTTGTAGATGATTGATACATATGTCATATCGAATAATTGATATTCTTTCAAATGGAAAATTCGCAACGTTAAATATTGTTGAAAGATATTACATTGCACAATGGTCCAGAAATAAAATCAACTATTTAAGATGCATTCATTTCCTCCGAATGAGTTTTCAGACTTATTTTGTCTTCTACAAAGTCATTCATAATAATTAGGTACTCCATTAAAATAAGAGTGGATCATAGTATTGAAGAAATTAAAAACTTAACTCTTTTTTTTCGCAGGAATAGCTACACTTCAAAAACATGTCATTTTTTAGGCCCATATCTTCGCCAATTTGCGTCCGATTTCAAAACCCTAGGTTTCATTCAAAAGATAATAAGTCAAAAAAACTTTGAACATGATTTAAAAGAAACTTTTTCAATAAGATTTGTATTTGTATTAACCCAAAGTTGCCAAATTTTCTAAAAAATGAATATAAACTTACGGCAGTGTCGCTGGAAATTGGGTCGACCAAATTTTAAGATGAGAGCGGTAATATGACCCACTTTCTATAAGCTTTCAACTGCTTTTTACAGAACTTAGCTGAAAAATCTAAAAAAAAGTTATTAAGTAAATTAACTCTTCATGTCATCGACCAAAAGTTTGGGGTCACTTTCATAAAACACGGAAAAGTGATTTGATGATATCTTCGTTATCTATAGTTCAATTTTAATTCTTTTTGGCTCATTTCAAAGATAATTAACGCTTGATGGCTTTAACTTAACGTATTTAACGATTTTTGTATATAAAAATGTTATGTAAAGTTAACACATTTCAGCACACTTCAAAAAATGAGGCAACTTTACGTTAAGTTTTAATATGTAAATTTCGAAAAAAAAAATTGGTGTGGTTCAATGTCTATGCAGTAAGTATCATTCATTTTGTTTCAAATAAGCCAAGAAGAATTAAAATTGAATGAAAGATGACAAAGATATCAACAAGGTGGGGGCTGGCTCACCAACACTTCCGGTCCGCTTTAGTGCTTTATGCATCATTGTGGCCAGGTGTTGTTCTAGTTTTTCCAACTGTATTGTAAAGCATGAGCGGTGATCCTTGGCATTCTTGTGTAAATTGGGGTACTCGGAATGTTGATCGATAACCGATTATTGCTGGCAGATGCAGTGGAAAGTTTGTCTTAATACGTATCAATCGTCTCTGACAAACGAGAAAAACTGACCTCACTGATTACCTGTCTCTGAGCCAAATTTGGTATAGAGTCTTCAGTCTCCAATTAATCGCTTCATGTTTGATGGAGGCTTTTAATCCAATGGGTTACATAGCCGCTATCCGAATGAAGAGAATAATGTTCCGCGTAATATATCACAAATCAAAAGAGGTGCGGTACATTACGAGGAGAGGATATACTGAATTGGGTACCGGACCAAGTCCCTGCTGGGTGGCACGAAATAGGTGAGCCATAGACAATAGAATCGTCAATGTCGTAGGGCATAGTATGTGACTATTGTCGAAACAACACTATTTTGGTCATTGTCCAACCAAAATCATAAGCGGCGTCCACTTACACTAAGCGCATAACTATGTTAGGGTCCAGATTAGGGTGAAATTATTGGTAAAATATAATAACACTAGCCAAGATCACAGGGTTTGACGGTATTAAAGTGAAGGAAGTTAATTATAATTCTTGTAATGAAAATATCACCTTTAACACTTTAATGCGCCTCCAACGGTTCATTGCGAATCGGCTGCTACAGATGGAGTATAGCTGATTTATCAGAAATGCTCGATAAACAGGAGGAACCTGCTAGGGCTTAGTAGTTTCTATACTCAGAAAACAGTTCCAGTCGGTTGAGTCGGGAAGGGTTGCGAGAGTCGTGAATCATAATGAAAACATTTGTGCTTTGTGACGAATCTTGGGATCTTTCTGGAGTCAGCAGACTTGGAATTGTTGTCTGGGCTTTCCACTATTCGGTTAATTTTAACAATCAATATGCAACAAATAGTAGTATCTCGTGTATTCAAATTGCTCATTCACAGTGCTGACATTGTATTTACTTGTGATTAATATTAATTTTAATTTTCAATATCAGTATTTTCATATGTGATAGTTGTTTTATGAGTAAACCCTAATATGTTTTGAATGTCTAATGCTTAATAATGAAGCCGAAACCAATAGTTTGAAAGTGCAGCATTTAATAGTGCTTGCTTATAGATTCGAAGCCAACGGGTGATCAAGACTCAAGACTTAAGACTTAAGACGCATACTTGACAAAATCGACAAAAACTGACTACTTCGTCCTATATTTATATATATTTATACTAATATAAGTGGGCCGCGGAGCTGTGCGGCCCAGTATTTCCTTTTATTTTTTAATTCCAGAAAACGCCATAGTTTTGTAGAAAACTTATCCTGGTACACTCACGAAGTTCCCCAACACAAACGGAAATTGTCCGGAGCAATCAAGATAAGTAAAAATTTTTATAAACAGGCACGCAACTCTTTCTACTACTAGGCAAATAGAATATTAATGTGTTTGCTTATTCATGACATTCGTGGCGGTGTGGAACATTTTATAATATAGATACCGTACTTAACATTTCTTCAATTCACCTTTAAATAACTGATCTTTAAATTTTGTATAAAAATTGTATCTCAATTATTTTCATCATATTAGTTTTCTTTTATTTCAGAATTTTTAAAGCATTATGGTAGAAAGAGTTGGTGTCATGATCCATGCAAAACTTGAAACTGAAAACTCCTTATTTCCCCCTATGGGTTATAGGGAGGAGCGGGACATTCGAGCCTACTCATCAGTGGAAAGGACTTGCTATGCTAATCGGTTTAGCATAGGGCAGATACAAGTCTACTGGTAGACGTATCGCCCAGCGATTCAACGCAGATTGGCCACGGCCCGGGGGTGCGTTGATTATAACAGTATAACAGAATATAACAGATGACAAAGATATCAACAAGTCACTTTTCCATGTTTTACGATAGTGACCCCAAACTTCTGGCCGATACATCATTTTGAGGGGTGACCCCAAACTTTTGGTCGATGACATCAATGATTAATTTACTTAATAACTTTTTTTTTCTAGATATTTTAGCTAAGTTCTGTAAAAAGCAGTTGAAAGCTAATAGAAAATAGGTTACATTACCGCTCTCATCATAAAATTTGGTCGACCCAAATTTCATCGACACTGCCGTAAGTTTATATTCATTTTTTAGAAAATTTGGCAACTTTGGGTTAAGTTTACATACAAGTTTTTCTGAAAAAGTTTCTTTTAAATCATGTTCAAAGTTTCTTTGACTTATTACCTTTTGAATGAGACCTGGGGTTTTGAAATCGGATGCAAATTGGCGAAGATATGGGCCTAAAACAATAACATGTTTTTGAGGGGGTGATGATGATGATGATGATGATTGTGTACCCACCATCAGCGCAAGGATTACCTATGGCTGCAGAGTCATACCGGAAGGGAATGATCTACCTGATGGTTTGTTGTAGCAGGGTAAGCTAAATTTACTGGAGACCTTCGGAAGTCAACACGATGGTTGTTATCTCGTGACAAAGTCTGGCCACCCCACGAACATTTGTCCAGAAACTAGTTCATTTAGCTTCCTTAGGCTACCCCTCCCAATATCCCAAGTGTCATGTAATTTAAATATATTTAATTATATAGTTTACCAATTACCTGATTTTACCTGAAACAATAATTATTATTATTATGATACATAGAATTTTAATTGACCTACATTACAATTACAACTTTATTTACCTGAACAGCGCTGAAACAAATCGTTATTTTATTAAAGTTGAAGTTAAAATCAAGCAGATAACACTGAAACAAATGGTATATTAGTAGTGAAAAAACGAAATACAAATATAAAACAAAACACAGAAAAAGAAAAGTAATCCAAATTTTGATGTTATAATTCTCCTGCATTTAAATCAACTATGCTGGAGAATTACGAAATAAAAATTGGTTATGGTAGATCTTACGCCGTAACGCACCATTATAAGGTGATCTACCCACGTTGCGGGTAACATGTTTTTGAGGGGGTGACGCCAAACTTTTGATCGGGAGTGCATATGGGTCATTCCACGCCAAGTGACCGACCGCTTGCAATCGACCATCACGGATTTGAATCAAATTTGGCTGAAACATTTGTTTAGATGGAAAAAGAAACAATCCAAATTTTGGTGCCGATCGGATCACCCCTCGGCCCGTGGCAGCACCCCTCGTTTCGGCCGATATGAAAATTATCCTCTCTTTCTTTTATTTTTATCATTGAAACGATTGCACCTACACATTTTCGACCTTCGACTTTTTTAAAGGAAATCGTTCAGGGAATCCAGAAAAAATATTATTTTTTGGTACAGTGTTGCCAGATATCATATTTTTCAATTTTAAAACTAAAAATCGATTTTTCTCAAAATACGTATATTTTGATTTTAAAAATTTTGATTCCATCGTGTTTATCAGACGTTTTTCTATCAAGAAAGCTTAACTCCCCAAAGTAATTTGCGTCGTTCCTGAGATATAGCATTTTTAAGAAAAAATATTCATTTTTTTCATATAAAGTATCATATAAAATCAGGTGCAGTTTATAAATTTCGTAAAAAAAACATTGTTCGATGCCATAGAATCACGTTTTGTGCTGATTTGAACAATATCGAGTATAAAAAGGATTAAAAAAATTGTGACAGTGTTACCAGTTTACCTTTATTATTATACCATGAAACCTAACCTTCAAGTGTTTGACAATGTACAGATTATTCTGAAAATGCGCACCATGTGTGTTGCAAGATGTGTGAACAGGATAAAAACAATACACATCTTCTCTAACGACCCTGCTGTTGACCTTTTCTTCACAGACAAACAGACGTAACACCTAGAAAAAAATTTCGCAAAAACCCATCGCCTAGTTCACACTAGGTGAAACGTCTAACGCTTAGAAAAATGATGTGCGTACCGTAAACCGGGGTCAAATTGATCAGCGGGGGGAAATTGATCACTCGGGTACTACATTGTAATTCCATACTAGGAACTCTTAAGCGTCGTAATGATCTCAAACTTTTTACGTCATCTGATTCGTAGATGTCTAGAGATGAGTGTAGACTTTAATTTTTTTTATAAAAAAGTAAGTTTTGCCTTATTTTTTCAAGGAATTTGAAATGTATTTCTCATTTAGCTGAAATCATTGTTACTAAACAATCAATTGCTAATAGGACTTCCCGTGAATTTTCTGTTTTAACATTTTTGTGGAGCCTTGGTTAGGGTGTTATGCAGCTAATCGGAACATGCAATAGTTATAAAATGTTCATTTTATGATGAAATAGTCATTTATTGTGATAGAAGTCACTTATTTTAAACGAAGTTGCCTACCTTTAGGCGTTTAAGGGGAAATTTCAAAATTTATTTTGCATTTAAAGTATTAAATTCACTAGTTGTAAGATTTTAAACGCATTATTCGGTTTTAGAAGAGCAAAATTAAGTGGTGAAGGAAATTTTCCTGTCCAACCGATGCTTAATTGTATACTGATCAATTTCGCCCCAAAGTGGCATTTCCAATATTTTGATATTTGGAGTTATTTAACTTAAAGTTTAAATTTGTTGAACAAAATTTTGTCACATGGTTCCATGGAGATCCACTGGGTACTGGTTTTACAGAAATTCTTTTGGCAATATTTGAACAGGCACTGATGTTATCCGCATAAGTTGTTTTAAAGTGATCAATTTGACCCCGGATTACGGTACCTCTGGTTGTGAAAGCTACAACTATAAAGGTTCAAAAAAGATCGTTAAAACCGTGGTCGTTGGAATTTTTTCCAATGTTACGTCTGTTTGTCTGTGTTTTCTTGTTTATGGTCCTATCTGACAAAATTATATAATTGACAGTTATTGTTAGTTTGATAGTTAGCAATAAAAAAATGGTTTATTGGAAAATATGAGGATAAATTGTTAAAATATAAAATGTATCTATTGTGAAATTCATTTCAATTGTCATTTTATTCATTTCAACGATGTTGTAGATGGAAGTGTTGCCACACATGTCATTTTTATTGTAAACATCTAATTTACACAAAAGCTTTCGTGAATAGATAACACCAAATAAAAACAAATGATTTCTGTTTTTATACATAACGAGCACATTTGGCAACACTGCATGAGTATTAGCATAGATGGCAACACAATTCATAATTGCTACTCCATGGTTAATCGCAGCGAACGATTGTCGCTTTAGTTTGTGTGTTTGCTTATCAGCGACGACAGCAGCTACTTCGATCACTCACCAGCATTCTTCACCATTCGCCATTCATTCATTCGCTTGCTATCAAAACTGCGACGAACGGCAACGAATATCCATGTCAAGCAACTTGCGCATGGCTTTCCACTGGTGATGGCGTGATGGGGTTACGTGCTTGATCACGACAATCCGTTTGCTGCATCTTTCTCGATTCGATTCAGCAAAAAGGAGTGAATATGAATGGAGTGAGGCGAATATACCGATCCTAAATATGATACTATACATTGTCGATCTGGGAGTCATCTATAATTGATCGAACAATCGATTTGATTTATCGGAATTAACATTCGCGTACAACCGATCTCTTTTCCATGCAAAAAAGCCTAAGAAATGTAGGCTCTAGGGAGCAAACGCCACTAATCCATTTCACTCAAAAATTTTTGTTCATTCTTCGCCACGAAGAACAAACAAAAACTCATACCATATGCAATCACATCAATAGACAACACAATACCCAACACTGTTCTTCACTTCTCTGCCTGGGACAATAAAAGACATGATCTATTATTCGGCAATCCAGTAAAAGTAAACGCAATACCCGCACCTATTGTTTTCGTTTCCGCTAAATACTAGCATACTTGGCAACACTGCCGTAAAAATCAATCAAAAGATATTTTTACAGGCATTTTTATAAGGAGTTGGACCTTCGAATATAAAATAAAAATACTGAAGTCTGAGCTACCAGTTGCGCGACGATGCGTAGTATCTAATATTATCTAATTCCAAAGGATATCATACTTTATATTTTATCATATTCCATATTTTCAGGTTCAGCTTCTGAAATTAGCTGTGGGTCATTGAATGTAGTTATATCGAAATTACATTTTCAGCACTGTTGCTTATAAATACACTCATCAAATGTTTTCCTGAATAAATTTTACGTCGATGTTGCCAAATGTACTAAACCTAAATAAAAAAATACTTTTGGCTTGTTAATTAGATTTCATACTAATGTTCTAGTAAAATTAAGATTTCTACAATAAATATTACATATTTGGCAGCACTTCTGTTCAGATAATGTTAAAATATATGAAATTGGTTTAGAATTGATGATCTCAATCTCAGATACATTTTTTTAGTTCAACAGGTTATGCTAGTCCATTACGATAGACACATAATTGATGAACTGGCATCACTGTAACATTTTTTTAATCCTTTTTATACTTGATATTTTTCAAATCAGCACAAAACGTTTTTGTATGGCATCGAACATTTTTTTTTTTTTGCGAAATTCAAAAACTGCACCTGATTTTATATGATACTTTATATGAAAAAAATGAATATTTTTTTCTTAAAAACGCTATATCTCAGGAACGACGCAAATTACTTTGGGGAGTTAAGCTTTCTTGATAGAAAAACGTCTGATAAACACGATGGAATCAAAATTTTTAAAATCAAAATATACGTATTTTGAGAAAAATCGATTTTTAGTTTTAAAATTGAAAAATATGATATCTGGCAACACTGTACCAAAAAAATAATATTTTTTCTGGATTCCCTGAACGATTTCCTTTAAAAAAGCCGAAGGTCGAAAATGTGTAGGTGCAATCGTTTCAATGATAAAAATAAAAGAAAGAGAGGATAATTTTCATATCGGCCAAAACGAGGGGTGTTGCCACGGGCCGAGGGGTGATCCGATCGGCACTAAAATTTGGATTTTTTCTTTTTCCATCTAAACAAATGTTTCAACCAAATTTGGTTCAAATCCGTGATGGTCGGTTGCAAGTTTTCACATTTTCTCGGTCACTTCATATGGAATGACCCATATGCAAAATCGCTTGATATTAATAAATTAAGAGGCATTATTATCAAAACATAACACTGTTCGACAAAAAAAAACTTTTGCTGTGATCAGTGACCCCATTAGTAGGGCATAAAAGCGCATGGAAAATTTAGAAAAATGCCATTTTCAAATATGTTGGGGCACCCCTAGAAATTTTTTGAGATGAGTTTGAATTTTATTCATTTTTGAAGGTTTGACACGAGCTTTAGACATCATCATAAACACTTTTGAAATACAATATCTTTGAAATGCAGTTTTGTGCACCGCTGAAATTTTCACAGACAAGAACTACTTGTTTAATTCCGATGTTTCGGCCATTTTACATTAACCTACAATTCCATAATTTATGTGCCCTATCAAAATTTATACCCAAACCACTATTAATTTTGAAATTATTGGCTGTTTTTCCGCGCAGCAGTCGGAAATTGACAGGCATAAGGCGAACTCCACATTAGACAGTTTTCATGGATAAAACACTGAAAACCATATACACCCGAACCTCCATTTAGGTAACGAGTGAGGACTGCCTGAATAGAATTTTTACCTAAATGGATTTCAAGGTTGCAAAGAAGTCTGAGAAGGGCAAGTGGCTTGCCGATGCAAAGGGAAGGGGGTCAAGGCTTTCAGATGTAAAGGGGGGAGGGTCAGAGTAATTTCAAGGGATCAAGGGAGTTTTTCGGGGGCGTCAGAGGCGTTTCCAGGTGTTTTAGGACGTTTCAGGAGGTTTCATAGGCCTTTTATGGGGCTTCATATGCCCTCAGGTGAACTTCACGAGAGTTTCAGAGGCGTTCCAAAGCATTTTAAAGCATTTCAGGGCGTTTCAGAAGATTTCAGAGTTATTTTAGGGGGCTTCAGAGGCTTTCAAATGCGTTTCACATGGATTTCATTTGTGTTTAAGAGGCGTTTCAAAGCGTTTCAAGGCGTTTTAAAGCGTTTCATGAGGTATACGGGGTTTCAGGGAAATGTAGAGGCCCATTTTCACTTTTCTATAATTGCTCATCTTCCAGTCTCGCTATTACTTTAACAGCTTGTCTTGCAGCGACAGTTTGGTGGAATGGTGACGTACTTTATTGTTTCATGCCTATCCAATTCCTACTTTAGACGCTATAGATACCACAGGTTCACGGAGGTGTATGGTAGCCTAACCCACCACTTTATGGAGTATAGATGCCTGAGGAGTTGTGGATATAAACCTCATTCTTAATGCACTTAGATACAACTAGTAACCCTCGTAGATTTGATGACCTAAGGAGTTCTTGGCGACCCATAAAGAATCATCGAACTCATAACTTGATAGATCATAGTTACCTGATGTTGTGTGAGTATGAACCTTAGTCGTAAATCTCTTAAAGACAATCAAATACGTTAGTAGATTCGATGACATATACTCAAGGAAGTTCTTGGAGATCTTCAAACTGATAACGAACTCACCGCTTGGCAGCACATAGTTGAATGAGGCTATGCAAGCATAAATTTCATTCATAATACTCCAATAGATAACTGATTAGGCTTGCAGATAATATGGCCTTAACTCTAGGGAATTCGCGAACATGCTATACAATCATAGAACCCACCACTTGATAGCACATAGATGCCTGGGGCTTTGTGAGTATAAACCTCATTCTTAATGCTCTTAGTTACAACTAGTAGCCCCCGTCGATTCGATGACCTATACTCAAGGGAGTTCTTGGAGAACCTTAAAGAATCATTGGTAGATCCGATGGCCTATACGCAAAGAAGTTCTTGTAGATCCCGCATAGCATCATGAGGCTGTGTAAGTATAAATTTCATTCATAATGCTCCAATAGCTGTTTACTTCTGTAGATCAAATGGCTTTAACTCCAGGGAGTTCTCGGATACTCTTGAACTTTCAACCCTTGAACACTCCGTTAACGTCCCTTAACTCTTAATTCTGTTTTTTTTTTTGTAAACCAACTTAATCTGTAATCTTGAGTACTCCAACTGCTCTGAACATAATGAAATTGCATTTCGGTAACGTTACCTAAACGGAGGGACCTAAATGGATTTTACCTAAATGGATCCTACCTAAATGGAGGTTTCAGTGTAGATAATGAAACTATTGAAGTAATACATATAATAAAACTTCTGAGTAGATTCAATTCAAATAAAAGATTCCTTTAGATATTTCACTCCATTAACCCCGTTATACCCAAATTTTTAATTTTGATCTAAATGAGGGGGTTAGAAGCAAAGGGGTAAAAGTGACAAAACCCCACTTCCGAGTAAATAAGATTTAAAGTTCTTCACTAATTTTTCATCCCATACAAAATGTATGGATATACTAAATCGACCCAGTTTTCTCTGATTTATTGTAATTTTTCTAATCATCGTAAAAACAAGCTTGAAAAAGTTTCTGAAAGCTTGAAATCTGAAGAATTTTGTGATATGCTCAGCTCAAAATGGACAAAATAGTCACTTACACCCCTTTGCATCTGAGCCCCTCAAACGGCGGTGCCGACACCTCTCAAACGTCAAATTTCGTGTGAGAGTAAGCAGGCCAGTTTAGATTCGTGCAGTGGACCATAACTAAGTCAATTTCAAGTCGATTGAGTTGTATTTTTGTACAGAGCTAGATACTGTACGTGCCTAACTCTATACAGAAATTCAAATCAATTGGTTTGAAATTGACTTAGTTATAGTTGCAAGTGCTCAAAATAGGTACACCTGCCCAAATGGTATAAGACCCTATGCTGTTCTCAAAAAAGTTCTTAGAAACGCTTAAGATAATTTTGATAATTTTCCATTACCAGTGGTTGTTTTTTGTTCGCCGTTGAACTGCTGACGAAATTATTTTTGGATTTCTGATCCAAAAACCCGTTTCTGTCATCCCATCCGGTCAAAATTGAACAATCTTTCACTGGTTTGTTTGATGAATCGATTAGTATGATAATTAGCTATCGGCCTCCGGTCACTGTAGCCAGGAAAATTTATTCATCGATAAAGTGCAACGAATAAATTTGGCTTCTCCACTCATCTACTCTGACAAACACGTCGAAATAAGCCCAGGACAAATGTAAACCTGTCATAAATTTAACTCCTTATTCGAACCAATTCCATGATTTCCAACGCTCATCTACTGCCACAGCCAAACATCCAATGTGAGCAGCGTGAAAACTGCCATTCTAAACAAACGTAAATGGCCACACCATAAGCTGCCTTCAAATGGAACGCCAAACGCCAAATAGTGCCGATTTAATCCGAAAATATTGGGAAATAATTTGAATGTTGAATGTGTGAAGTGATTCTGAAAAAATAAATAATGCGTCACGAGTCGGGCTAAATACTGGTAGCCCAACTTTGCGCGCCGATAATCCCCTCCTTATTTGAATGTTCAACACAACGAGCTCGGCCGGCAATCCAGTGAAATGGCTTAATCGAACAACGGCTGTACGGCCGGGTCGGCAATGGATTGGCGATGATTGCTGATGAGGATTTAATTGACGGACATCTGGAATTTCCAGCGCGCGGTGGTTCGATGTGTGAATTGATTTCTGTTCGTTCAACTGGTCCACACAGCGGGACACACGATACGTGCTTGAGATATTGAGTAATCCACACCCCTCCTGGGCTGTATGGAAGACCAACAAGCGTACATGTGGGTTCTAAGCAATCAGGATCGGTATTGGGAACGAATTTGAATCGAATCGAATCGAAATAACACGTCCATGCCATTCATTAGGAAGCAATTGTCGGGGATGCGATATGGAACCACACTATGCCTGATTTGGCAGTAGAAGTGCTTGTTAGTAGCACCTAAATTTTTATTAAGCAACTGTAAGGCGGATCTGGAGAGTGTTCTTATTGAAACCGAACCCCTTTCTTATTAATATTCTGGGGCAGTTCCAGATGGTCCGATGGCGACAGAAATTCTATGATTATTGAATTTAGTTGGTGTCCTCCCTGAACAAATCCCACTTTGGAGGCAGATTTTCGTTCCATAGCTTGCCAATGCAAAAAGTATTTTTTTAGAAAAGCTTTCCAGCGTACAATAATTGACTATGTTTAATCTTCATTGGCCTAGCTAGGGGGGGTTCCAGGGGTGCCAGGCACCCCCTAGAACAGATTTGGCACCCCCTAGAATTTTTGATGATCGCCTAAAATTTAAAATTATACACAATAAAATCAAATATTTATTAATGGCACATTCGAATAATACTTAACACACACCCATAATTACTTAAATAACCTGTTGTACGTTTTGGCGCTTTGGGTATTGGTAAGAACAATCAACAGACTTCTGCATGGATTCCTCTAGAAGTACCTTTATCTATTCATACAGTGATTTCTCTAGGCTTTCTTTATGGATTCCTCCCGATATTTCTTCAATAAACTTTCCTCAGGATTCTCCAGGCAGTTTTGATGGGGTTGTACATTCTAGAAATTTCTGTTGAGATTGATCCAGTATTTTCTTGTAGTATTTCTTTCGAAAATTCTTACTATGGTTCTTCTTGGAATTCTTCTAGGGATCATCCCTCTACAATTGGCTTTTCGGTCCGGAAAATTATGAGCGGGGTGATTCTATTACATCCGACGTTTCGGCCCTTGGTTTGGGCCTTCTTCAGGTCGGATGTAATAGAATCACCCCGCTCATAATTTTCCGGACCGAAAAGCCAATTGTAGAGGGATAAATTCTGCCTATCAGTCGGTCGTTTCCACAATTAACTTCTAGGGATTCTTCTAAAAAAAATTCTTGAAATTTTTTTTCAGGAATTCCTGGTGGGATTATCCACGACAATCTTCCTGGATCCTTTCAGAAGTTCCTCCGTTGATTCTTCCAGGAATTCCTTCACAGATTTTATTCAGGGATTCTTCCAGAAATTTCCCATGAAATTCCTCCAGGAGCTTATATTGGCCTTCCTCTGGGAACTGTGGCTAGGATTCCAGCAATTTCTCTTAGAACTCCTACAAAAATTTTCACTGTGGTACCTTCAGGAACCAACGTTTTCAACGTTTTTAAACTTTCTTAATGTAATATTTTTATACAGGACCTTCCAAACTACATATGAAGAGTAGGTCCTATGTATTTATCGTTCAGTTAATGCACTTTTGTTTGTGGAAAACGTTTGGCAAATTACATGTGCTAAATAAGGTAACTTTTTAAACATCGTCAACTACATTGGCACGTTTTTTATCTTTTTTGTAGTGAAAATAAAACCTCAAAAGTAGCTGCATTTGAAAACATTAGGTGTCAACTGTTACACACAAAAAATTGAATAAGTTCCATCGAATACATACTGAGATATAATGTTTTAAAAATGTGTTCAAAAAACTTATAAGTTTTTCTAAAAGTACTATAATTTTCAGAAAACTTACTCGATAACACTCAAAATTTTACCAATGGAGCTTTAATATATGGTTCATGATTGGTCAATGATTTTTTCAGCGTTTTTGATTGATGTATAAAAAAGTTATGAACATTTGAATGAAACATTATTTTGCCTAAAAAATTGCTGTACGGACAATTGTTTGATACACTGTACTTACTGCAATACTTTCGGGAAATCTCCAGATTCCCCCAGAAATTCCTCCTGCGATTCCATCAGGGATTCCTCCAGTATATTTCTACCAATTCTTTCAAGGAGAACTATAGGTATTTCTCCAGGCATTTGTTAGAGGAACTTCTCTTAGGGTACCCCCGGTATTCCTGATTCTAGGATTTCTCTAGAAATTACTTCTATGATACCTCCCGGAATTCTAGGAATTCCTCCAGATCTGCGCTTCCCAAACTCCGTTTTCGCGGCGCACCAGCCTCTTGCAGGTTCGCTAAAAGGAGTAGAAAAAGCGAGCCTGCGACACGTGGGGGCGCCACGAAAACTGATTTTGGGAAGCGCTGCTCCAGGTATTCCATCAGGGATTCCTTTAGCAATTCCTGCGGTTCTTCCAGCTATTCATCCTTAATAAATTCTAACTGTGGTAGTTCAGAAATTATGCTACGGAATCTTCTAGAGCTTTCTCCTGGCTTTTTGGCAGGGATCTTGCCAGGTAATCTTCCTGGAATTCTTGAAGAAATTTCTTTGGGTGTCCTACCAGGGATTTCTCCAAGGATTGCTCCAGAAATTCCTCATGGAATTCCTGCAGAAACTCCCTTTGGCCTTCAGAAATTCCTCCTGCGATTCTTTCAGGGCCTTCTCTATAGATTCTTCCAGAATACCTCTACCAGTTCTTGCAGGGACTTCTCTAGGCATTCAAAAGATTTTTTCTTTGGATTCCCCAGGCATTCCTGATGGGCCCAGTCAACCAGTGATCGTATAAGATGTTGCATAAGATGATAAAGTGGAGGCGATATGCGTACATTTTACATGCGCCTAAATGGAGGCATGTACGCATATGACCTCCACTTTATCATCTTATGCAACATCTTATAGGATTTCTGGTTGTCTGGGGGGTTTCTCTATAAATTCCTGTATAGATTCCTCCAGCCATTCTTCCTAGGATTTTCGCTGCGATTTCTACAATGACACACCCCAGAGTCCTTTTAAGAATACCTCTTGAGATTTTTCCTGTGACCTTTTGAGATCCTTTCTGGTGATTACTCCAGGAATTTTTATCGAAGATATTTTTACCAAGGATTCTCTCATAAATTTCTCAAGGGTTCTTCCAGTAATGCCTCCTAGGACTCCTTCAGAATTTCTTACAGTAATACATCCCGAAATTCTTCTAGAAATTATTCTACACGGTTTCCTTCAAAAACTTGCTGGGATTGTTCTAGGTAATCTTTCTAGGAGCCTTGCAGAAGTACCCTCGGTGTTTCCTCCTGGAAATCCAAAAGATTTTTTTCTGTGATTTCTCCAAATTGGATCCTCCAGAATCTCCTCTTGACTTTCATCCAGGAACTCCTCCTGGGATTCCATAAGCGATTCCTGCTGCTTATACAGCTTCGGCTTGTTTCAGGAATGCCTCCTAGGTCTCCTCCAGAAATTCTCACTGTGATACCTGCAGGAATCCCTCTAGGGATTTCTCCTGGCATTCTTGCTAGGATTCTTCTAGGCAGTTTTCCAAGGATACTTCCAGAAATGCCTTTGATTCTTCCAGGGATTTTTCTAAAAACTCATCCAGGATTTCCACTAGAGTTTTTATTCGTGGATTACTATAGAAATTAATCACGGTATTTGTCCTGGAAATCCTTTTGGGCTTCTTCAAGGAATTCCAGTAGAAATCTTTCGAATTTCGGGAATAGTTGGAATTTCCAGAGAAATCCTAGGAGGTGTTACTAGAAAAATCTCTAGTGAAATCCTATGGGAATGTACGGAAAAAACTTGTAATTACTTAGAAGGCATAGAATTGACAAATTGAGAGATGAATTTGCGAAAAAAAAATCGCGTTCTGTTGGGATTTGAACCTACGACTCCGTATTCGCTAGACCATAGTATGACCATTTCCTTGAGGATTCCTTCGGGATTGTTTGTTTTTTTTTTTAAATTTCTGCGGTAGTTTCATTAGAATTTCATCAGCAATTTCTTTGGATTTTTTTTTCTACAATTTCAATGACCATTTCTCTGAAATTATTTCAGTTATTTTGCAAATTTATTAGGCAATTTTATCGTGATTGTTTTTGAAATTATTTATGATTTATTTTTATTTATATATATTGCTTAAAAAAATGCTGAATATGAAAATCAGAAATTCTCAACTGGTCTTGGTCAAAGAAAATCATATGAAATTCACTAAAAGCTTACTGACAGATTCCCAAAGAAATTGTTGGAAAAAAAATCATCAAAATTACCTTAGAACTTTCGAAGTAGTTGCCAAAAGAATTCATATAAGAATTATCAGAGGAATTCCTGAAGAAAATATTACGACTTTTTAAATAAATTGGTCAAATCCAATCTCAATATGAATTCTTGATATATTTTCAATCAAAAAATACAAAACAAATTTCGAACAAAATTCTCAAAGAATTATCCGAAAGCATCGAAGGAATTTTTGAATAAAATTTAAAAAGAACTCCAAAAGTAATTGCCGTAGAATCACCTTGACATAATTTTTAAAGAATTGCCAAAGATTTTTTTTTCAAACAAATTCCCTGAGGAAATCTCTAAGAAATTTGCTGAATCAATTTCCAAAGGAATCACCAAAGAAGTTCCCAAAGTAATAATCGAAGTTTCCAAAATTTCCGAATGAATTGCTGATGAAATTCTCAAAAAAAAAGTTCATTGCAAGTAACATCGGAATTACCGAAGGTATTCCGAATTCATCTGCTGCAGGAATTGCTTACATAAAAACTTAAGAAATCTAGAAGAAATTGTCTGAAGAATTTTCAATAAAGTTATAGAAGAATTTCCGAAGGAGTTTTCGAAGGAATTGGCGAAGGAATACCAAATAGCATAAATAATAAAAGTCCAAAAAATGGACGAAAACCCAAAAAAGTAGAATGACTTGCCGAAAATATTTCCAAAAAAATTAAGGATGTTCCCAGAGCCATTGTCGAGTGGATGACCAAAGTCTTCACTAGAAGAACTCTCAAAGGAATTACCTGAAGAGTAATTGGAAATTTTTCAAAGACAAATACCAATAAAAAAAAAATAGCTTTATAAAGCATTCCATTCATCAGATGTAATATCAATGCAGTCGAAATCGGAATTTGGTGCGAGCATCAGAATCCCGATGAGAAAAAACGAAGTTTGCTCGCACCAAATTCCGGGTTTCGACTGGATTGATAATATGTTAGTGAAGCTTCAGAACGGAACTCAGGATAACCGAGTGCAAATTTTATAGTTTTGAGAATCATACTCACAATTTTTCACTAAAAGTATTTTCATGTTCACGTGGTAATATTCAACTAATTAAAAAACGCTTTTTAGCCATTAATGTTGCGGCCAAACCCAAAATGCTGCTCTTAATTTTTTTCTTAAAAACTATTTTTGTAAGGGTTATTATTATGCAATAAAACAAAGAGAATGTCACGAATGTATTCATCGCAAATTTGTGGATATTTTATAGTTTTCGAGATTTACAGTCTAATAATTGCTTCGAAAAAATGTTCTAATGGACCTAATTGTTTTCAATCCTCAAAACAGGGATGGTCGCGATAATTGTTAAGTAGTTAAGTTCAGACTGAAGATATAAATTCTATCTATTTCATTTTTCCCGCGATGCAGTATATCATTATACCAAGAAATTGAGGGTGGTTCGGTATTTCTTTTTACAAAAAAGCAACCTGGAAGCCACTGAAACTGGCACCCCCTAGGCACCCCCTAGGAAAAAATCCTAGATACGCCAATGTTAATCTTGAATTTGATTTGTTTTGCAATAAAAATACAGGACCTCCTCGAGCATGGTCGGTCTTCATGTTATTTTTGTAGAAATAGTTTTCCTTAGGTAGTACCATGACTGATACAGGCACCCTACTAGTGTTCAATTGCTGTTGTAGAATTAATTATTTACCCATACAACCAGTAATCGTAGAAGATGTTGCATAACATGATAAAGTGGAGGCCATATGCGTGCATGCCTCCATTTAGGCGCATGTAAATGTTCGCATATCGCCTCCACTTTATCATCTTATTCAACATCTTATACGATCACTGGTTGACTGGGTATATACCCTTCCTGTACTGTCCAGGCGCAGTTCAAATAACACCTTCCGCAGAGGCTAAACCCAGCTTCTCAGGCGTATATGATCTATGTTTTATTGCTTGTTTCAGGCTAGACGATTAAACACATAACAACGTAGCTGAATAACGAGATTTAGTTTATTTCTATCCGGAAACTGATCCAATAAATTTTCTCTTGCATTTAGTTGAACAGCATTCAAAACACGGCAGTCGGCCAATAAAATTGATTCAATATTTAATTCATTGGGGATCGTGAAACTACATAGTAGTTCGAAACCCACTCTAGTACAGTAGACGTTCGATAACTGCAACATGTTTACGTTTCACTTAGCGAACGAAAATCCGATAACTGCAACGCCTGACAGTGTCAACAAGCCATCAATTGACGTCAAATGAACGAAAAATTCATTCGACTGTTCATTAGGGCTAACATGGCGCACCATTTTGACGTTTGGCGGTGCGATAACTGCAAATTTGTTGCACTTACCGGACTTGCAGTTAAAAAGCATTGCAGTTAAACCGTTTGCACCGACCGAACGTCTACTGTAATGCATCCCACAGTACCAGCAGGAAGCAGGTCAGCGTTGAAACATTTATTGGGACACTGAAGCACTGCAGCCAGCAGCGTGAACAAAGCCCCATTCTGTGGCTTCTCCAGCCAATGCGCCCATGTTTACGGACATCATCACCCGAGATATCATTCGCACCGTAAATATTTAGATCCGAAGTTCCAATAGCCGCAGTCGATGAATCACGTCGTACTGGCGACTGTTTATACAGTTAATTAACAATTTTATTGCTTGTTTACAAACAACGAGTACCTCTGGCCGATTCCATCCAGTCTCAAGATGACTTGTTGTCGATCGGACTGGGATTAGCTCCGGAGCGGCTTCCGACGGACCTTTTTCTTTATCTTGCGCAGTGCGGGCGTAAGTGTAAGTTCATGCATCTATCAACAGCCAGCGAAGAAACGCCTGACTTTTTTCTAAAAATTTACAACATTCTCCCCGTCTGTGGGAATGTTTGTGAACTGTTGATTGTTGTTAAATTTATGGTTACGATCTGGTAATTGTCCTAGTACATATAATCATTGATCGCGGGGAGCCAGCGCAACAGTTTCAGCAAAAACCTTGCGTTTCTCATAATACATTCACGCGTAGCTCGCTTCATGAATTCTTTTAACAGTTTGAATCAATTTAAAAAGCTGTTCGATTAAAGAAAAGGAACCAGATACAGATAAAATTTTGTTATCACTCAGCTTTGCAGTAAAGCTACTCTGTGTAACCATCAATGGTAAGGTGATCAAGAGAACATTTTGAAAATAAATTAAAATTGATTAAGATTTTTAAAAATCATAACAAAATGTAAGATTCATACAAAAATCCTGATTAATCCACCCAGCGGTGACGAGGCCCTTCTCATGCGTTCGATATATCATTTAAACAAAACTCAAAGTAACATGTTCATAAATGGCTAAAACGTTACCGACACATAAAAAAGCCATATTTTTCTTGAAGAAAATTAGAAATTGTCAGTGAATATCAGTCAATATTGAGGACTGCAAAACGGTGAGTCCATAAGAAGAGCGTCCATCATAGCTCTGGTTCTCACAAATTCCTACCTTATGCTTCCACAGGTCTAGCGAAGACAAAGGCCGTCAGCTAAGAGTTGTGTACTTAGCTGGTGGTGAAAACTGGGCATTGCTGTTCTTCTGACTTCAGCTAGATTGAGAAGAGACGACCCGAGCGTCTGTTCATCAAGAAGGTGCGGCTCAAACAGCGTCAGTTCTGGCATCCAGCGGCTGACTGCATCACGCCCAGCTAGATCCAAGGTGATAGCTCGAAATAAGGACTACCATTGTAAACTTGGAATATGGAATTGCAAGTCACTTGGTTTCGCAGGATGTGACAGGATAATCTACGACGAACTACATCCCCGCAGCCGCAACTTTGTCATCGTGGCGTTGCAGGAGCTTTGTTGGACTGGGCAGAATGTGTGGAAAAGAGGGCATCGAGCGGCTACCTTCTACCAAAGCTGTGGCACCATCAATGAACTGGAAACAGGATTTATAGTGTTGGGCAAGATGCGACAACGTGTGATCGGGTGGCAGCCGATCAACGCAAGGATGTGCATGTTGAGAGTTAAGGGCCGTTTCTTCAACTACAGCATCATTAACGTCCACTGCCCACACGAAGGGAGACCCGATGACGAGAAAGAAGCGTTCTACGCGCAGTTAGAGCGAAAATACGATGGTTGCTCGCCGCGTGACGTGAAAATCGTTGTCGGCGACATGAACGCGCAGGTAGGAAGGGAGGAAATGTACAGACCGGTAATCGGGCGAAACAGCCTGCACGCCGTATCGCATGATAACGGCCAGCGATGCGTAAACTTTGCAGCTTCCCGTGGTATGGTAGTCCGAAGCACCTTCTTCCCCCGCAAAGATATCCACAAAGCCACCTGGAGATCACCCGACCAACAAACAGAAAACCAAATCGACCACGTTCTAATCGACGGTAAATTCTTCTCAGATATAACCAACGTCCGCACATCCCGCAGTGCGAATATAGATTCGGATCACTACTTAGTCGCTGTATGCATGCGCTCAAAACTTTCGACAGTTATCACCACGCGTCGAAGTCGAACGCCGCGGCTCAACATCGAGTAACTTCGTAACGTAGAAGTGGCTTAAGGCTACGCGCAGCAGTTAGCAGTGGCCCTACCAACGGAAGAGCAGCTTGGCGCAGCTACACTTGAAGATGGCTGGAGGGACATCCGATCCGCCATAGGTAGTACCTCGGCTACAGCACTAGGCTTCGCGACTCCGAATCACAGAAACGACTGGTACGACGGCGAATGTGAACAATTGAAAAATGAGAAGAATGCAGCATGGGCGAGAATGCTGCAACACCGTACGAGAGCGAATGAGGCACGTTACAAACAGGCGCGGAACAGGCAGATCTCAGTCTTCCGGAAAAAGAAGCGCCAGCAGGAAGAACGAGATCGCGAAGCGATGGAAGAGCTGTACCGCGCTAAGCACACGAAAGTTCTACGAGAAGCTGAACCGCTCGCGCAGAGGCTTTGTGCCACAAGCCGACATGTGCCGAGATAATCAGGGGAATATTCTCACGAGCGAGCGTGAGGTGGTCGAGAGGTGGCGGCAGCATTACGATGAGCACCTCAATTGCGACGTTGCAAGTACCGAAGGTGGCGTGGTAACAGATCTAGGAGTATGTGCACAGGACGAAAGACTTCCGGCCCCTGACCTTCAAGAGATTGAGGAGGAGGTTGGCCGGTTGAAAAACAACAAGGCCGCTGGAGCAGATCAACTACCAAGCGAGCTTCTAAAATACGGTGAAGAAGCACTGGTGAGAGCACTACACTGGGCCATTACCAAGATTTGGGAGGAGGAAGTATTACCGGAGGAATGGATGGAAGGTATCGTGTGTCCCATCTACAAAAAGGGCGACAAGTTGGATTGTGGGAACTACCACCCGATCACACTACTGAGCGCTGCCTACAAAATACTCTCTCAAATTTTATGCCACCGTCTATCACCGATTGCAAGAGAGTTCGTGGGGCAATATCAGGCTGGATTCATGGGTGAACGCGCTACAACGGGCCAGATGTTCGCCATCCGCCAGGTGTTGCAGAAATGCCGCGAATACAACGTGCCCACACATCACTTGTTCATCGATTTCAAATCGGCGTATGATACAATCGATCGAGAACAGCTATGGCAGATTATGCACGAATACGGATTCCCGGATAAACTGATACGGTCAAGGCGACGATGGATCGAGTGATGTGCGTAGTTCGAGTATCAGGGACACTCTCGAGTCCCTTCGAATCTCGCAGAGGGTTACGGCAAGGTGATGGTCTTTCGTGCTTGCTGTTCAACATTGCTTTGGAGGGTGTAATAAGAAGAGCGGGGATAAACACGAGTGGGACGATTTTCACGAAGTCCGTTCAGCTGCTTGATTTCGCCGATGATATTGATATTATAGCTCGCTAATTTGAGACGATGGCGGAAACGTACATCCCACTAAAGAGTGAAGCCAGGCGAATCGGATTAGTCATTAATGTGTCGAAGACAAAGTACATGATGGCAAAGGGCTCCAGGGAGGAATCACCGCGCCCGCCATCCCGAATTCATATCGACGGTGATGAAATCGAGGCGGTTGAAGAATTCGTGTACTTGGGCTCACTGGTGACCGCCGACAACGACACCAGCAGAGAAATTCAGAGGCGCATTGTGGCAGGAAATCGTGCTTACTTTGGACTCCGCAGAACTCTACGATCGAATAAAGTTCGCCGTAACACGAAGTTAATCATCTACAAAACGCTGATTAGACCGGTCGTCCTCTATGGGCACGAAACATGGACCCTACGTGCAGAGGACCAACGCGCCCTTGGAGTTTTCGAACGGAAGGTGTTGCGTACCATCTACGGCGGAGTGCAGATGGAAGACGGGACTTGGAGAAGGCGAATGAACCACGAGCTGCATCAGCTGCTAAGAGAACCAACTATCGTCCATACCGCGAAAATCGGGAGGCTACGGTGGGCGGGTCACGTCATCAGGATGTCGGATAGCAACCCGACTAAAATGGTTCTCGAGAGTCATCCGACCGGTACAAGAAGACGTGGAGCGCAGCGATCTAGAAGGGTCGACCAAGTGGAGGACGATCTGCGGACCCTACGCAGAGTGCGGAACTGGAGACAAACAGCCATGGACCAAGTGGAATGGAGGCGGCTACTATGTACAGCAGAGGCCACCCCGGCCTTAGCCTGACCGGTAAGTAGGTAAGGATTTACATTGCGGATTTTTAAACATACATAACTTACTGGATTTTTTTAGTTATTAATCATTTGTCTATGGTTATCAGCTGAGACGAGACTCGCGAAGACGGTCATATTTTTCTCCAGTTTGTTATTTTTTTCTTCTTCCTGTCTGTGTTGACATTATGTTTTGGGCTGATGGTTCAAACCGCAACATCTCACATGCAGTGTGACTGAATCCCATTCACGCACAAAATCATGTTGAGGTGAAATTTTGCATCGCCAACAATCGCCAAGCAAAGTAATCATTGGCATATTTTGTTTTCAATTTATTTTTGACAGCACAAGAAAAGAAAATGCTGCTCGGAGTGAATTTTGGCTTCAGAATTCATCTCGGATAGCAATACTTTCCTCGTTTTAGGTAACGTAATCAAACGGGCAACAACTGACAGCTCAGTTGAGCAACACTTGACGTTGCTTTTTTTCCTCTTCGCGAGTCTCTTAGTCAGGGATGGGAACACTCACTTGCATAGAGTTACACTCACTTGATATTTTCTCAGCTCAGAATCATGCAATAGAAAAACGATGTATAGACGACTTTTGCCTTGTGGTTTTGTCTAAAACTTTGCCGAATAAAGTAGGGGTCGCACACGAATCCCAAAGTCGTGACAGAGCTGTGAAAGCGACTCTCCACGCGGTGAGTGTAATTTAATAGATGTACAGTAAGGACCCGATTTTGTCAGCCCCATTTTGCGACAAACTTTTTGCTCTCGCTATCTTATGGGCAAACTTTAACCAATTCATCCATGTTTATCATCAAACTACAGCTAAAGAGCAGAACATAGAGGGATAAAAAGTTTGAAAAGTTGGGTGGTATTTTCGACTGGATGTCACCTGGTATCTTCAATTGTAATGGCTCGGCAGTCTTATTAAAGAATTAAGCGAACTACAATGTTCTCGCTCCGAGAACATTGTAGTTCGCTTAATTTTTTAATAAGACTGCCGAGCCATTACAATTGAAGATACGTTTGAAAAGTTGTTTAGATTTTCGAGGAGAGCAAAAAGTGTGTTCCGAAAAGGGGCTGACAAAATCGGGTCACTTATGTAGATGGTAAGTTTTCATGTAACGTATTTCATGAATGATCCAGAATGCACCACAAACCCTTCGATACATACATACACACACACTTACAATTACAATGAAAATGCAAGCTCACATGAACTGTCAAATAAATATGTTGGAGATATAAATAAATTCCATATAATAGTTCCATAAGTGGTTGTATGTTTATATACAAAAACCATCTTACAGTCTCTTACAGTTCAATGATTTTGGCTTTCTAAGAGAGACAATTACCTACTTGTACTTTCAAATGTGTAAAAGGAAATTCGCATATAATTGCCTATAGCTAAGTTACATATGCTTGAAATATGGCCCAAAAAACTATAAAACCGTTTTAACTATTTTAATTTTGCCGAACATGACATCCCGTTCGGGAAAAATGTGTATTTTACCATTATCTATAAATTTGTAGAACATGGGAAAAATGTAGAATCAGTTATTAAAAAGATATTGCGAAAAAAACCCTTTTCAAAGGGCTGATGATAGAAAACGTAACGTATCTTGAAAAGTAACGGAGTTACAAACTTGACGTCTTCGACAAAGTTGCTCCAAACAGCATTTTATACAACTTTTGTGAAGACACCAACCTTGTATCTTGAAAAATTCAAAAAATAAATTGTCTATCTCACTTTTAGGGGGATTGATCAATTTCCACCATAGTTCAGAAGAAGCTCCTTGTGATAGTGAAAAACTTTCTCGAAGATTTAATGACGCTAAACATCATAGTTGAAAAGTTAATTATTAAGGTGAATATATGACGAAGCCACACCTGGAATTTTCAAGAGCACAAATCTGAAAAACCGAATGCTGGTTTGCACTGAAAAGTTGATCGATTGATAACCACCAGCGGTAAACCAATCGATCAACTTTTCAGCGCAAACCGACATTCGGTTCTTCAGATTTGTGCTCTTGAGAATTCCAGGTGTGGCTTCGTAATATATTCACGCGCTAAAATGACGAAATCAGCCACTGAGCGTTGGCGGGCTATGGTCCAAAATGGTTTTGTTTCACATCGGCCTTCTGCAGCATCATAGGGGCTCAGTACTGAAAGTACTCACAAGTAATGTGTTCTTGATAAACTTCCTAAAACCAGTGACGAATCCCTCTGGTGATGATCATTGGCGAACCAAGCTTTTTCTTTGTTCTTACTCACTCTGCTAAACAAACGCGAGAAAGAGCGGGATGCGAGAGGGGGCCTGTGCCCCCTCTTTCATCCTTCTCTTTCTCGTGTTTGTTTAGGAGAGTGAGCGAGAAAAATGAAAAAGCTAGCTACGCCGATGGTGATGATTCAATTCGGGAGCGGATCTGGTGTGATGGTTAGAACACTAGACTATCACGCCGAGGACCTGGGATCGAATTCCATTCCCGACAAACTCAAATAAATGTGGGTTCTTCCTTCGGAAGGGAAGTAAAGCGTGGGTCCCGAGATGAACTAGCCTAGGGCTAAAAATCTCGTTAATACAGATAAAAAAATGATCCAATTCGAGATTTGGTTGAATCAAAAATAAATGTTTTGTGGCCAACACACAAGATTGTCATTTGTCAGCTAGAAGAAAAATACCGCTTAAACCAATAGACTTGTCTTGAGTAATGTTAAATATCATCTATAGCAGCTTCAACAGCGGACAACCTCAAAAGATCGTGGAAGTCGGCTGCCCTCCAATTTCCCAGGTACCCTTTCTTATCTGTTTGCAACACCTGCCAGAAAACAAACCTCATCCGCTTATCTTCCAGTGGATCAGGAGAGAAAACTTTCGGTTAAAATTCAAAGCAAGGTGCCATATCTGCCCAAAGTTGCTTACTCGCTTCTTTGCGCACTTTCTCAAGGGCTTACTCTTGCTACAATTGTCATCAGTGTGTTCATCAGAAGCTAATCTTACGCGTCTGCCAGTGGGCGGCACTTTTCTAGCGCCCGCGTGTGCTGGCTGGACGTCATATGAGAGAGGGTGGGGGCGTTAAACAATATTCATCTAGCCTTCTGAGGAGCCGAGAGGATAAACAAGCCAACAAACCGACAGCAGCGTCAAACGTTTGGTTGGCGGCGATGCATAAAGTGAATCGGAGGGGCTACAAAGACTTCTACCGCAGAGCATCCGTCGTGTAGTCGTCTATCGTATGTAGATCGCCATCCTTATCGTGCATCGCCGCGCCAGCCGCCGCGCCGAGTCTCATCATCAACAGTCACATTATGCAGCGAGCAGCATCATCAAAGGGAAAATTTCAATCTCGTATCGCAGTCGTTGGGCCGTGTGTTATCTTGTTTTCGCTTGTAGGTTTTTTTTTTTCGAAAAGTCAACTTCTTATGGAACCGTCTGCCACCATTCCGGATTGTCAACCGGCGCGGATCTTCCGGCTGAAGTGCACTCATAAGTGGCTGTTTGGCTTGCAGTAAAAAGAGGTGCTTTATTCTTTTTTTCGCTCCCGCTCCCGTGTCGGCTTTGATAAATGTACTAATTTAGACATTCAAACAAAAGTGCGACCAACGGCGGTTGATACGGCGGCGTTTGGCTTATCACAAGATGAAAGGTTTATTTATCTGCTATGGGGAAGAGTTTTCCGTGTCAATAGAGAGCAATTGTGATAGTTCAAATAGGTGAAGGAATTAAATGTAAAATTTATTAGGAGAAATCGTAAATGTTGGGACAGCTTAATTTTTTATCTAATGCGACAAACCATGCTCAACAGCCGAAGTACGGTCTTCACGAAATCCCGCCAATTTGTCTATTTTGCGGATGGCATTGATATTATTGCTATGTAAAACATTTGAAACGGAGGCCGAAGCAGAATATGAGAATTCGTCAACCTCGGCTGTGCTTTTTGTAATTTTTATTTCATGAGATTTTTGCCCCGAAATAAACTTAAAATTTGGTTGGTACCTATCAGTAATTATAAACTTATCTTACTTATAAGTAGAAGCCTTACACAACATTGTCAGGTGCAATGTAAATAGCCTCCAAATCCTCAGAGACTATCTATCTAATTATTATTTCAATCAATTTCGTCGTAACTAACCTAAATCTCCTTCGTGTTGCTTTCCCAATAATGCACTACGAAAGGCAACACAAATCTGTAAATCACGAGCTTTATTATTGGCCATCGAACGACCTCACACATTTCCCGGCCAACTTGCAACACGGCGACTAGTAAGTGCGTGTAAAGCCCCAATCAACTTCCACTCCTGGACAATAAATCTAAATTAACGCACATTTCACGATTGTTTTTATTGAATTTCAAACACCATTTGGGCCGTAAATTTTTATCGTCCGTCACGTCAGTCTTAGTAGATGCCGTTGTAGGCTGCCTGCTGTTAGTAGGTACCAATAGTGTTCAATCAGTGCGCCCGGTGCTAATACTCGAGGCAGGCTGCTGGGGCGAAGTAATTTGAGTGACAATTTATTTTGCGTGGTAACAGTCCGGGTTTTCTTCATCTTCGTACTGACTGGCACAAGGAATTTGCATTTCTTGGGAGCGAAAGCTTGTTTCCCTCCAGCAGCAGCGGAGTGTGTGTTTACCGATCCGACGAAGCGATGGTCTGCTCGTTGCTCCGTCCAAGAGTTGTTGGTCATATATTATTGAAATTAATTCTTCTCCAATTTCGCATTCGATGTGTTATTCTCTTGCACCATGACGTGGCTGCACGCAGTGTGGTACAGCCAGAGCAGAAGGGTTGGGCACTGGAACAAGGGATGCCAGATTATTGTTACAGAATTCACAGCCACCCAATATCTGAAGGTTATTTCAATGAAAAACTTCTAACATAGAAAAAAGCACAATCAATCTTGCCTAGTATTAAAGAACGACAACAATCAATCTTTGCAGATTAATGCAAAATGGTACAACTTAAGCGGCCTTAGTCCAAGAACCTTACTATTGTAAGGAACATTTCTATCTAGGAAGCCTTGTGAACCCGTTGTTTGCTACTTTCAGTAAACATGAAATTACGTGTCATGCCTCGAGCCTGTGTGCTTATCAACAACGCAATCGTTGCTACATTCTTCTCTGAATTAACCACAGAGCATAACATGCCTCTGCAACCGGCCACCAGAGATGCATGCGGTGTCACAATTGATATATCTGTTGAAAACCTCTACAAGAAATACGTCTATGGTTCGGGTATTTTACCGCATGCCGAACCATCCTCTACGAATGCTTTCGAACAAGTCATCGCACACTGCACTTTAAAAGGTCTTCCACTAATTGTTGACAGTGATCTGGTGCAGCTCAGACATTATCTCAAGTTAATGCCTCTAGTTTATTGAGTACTTAAGTAGTACAGGTCTTGCATTACTTAACATAGGCAACCGCCCAACCTTCATGGTAGACGTAACACTTTGCTCTAGTAGAATTAGTCACGAGTTGACCAATTGGCATGTGTCAGATGAAGAATCTTTATCTGACCATCGCTAAGTCTTTTTTGTACACTTAAATGATACCTACTTCGCAAACTTTGCGTTTTCGGAATCCCCGGTCAACCAACTGTTACTGTTACTCTTCCTCTTTCTGTTTTGGTTGTGGCCAAGTTTCATGGATACTCACCATTTATTGACACTTCAAGTGAATTAGTTGATGTCACCAATACTACAATGGCCTTCATCATGGAAGCTTTTGAAGAAGCATGCCCTCTACGGTCTGTGGAGAACACAAGAGGAACCCCTTTAACGGAGCCTGTGGGGTACCTGGGCAAACCCCCTCCCCCCACAGTAAGCTGTCCCTTACCGCGTTAATGCAGGGCTCTGGCGTGGTGGACCTTATTTCCCGTGCGACTCGTGGGATGAAAAAATGAGCAAAAATTCAAGAAATCAAAATTTAGGTGGAAATAGTGGTGAGATCAACCCCTTCGCAAGAAGCGGGTTGATAAGTTCTCCGACAAGGAGAAGTGAGGAGATAGGCGCTGGGAGTTGCGTACGCAGCTCAAGCGTGGGTGCTCCGGTCCACTTCCCGGCAAGCCAGCCGGTGGAGGTTATGGACGGAGCGCGGTTGTTGAGAGCCGTCAACCAAGAATCCAAAGGACGGTCCGCAATAAAGGTGGCTGAGCAGCAGCTTGGTAAAATCATCGACTTTGCGTCCACTAAGTCGAACATAAGCAAGGACCTGAAAACGGCCTTGCTTCGACTTAGGGTGTCGATCGACGATGCCAAACAGAAGAACGCGGCACTCGCGTTGCTGGCTGCTGCAGCAGCGGAGCCTGCAAATGAGACAGTGCCGAAGTTTACCCAAACGGAGGCCTTCTTCTTCGCAGGAAGTCCGAATAAGGCGGAAGCGACTGCTCGCGACAAACGGAGCAAGCAATCGCAGAAGCGGGCGAGGTAACCGTCAGGCGAGGAGCTGTCTGGCGGTGCCCGCAAGGCCAGGCGAATCATTACCCCGAAAGTCGGTAATAATGCCGGAAGGTCGGACCCCAGCCAGGGTTCCCGGAAAGCTGGGAATGGTGAGCCTGAAAAGGCTGGCCCGTCCCGGAACGATGGGAACAAGGGGTTGCGACCGCTGGTGGGCCCTCAACAGCCACAGAGTAGGGCGATCCAAGGGGAGGACCCCTCTTGGACGAAGGTAGAGTGGAAGAGGAAGAAGGCGAATCCGTAGGAAGTAGCGCTGGACACCAAGCCAAAGCGTAGGAGGGCAGGTGCCAAGCACGAGAACGGCGACGCGATCGTCATCAAAACGGAACAGTCCAAGTACTCGGACGTCTTGAAGATGATGCGAAGCGACGCCAAGCTTGAGGGTCTTGGAGCCGACGTACGCAGTATTAGACGTACTCGTACGGGCGAGATGATCCTGGAGCTGAAGCGCCAGAAGGAGTACAAGGGCGCCGCCTATAAGAGGCTGGCAGAGAAGGTCCTTGGTGAGGGTGTGCAGGTGAGGGCTCTGACACATGAGGCGACTCTGAAGGTCAAGGACATTGATGAGATCACCGAAGTGGAAGAGCTCGTCACGGCACTGCGGCAACAGTGCATTGTGCAGGTGGCTGCCGCAGCCGTTAAGCTACGGAAAGGGCCAGCAGGGACACAGATAGCTTTGGTTCATCTACCTGTGGTGGACGTCAAAAAGTTCGTTAAAGTAGGGAGCATAAAGGTGGGTTGGTGTGTATGTCACCTAACATTCCACGAGCCACCAGAGGTCTGCTTCAACTGTCTGGAACCAGGACACAAGTCGTGGGACTGCAAAGGCCCCGACAGGCGCAAACTGTGCAGGCGATGCAGCACTGAAGGTCATAAGGCCCAAAGCTGCACGAGTCCGCCCATCTGCATGATCTCTACCGGGAAACCCTCGAACAACAGACATCCGATGATCCGGTGGTCCAAGGTGCCTGACCTTCAAGAAAGCCGCAGTGAACAACACATCACAGTGCAGGTAACGCAGCTGAACCTGAACCACTGTGATGCGGCTCAGCAACTGCTTTGTCAGGCGGTTTCTGAGTGGGAGACGGATATCGCCATCATATCGGACCCATACCGAGTACCCGCCGGCAACGGCAACTGGATCGCGGATGGAAGCAGAAAAATGGGGGCGATATGGACGACGGATAAAAACCCTGTCCAGGAGTTGGTGTCTACTACCTATGAGGGCTTCGTGGTCGCCAAAGTAAACGGGGTCTTCCGCGGTGGCTGATCGAGCAGTTCACGCAAATGATGGATCGCTTAACGACCGCGCTAATAGGGCGAAGGCCAGTGGTAATAGCGGGTGACTTTAATGCCTGGGCAGTAGAATGGGGAAGCCGTTTCACGAACCAGCGGGGTCAGATCCTGCTAGAAACACTGGCCATCTTAGATGTCGACTTGGCTAATGTCGGTACCAAGAGCACCTTTAGTTGAAACGGAGCGGAGTCAATTATTGACGTGACCTTTTGTAGTCCTGGCCTAACAAGTAGTCCGAACTGGAGAGTAGATGATGGCTACACTCACAGCGACCACCTGGCGGTTCGCTACAGTATCGACTACAACAACAGCAGACAGCGGATAGAAGAAGAGGCGGCTAGGCCAAGGCCAAGCCCTCGTAGGTGGAAGACATCATACTTCGACGAAGAGGTATTTAGGGAAGCGCTCCGCCGTGAGTGAAACTTACTCGGTTTAGACGGCGACGAGCTGGTAGCGGTGCTCTCACGTGCGTGTGATGCGACTTTCAGAATCGTGTACTTTCAGAATCGTGTACTAGTCTACGACACGGAGGTGGGTCGGAAGTGCTTTCACATAACCTCAGGAGTCCCGCAGGGTTCCATCCTGGGTCCGGTGTTATGGAATGTCATGTACGACGAGGTGTTGAGTGGGAGTGGTGATTGTCGGATTTGCCCGACGACATTACGCTCGAAGTCTACGGTGAAACGATCGAGGAGGTAAAGTTGACTACCAACCACTCGATCAAGGTTGTGGAGGCGTGGATGCGGTCCAGGAAACTGGAGCTGGCTCACCCCAAGACTGAGGTGACGGTTGTTAACAACCGGAAGTCGGAGCAGCAGACGGAGATCAGCGTAGGAGAGTGCTATCCTGTCAAAGCGCTCCGTCAAACACTTGGGCGTGATGATCGACGATAAGCTTACCTCCGGTAGACACGTCGATTATGCCTGTTAAAGAGCCTCCACAGCTATTGCGGCAGTGTCCAAAGCGACAGTATTGACTTCACAGAATAAGGATAAATCATGGACGAGACTGGCTTCTCCGGGAAGCTTTTCTCCCATAGTCAAGAACAAAGCCTCCAAACTTTGGAAAGCTCTAATAAGTAATTGCTCAATTACATTCCATACACTGTGCTTATTTATGTTGATTTGGTAATGTTTTGGATAAAGCGTGATAAAAAAAAAACAAAACGAATAACATGATTTAATCGAGCGTGAGTTTGACGAGAAGTGAAATAGCGATAAAGTCAAATAGTAAGGGTATGCGGTATGGGATTTTTTCAAAGCGATACGAAACGAAACGGTATGTGAAATTTTTTATGGGATGCGGTACGAAACGAAACGAAATTCAAAAATGTTTCGTGAGATCGATACGAAATCGGAATTCACTCGGTATTTTTCGAAACAAAACGAAATTTTTGCAAAAATTCCGCGGAATTTTGCAGTTATATAAATTTTGTGCAAATTGATGCTGCGTGTTTGATGTTTTTCCTACCGGTGGCATGAATTGTGTTTCCCTTAAGTCTCTCATCTCATAGACTTCATTTGCCACAGTTGGGTGTTAAACCATTTGGGAAAGGAGACCAGACTAGATACTGTACACATCTCACTGCATACGAATAATCAAGTCAATTGGTTCTAAGTTGAATGCGTTAGCGCGCAAAGACTTAATAAATACGTTGCATTATAGCGATGATGTTATAAAATGCTCGAACTACAAATGAGACACCATTTTCAAACCAAAACTGTACCTCTGCTAGAGGTGTAGTGCAAAGAAATAATTTTCTTTATAGATAGTAGAGTGTACATAGATCCGCGGACACCGCTGACTAAAATGTTTCAAGCGTGTAAGTAGTAATTTTCAAGTTTGCGACGGTTGAATATGACGTCATGCGCTCCATTGATGTTGTCCAAATCGTTACGTCATGCTCGTTTGGATATAGATTTTGATAGTTCTTTTGGATACAACGGATTCAAAAACACGGATCTATGTTTACTCTACTATCTATAATTTTCTTCAATAAATGTAATTAAAAAAAATTAAAAAATCATACAGGAAAGTCTTTAATGAAATTCGTCAAAAAAATATCGGTATGAACCTCTGCAGATTCACTTGGAAAACTTTAAGAATACCGCTACGAACTCCTACATCAATGTCTTCAGATCCCGAACATATTTTGGAAATAAATGAAATAAAGATTTAGTATTCCTTTAAAAAGGGAAAATTACTTGAGATTCCATTTGACGTCCATTTCTCGCCTTAATGGGGAATCTCTTGCAAGAGTTTCAGTAGAAATATTACCTATTTCAAAAGGGTTTAGCCAGAAACTTTTCCATGGAACAAACCTTCTACCAAATGTGTCTTAATCGATTTCTCCTGGGATTTCCAATATTTTTATAGAGATATCTCCTGAGAGAGCTTCCATGTTTTCTTGAAACTTTTGCTAGTGTATTCCACATCCTATATTATCTAATCCTGTTATTCTCCATTCTCCATTCTTGTAAAAAATCTTATCGAGAATCCAAAATAAAGTTTTTTTTTTTAATTTTTTTACATTTGATTTCATCAGCAAATTTAACCAAAATATTATTTATAGTCCTCGTTGAAAGCATCCTCCCAAGTAACACACTTACTTTTCCACAGAAAAGTTACGACGGCACAGGTTTGTGTTGGGCAGAAGTCACTGTGACTTAATTCTAGAAAGTAAGAGTTAATTTGTTAGAAGTAAGTAAGTCACAGAGGCTTCCACGCAACAATAACCTGCGCCATTGGGGCTATTCGGGCTCGTTTGGAAGTTAACCATCAATGTTAACTTCTTTTCCCGATCAGCCTAGAAAGCTGTGTAGTGTTGGTAGCGGTTGTCTCAATTGGCTAAGAATAACACTACGGACCGCCTGATCCAGTGGTAAGAGTCCACTAAACAGGTGACCCCTAATTCATGGTGTTATGCGGCTTACCGTGCCAAGGAATGAATGGTTAGGGGGGTCTAATAAAAACCTAACCACAAACGGAGCCTGTGGAGAATTAGGGCGTCCTCCACAGTATTACGCCCTTACTGCACTAACCGGAGCAATAGTGCAGTGGACCTTGCGTTTCTTCGAGATAATCAGTTGCCCTTCTTAAGTCTCAAATTTGAGGCTAAATAAGGGCGGGATTATTCAAATGCTGTAAATTAGCTTACATTACTACCTATATGGTTTCGCTTAATGCGTTTTCGCCATTGGCGTTTTTCAATTGACACCGATTTGGTTTGTCGTTGATGTTTCCTTTTTATGCTGCGATTGTGAAGAGTGTAATCCTGTCTAGTTTGGGTAGTGGCTACGGCTAGGAAACCTCAGATCAATTTTCAGCGTAAAAAGCGTGCTTAGCCCAAGTGACTCTACTTCAAAAATTTCATTTTCCTAGGGTAACTTCTGTATAGGTTACCTTGTGAACCCAGTTTGCTTCTTTCATCATAAATGAAGTGTCGTGCCTCGAGCATGCTATATCTTAGAATAACGTTAACAGTATGTTTCAACATTTCCTTATGGATGCTTTCAAGCAAGCTCTTGTATTCAGCATTTTTTCGCTGATATTTGGCAATATTGCTACGATGATAACATCATAAGAAGTAGCTTAAACATTAATTTGAGATGCTTCAGTTTGATGGATTACTTAGGTAGTACAGTTCATGGATAACTTAACATAGAATTGCACCTAACCCAACTCTGCATGAGCAGAATTTGTCATGAGTTGACTGATTGGAATGTGTCAGATGAGGAATGTCCATTTGACCTTCTTTGCACTTTTGAGTGTTCCTTCGCAAAATTTGCGTATTCAGGCGACCCTGCTCAACAAACTAGGGAACCTGTACTAATTGGTAGCGACCACATTTACTGGATAACTCGCTTCCATTGCTACTCCAAGAGAGTTTAATTGTGGTTTTGTACCTACAACCCCTCCATTGTGGTATACCATAACTATTGCTTTGAAAGAAGCTTGTCCTCTGCGGCCTGTGCGGACCGCAAGAAGTATTCTTGAATGGAACTCTGATCCGTTCAAGTTCAAAATATCTTCGGATACACCATTCTTTTGTATAGTTACGAATCTCTAGCTTCCACTTGAGAATTATAGCTATATAATCGCCTTAGTGAGCCCTAAAAAGCTCTACTTACTTTAAATCTCCAGGTGTAAATGGGGGTTTATCCTATTTTTCTCCAAAGGCATTTGGAGTATTTCAAACATGTTTTGAACTCTTGTAGTTTGCTATTGGGTATTTTCAGGGCGTGAAATTACTCCATAGTTTTATCCCGAAAGGGTGGGTGCGTTGTATAAAGAAGGAATGAGTTCCAGATTCATCTGGTTACCTCGTTCTTTCTGAAATGCTTGAAACGCATTGTCGAGTATCACATTTGTGATGTTCGTCTGGCTGACATGCCTGTTAATGTGAACTCACATGCCTCCCAATTTGGGATGTCCACAGTCACTCTTTTACACAAAGTTGTACATGTTTTCAAGAAAGTACTCGCTCAAACGTAGTTTTTGCTTGGGTGATTTCTTGAATATTGAGGATGCTTTCGATGACGTGCCTTTCTATGTCATATTGAAAGTCGCATGACGTCACAAGCTACCTCCAATGAGCTATAGGTTCTCTTTACGCTTATGCGTTTTACAATGTCCTTTTCAGGGCACTGAAACCCGTTGTGGTATGGGCTATGAGCTCTCGTTGCGCTTATGCGTTCATTCCCTCTTCTAGGGCACCCCTTCCTATTTCATCACCTTTCCCTTTCCTAATCCCATTCCATCCCTTGTCCCATGCTCCCTCAGGTAAATGATGAAATAGGCTTATATGTATGGCGATGGCACAAATGTCCCAAATGGAGGATAACGTGCCTCTGGAGCCGGCCTTCTGATACCTTCTGATACCTGGGCAGAAGTCACTGTGACTTAATTCTAGCAAGTAAGAGTTAATTTGATAGAAGTAAGTAAGTCACAGAGGCTTCCACGCAACAATAACCTGCGCCACCGTGACTTTTCTGTGACAAGTGTGTTGCTTGGGCTTGTGAAAAATGTCCTAAATAAGAGGTATATTCGAGATTTGTTTTGTCTTTATTATAGAGATTATCAGCCTGGCACTAGTTTGTTTCTCGATATTCGAAATGATTTTATGTATAACACTTTTCAGTAACTTGAGATTAGCAAGATCTCCGATAAATGATATGGACATTTACACTATGAACTTGTTTTCGAAAATTATTGGACAATCCGCGGAATTCCGTTTAATTTCGTCAAATAATATTTTTGAAGGCGAAATTTTTAGAATTTGACGAAACGAAACGAAATTCAAAATCATAAATTTCACCTAGTTGAATTCCGTGGAATTCCGCGGAATTTCGTTTCGAGGTGTACTTGGCGAAATATTCGGCATACCGCATACCCTTATCAAATAGTGATGAAATAAAAAAAAATAAAACACTGTACCAAAACGCATTATTTTTGTTTTATTAAACTAGGATGATAAAGATTACATAAAAATATCCGTATAATTCAGGAGAATCTGCGCATCAGGCAGCCCTGACTGAAATACTGACCAGCAAAACACTCTCGGTAGGTAATTGGAGACACACGAAGGCCCGCTGGGTTGCTCTCGGTGCTAGCAGCAAAGAGAACGGGTTGCAATCGGTAAAACAGACGCACGGCCATAAACCAGCAAGTGGTCAATTGAACGGTGTGAATCATGTCGTTTTGCTGGATGGGTTAAACTCTTCGGGTACGTGTTTAAAATTGTGATCTTTACACTAGCTATTTGATTGGAAATTTATTGAAATGAATTGAACGGCAGCCGGTGCTGGTGGTGGGCCTTGGTTTTGTTGATCAACCACGGCTACTCGGCGGTGGCGGACGGTTTGTTTCTTCGGTGGAGGTTCAATCAACAGTATCCTAGTCAAATGGTCGTAAAGACGCCTAAATTAGTACCATTTAAACTACTGTTGAATAAAGTGTAATAGATAATTGCAAATTACCCGGTTGCGGCAGATGTGACTAATTTCAGAATTAACTGCCTTTGTACAGGAAGCATAATGCAATCAAATTAATTAGAAATTTAATATGGATATTCATTTGAAAACTCACTCGCCAAACAATGACATATTAGCAAGAAATGTGATCAAAATCTATGTAGGACGCAAAAAACTTCACGTTTTTTGTGCCAGCAGCTGGGCATATTTTGAAAAACGTGTAGTGTCTTAGATAAAAGAGAAGTAACGTTCTGCTTACAAAGATTGATTTTATTGTTGCTGTTTTGGGTGCGTGAAAATATTTTGACTATGCCATTATCTAATGTTCATACCGGACATCAGATGTAAATAAATAAACAAATATTTTGAATTACATCGTAAACTGCAGATAGCTCATTATTCCTACCGGTAAAAAATCACCCACCTGCATCTCATGTTGCAAACGGAGAGCACAAACGACAAAAATTAATTTCAGATAATCTCGAAACATTCGTGTTTAGTTTTGACATTCGAACACACCACTTGCTTCATTCCTTTGCAGTGCACACCCAATCACTTGCAAATGATCAAACGGTGGAAGCTTATATTTCCATGAGAGATGTTGGAGATAAATTCTCAAATACCAACCGGACAGATTTATTAAATTAATTTTATTCAAACAAAACAAGACAACACGGTGTGCGCACAGTCGCACGCAGCTTCCAGGTTGTGCTGCCGTTCGAGTTCCCCAAGTTGGTTGGACACCCGACTGCGCGAGCGTTGTTGTTGGCCAAGAAACAAGGAACCAAAATGAAACGAGCATTCCAAGAATACATCACGCCAGGAGAGCTCCAACCGTACCTACCTACGAAGAGCGAAGCGGCATCGATTGTTTAGACCCGTGCGTCCAAGCCCGAAACGGACGGGTCATCAATAATCGTTATTATTAAAATGTGAGATGTCTTTTGTCCAAAATCAGCGGGTTGAACGCTGGGAATTGTTTCTGTCGCTGCTGTCCACTATTCTTATGACAACTCTACCGGGTGGATGGGGGAAGTGCTGTAACCTAGGCTTGAGGGAGGACTCCGAGGTCATAATCGCGAGCGCTGCGCTATGACCACACACAGGGCTATCCGTGGCCATCTTGTCACTGGTGTTAGGTTTCATGTTCGGCTACAAATGGATAACAGCTTGTGGCTACATGGCGGCATGGCACTGTGCACCCGGCCAGGCTATGAGTGAAGTGATGGCGTCTACTAGTCGTCCGTAAACAAGGCGCGTGTGTCACCTGGGTTGTGTAACAAGCGAACAGTTGGCTGAGTAAGCAACGTATAAATTAATGTCTCTTCGATCGATATAGAGTAGATTCAGATCGATGATTAGAGAAGCTGTGTTTAAGTTTGTATAATAGTCGAGTAATTATATGAAATGCTCTCCTGATTTGGTCAGTATTCATAACAAGTATGTTCTGTAATCAATAAACTTCAAAGTCATAAGGTTCTCTGTCGTAATGTCCGAAGTTGCAATGCTGTAGAAACAGCCCGTCTATCTGGTAACATACGTACTTTAATTTGAACAACGTCAAATTAGGATAATACATAACCAACTATAGTAGGGTAATTGACCCGATTATGGGGGAGAAACCGAAACAGTTGGAAACACTAACTTTGCAGGGTCGTTGTTTGGCATTCTTGCATAACGCCCACCGTACCCTTCCGGCTTCGACCACCTTCTGAATGTTGGATTCGCCGTAGAGTGCAGTGAGCTCGTGATTCATCCTTCTCTGCAACATACCGTACTACTGAACACCACTGAAGGCCGTCCTTAGCACGCGTCACACGAAGGTATCAGAAGGCCGGCTCTAGAGGCACATTATCCTCTATTTGGGACATTTGCGCCATCGCCATAATAATAGCCTATTTCATCATCTACCTGAGGGAAAAGGAAGGAAATAAGAATAAGGATGGGGATAAGGACAGGTAGGGTAAGGGGGCATCCATAAAGTACGTCACGCTCATAGGGGGGAGGGGGGCTTTCCGAAAGTGTGACAAGCAATGTATTAGGTATACGAAAAACCCGTACGAAGGGGGGAGGGGGGGGGTCTAAAATTCTCAAATTTTGCGTGACGTACTAAATGGATGCCCCCTAATAGGGAAAAAATACCCTGGAAGAGGGTACTAACGCATAAGCGTACCCCAATGGGTTCAAACAGCGCCTTAAAAAAGGCACTGTAATAACGCATAAAGCGGAAGACAGCCTATGGCTCTTTCCCACAGCGGGTTAACTACAACAGAATATGCTGAAAATTCAGGTTTCTGAAGTGAACTTAATAAGTGTTTACCAAATACTCGGAAAAGCAGTTGCGCAAAAACTGGACAGTTACATATCAAATGATACGTAGTTCCATGATCCTTTTGCAACCACACAAGACATCCATAGGTTAATATTGGCCGAACAACAGTTGTGTAAATCCATTTGATATACTTGGGTTTTACACCCAAAGTTGTACCAAAGGTTCGCCGGCATAGCCCGAAGGCCATACAAGCTTCTTGATTCTGAACTCAATATGAGGTGTCCAGGAAAGCTTGGAATCAAGAATGTCTCCAACGTACTTTACATTGATTTCAAGATCAAGGAGACACAAAGGTCGAATTCAGATTTTTAAAAAAGCCATATTGGCGACACCACCCCTCAACTACCTGAAGGGCGCTTTGCATCAGGTCGTAAAGGGTGCTAATGCACGCATATACCGACTAACAATGTTAAATAGTCGTCGGCAAAACCATATGTACGAAATCCGCTAATATTGAGTTGCCTCAATAGCGTCTCTGCTACGGGATTCCACAAAAGTGGTGATAAGACTCCCTCTTGGGGGCATCCACAAACACTCAATTTCCTAATCGCTGCTTGACGCAATGTCGAGAAGAGATGTCGGGTTTTGAGCATGTGGTAAGTTCAAATAAAAATCATTGGAGGTATACCATGCAGCTTCCGATATGGCATCGAAAGGCACGTTGTTAAAGGCGCCCTTGATATCTAAGAAAACATCTACTCAAGATTGCTTTTGAGCGAATGCCTTCTCGATATCGTACACAACCTTGTATAAAAGCGTCACAGTGGACTTACCATATTGATAAATGCTATTTCACATGAAGAGGCACATTGGCCATATGAACATCACGGATGTGATGATCGACAATGCGTTCAAACTGATAGATCTGAAACTCTTTGGTTCTTCATACGATGCACGGAATAAACTTTACAGTAATATTCCGCCAGGATTTGGGAATATACCCTGTAGCAAAACTGAAAACAAGTAGTTTTTTTTTCCAAAACATATCTGAAATAAACATATCTCTTCCGAAGCAAAATAGGATAAACCCAACTGTCCCAGGAGATTTGAAAGAAGCCGAGCTATTTAAGTATTTAGATACTTTATGCAGAGCCGTAGCGTGGTTCCATGGCGCCCTTGGCAAGCGTCCAGATTGGCGCCCCACTTCAATTGGACATTGTTAATTTGTAAAAGTTTGTAGTTATTTTTTTTAAGTTTATTTAAAAGTTGGATTTTAATGTTTCAAAGAAATAAATTCCCGTGATTTTTTTTCAGTATTTTTCATTTTCGTTTTCTTTGGGAATTTCAATGGGAATCGCTCATTTGCATTTTGAAAACCTTACTTAGACCAGCACAATGATTAGAAATTACATTTCAGATTCCTTACATAAATTATGCATAAATCTCTTCTAGACATCTTACAGATTTTCTTTTGTTTTCTAGATTTTTTGGTCAACTGAATATTTTGTTTTGAAAAATACTTAAAAAGTTTTCAGAGGTTTTCAAGAAACCTTAAACGATCTATTTTACCAAATTTGAGCATGAGCATGAGCATGATTGACCGCCCGCGGTTGCTCCTCTGTTATTGCAAGAACAACTGCATTTACACAAAGAACCAACAGATGATGCTTGGGATTAGCTTTCTCTTCATTGTGTAAATGCTGCAATCCCAATACTTTTCAATAAGCAATACCAGCGCCGGCCGCGTCCGAATGCAGGTCAATTGAGGATAGGGAAGGAAATGATGACGTGATTCTCGCTTAGGCCAATAACCGAGGAATTCTCTGCGTTACTACGAGAAATCACTAGGAGTTTGGACAGAGGAAATGGAGATGTGTTGAGGATTTCGACGTGATAAACGAATGTAATGTTTTGATTCGCGATTAATAATGCGCTCGCGAAGAAATACCCTTCTAAACCTTGGACGACGAACGCGATCTATTGTTGAGGCACAACTCACCCTACATAAGTTATTCATTCGCAACTAAGGAGTACACAATGCTAAACACCGACGCATCTGTAGTTTGCGTTTCCGCGCGAGAAAATGCTGAACGCGATCGATTCACAAGTATTAACAAAATAACACGGGATAAATAAATCAGAAAGATCTTACCGCATGGTTCGCCGTCTATCTTTTACCGACCCTCTCTTTTTTCCAGAAATTCATGCAACGTTTATTTGAGTCAAAACATTTATTCATTTGGGCTAAAAAATTACAAATGTCGACACCGAAGATGACGAACCATTCAAATTTTTGTGTACATGCAAAAAATGAATGAAAAATATTTATTACCAACTAAAGTCTAGTATGCACCTGGTAAGAAAAGCACTCCAGAAAAAATCCCTCTAATTACCAAAGGAATTTTGACAACTGATTAGTATGGGAAAAATGTCACTTTTCCTTGACGAATAATTGAACGGAATATTTTTCCGCAAGGAAAAGTGACAGCTCCATTTGATTTGCCCGGCAGGCGTTACGATTGTTACACAATTTTCATTTCTTTCCAGCTGCGGACCGCTCAAGAAATTTTAACAGCGAAATCATTTCTTGACCATTCCTTGGCCTATCTTTTTCCACAGTACTTATCAGGTGCGTACTACCCTAAATGTACATTTGGAACTAGCGCCGACACATGACGTGACGAACTTTTCAATATTTGTTAGATAAATACTCAAAACCCAATGTTGAATTTTATACATCCTATAGCATTAATTATTGTGATAAAATGGAAAGAGCTCACCAATAAACATCCTTCGAAGTGTCCAGTGCGTATGTGCTGCAGCATCTTCCACAAACTGGCCTCGAAATCACACTGAACCGCTACAACAACACACGGGTACGACGATGTGCACATTCAAATTGTCGACGACGACGCGGCCGATCCGAATGAAAAAAGAGGCACTTCCACTTTGCCTCCAAAAACACACTTAACCGCCCCGTACGAAAACGAGCACGCACGCAGGACGACGACGCGATGCAACGAAGAACCAAGACAGACTCACTTAAACGATCTATTTTACCAAATTTCGGCAATTAGTTCAATAGATTGTACCACAGTTTTCTGATAACCAAAGATTTCTTAATCTTCTGAGGTTTAATCAAAATATTTCACCGAAGCTCTGTAAGAAATTTTTTAGCAACAATTAGATAAACCACGGACCAAGAGGGATTCCTTAAGAAATTTATATTTGAGTTTTTGTTGGAATCTCTGGATTTCCTCCTGCTAGAATTACTGAGGGAAATTTTGAAATTTTATGAAATTATAAATGAAATTCTGCAGCAGTATTCGGTCCATCCGGTAGATAAAACAGCAAGAATTTCCAATGAAATGCATGTAGCAATTCTTGCAGGAATTCTTAAAGTAGTTCATGAAGAAATGTATGAAGGAATGTTTAAAGGAATGCCTGTAAGAATTTGTGTATAACCATTGGAAAAATTTTCAAAGGAAAGAGTTCTTTGCAGAAATTTTGTATAAAATAAATAGTAGATTTTCCAACGGATTACTTAGATAAATATCTGAAGCAGTTTCAAATGTATGTTGTTTTTTGGAGAATTTTTTGTGGAAATTCAGGAAAGGGTTTCTAGAGAATTTATAGCAGAAATTTATGAAGCAATCCCTAGTGAACATGGAACAATTTCGGAAGGAATTAATGGAAGGTTTTCTAAGCGATATTAGAGCATTCTTTTTTTAAAAGATATCTATAGAAGTCTTTCTGGAAAAAAAACTTTGGTCAAATTACCAAAGAAATCTATAGACAATTTTCTTAAAAAAATATCTGGATAAATATCTGAAGAAATTCTCAGAGGCATTTCAGTGGGAATCCCTGGAAGGAATTCTAAAGGAATCTCTGCCGAATTTTCTACGGGAATCTATGAATCTATTGAAGGTTTTCAAATTAATTCATAAAGATGTTTTTGCAGGAATCTGTATAAGAATTTCTGAAGGTTAAATCTCGAAAATTGCTAAAGAAATTCATTGACGATTTTCCAAGAGAATCCAGGAAAAAAAAATAGAGGTATTGAGAAACTCACATGAAAAGTTTTCGAATGAATCTGGGGCACAATTTAGGAAGGTATCATTGAAGAAAATTTACAAATTCATCAGAATATCTGCAGAATATCTATTTTAGAAAGAAACTTTCACAAGAATTTTGAAAACACATTGTTTTTGCTTTGCTAATTAAAAAAACTAATATAGTTTCTCAAAATAAATTAAATAGTAGATAAATACCCAGGTAACATCATATGATAGAGAAATATATTTTTTTGAGAATACGGGAAAACGTAGAAACAGATTATCAGGCTCAAATACTGAAAATTGTGAAATCTTGATAACATTCAAGAAAACATTAGCATCATCCTGTTTTCTTCTATCCTTAGGTTGCTTCGGCGCCCCTCTGAGGCTTGCGCCCTTGGCGGAGGCCAACCTGGTCAATCGCACGCTACGGCTCTGCCTTTATGCTAGAAATGCATTCAAGTGAATTCCTCGTTATTTCGTATTCATTGCATAATTTGATTAGCTTTTTTGATGTTTTTCATTTGTGAATTTTTAGATTTATTATGGAAAAATCGGATTTAATAGGGAAAATTTGAATATTTTTGGTGGAAAAAAAATGCAATAAATAATTATAGAATTACTCGTGGAAACTGACATTTTCTATTGCTCGAAAATCATTAATTTATGAGAACTTATGATTTGTTTATGGATTTTTTGAAATTTATTATTGCTCCCACCTATGCTTATCTATGGCCAATTTCCCGATTCTTTATGGAAAATGGTCACTTTTTTATGCGTCGTTTGTTTTTTAGCCACTGACTTCACTGAAACTGGAAATATTTGAACAAAGGTTTTTTTCCGGGTGGATCGTTCAGCAGACCGGAGAGCTTTCCTGTTGGCCTTGCGAGACGACCTGAAAGCCTCCGATCCTGCCGAACGTTGTCTATTCCAACTCTTTCATCATTGTTTCCTGAGCATTATCAGATCAGAATTCCACCAAGGGGTTCCTCTTGTTGTCTTCAAAGACCTCAGAGGGTAAGCTTCTTCAAAAGCTTCCATGATGAAAGTCGTTGTAGTACACCTTGTCCTTTTTTTACGTCCATGCTTGGCTGAGCGACAAAAAATTCTACCGCTAAGACAATGAGCAAACTCAACAGTTTTATATTTTTTTAAACATCTTCGTGATTAGGAGAAGTGTACAAAAATATAAAAATGTGTATTTTGATCATTATTTTGTCGGTAGAATTTTTTTCCGCTAAGCCAATAGTGGACGTAAATCAAGGTTTAGGTGTATCAACGACATCATCTAAATAACTTAGAGTCAATGGATGGTGAGTATCCATGAAATTTGACCGCAATCAAATCAATAAAGATATCCCGTTTGGTTGACCAGGGATTCCTGAAACACGAAGTATGGGAAGTAACATTAAAGTGTTCAAAAAGGATGTAGCGATAGTAAGATAAAGTTTCTTCATCTGAAACATGACAATTGGTCAGCTCGTGACTAGAGAAAAGCGTTATGTCTAACACTTTCTCCTTGACTTCCTTTCTGGTAGATACCATGAGGGTAGGGTGGTTGCCTATGTTAAGAAATCCCAGATCTGTTCTACTTCAGTACTCCTTCACAGTACTCCTTCAAACTGGAGCCTCTCAAGTTAATGTTTAAGCTGCCCCAGATGATATAGTGATCATTAGCATCACTGCCAACAACTAGCGGAAGGCCTTTTGAAGTGCAGTATGCGATGACTTGTTTGAAAGCATCCGTATAGAGGATGATTCATCATGCGGTTAATAAACCGAACAATAGACGCATGTCCCGTTGAGGTTTCCAACAATACATCAATACACACATCTCTGGTGGTTAACTCAGGAACAAGTGTAGCAACGATTGCGTAGTTGACAAGCACACAGGCTCGAGGCATTACACGCGGTTATAATATGTTATTTTACTGAAGGAAAAGAGATGAACCAGCTTAAGGCTGAAAATCTATAATAAAGTAGTTATAATAATACTGCAAATAGCAAACACCAAGTTCACGAGGTTTCCTATATTGAAAGGCTAAAACCCCCTGTATCATTTTAATTTAGCAATAAAACCAGATCGGTATCGATAGGAAAACGCCAAAGGCAAGGATACACATAACCAGAGATGTCCATATCCTCAGTGTAGGAAAGAGAAATAGAAAATACACCACTCACGCTGTGCATCTCAACAGGAGCCCGTCTCTTATGTGTGGATCCACCACTGCGAATCGGATGCGCGCAAGCTTAGTGGGTAGAAATAAATCTCTTAGCTCCCTGAGCACTAGGCCACACAACAGTGCGGCGAGAGGGATTTTAAATTCTCTCCGGTGAAAGTGTAAAAAATCACCCGGGCGCGCGCTCCAGTGAGGTTTTTGCGCCAGAGTGCGCGCTACACGCAGAACTCGATGTACACAGCGCAACGAGTAACTTTCACGCAGCGACCGAAAAGACAAAAGAATTTTCACGCAGATTTGTGTAACACCGGATCAACACAAAAAATGTGCTAATCCGGTGTTACACAAATCTGCGTGGAAATTCTTTTGTCTTTTTGCTCGCTGCGTGAAAGTTACTCGTGCGCTGTGTTGTTTCATTTAAGGGTGCATGGTGATGATTCGGTGACTGCTGGGTGAAAACACAGGAGAGCGCCGGAGAGCGATGCGAGCAAAAGAGTGAACCACACTCGATCCAAGTCGAACGAGCAAGAGCTCGCACTAGCGCTTGGTCTACCCACCACCCAAAACAAGAGAAACTGGCTTCTTGGTGTGGGGAAAAATGTTCCTATCCCCAGTGTGGTCGATAAATTGACGCCGCAGTGAATCGCTACGGTGAAATGCCATATCTGCACATAACACACTGTGTAAATCGCATAATGCGAAACCATGTAGGAGAAAATTTACAGTAATCAACAGCATCGTCATTCCATAATACTGCACTTATTTAGCCTCAAAATTGTGACTTAAGAAGGGCAGCTGATTGATTAGCGCAGTAAGGGCAGAATACTGTGGAGCGCGCCCTGGCACTCCACAGCAGACGTGGAAAATGATGAAGATTGCAGCTGAGCAGACACAAACCAAAACAATAATACTCGTGAACAATAGAGGCCCGAGAATACTCGCACTTCTTTATTCGTGAGTAAACGAAGCTGGCAAGCACTCGCATGTGAGTTTTTTTTTTGTTTGCTTTTTCTAGTATAGTCTAGTCTAGTCTACTCTACACATACACAGCCATTCATTGAAAAAATCCTGGAAAATGATGAAATCGACTACTTCCATCATTTTTCTTGTCATTATTAATGATTGCACTACATCGAAAATGCATCACAAGCATAAAAGTGGCCAGGCCTACAGTGCAGCGTTTTCAATTAAATAATAAAAACAATGAGTGGGGACATCTCGTACCAACCGCTCAGTTTATGAAAACGAAAAATATGGTGAAAATCGGTGGGGGTGACGAAGCTAAGAAGGTTAATGTCACCCCTTGGTCCTTGATCCTTCCTGGGATGGATCTCACCGAATGAAGTTGTCCAAAACATTATGCCAACAATACTCAAAGATGGTATGAGCATTCCCTTCGCTTGATTTTGAAGCATTTCAAGACTATTTGTCCGTGAGTTTTTTTTTGCATTTTGACGGAAAACGCATTTTAACGACTAGTAGTGCTGCTTCTCAGGAACAATGAAGCATAACGCATTGGTTGATGTTGGATAATCACTGGATCAAGGGGCCAGACACGTACAATTTTTGGCTTAGTATATTATAGTATACTAAAATAGATTAGTGCATCGTAGCAAACTCTGCGGCCGATTTTTTCGATAAACAGTGTTTGTTTTCGATTCATCTGTCACAGCCTTGATTTCAGCCAGTGCGATTACTTTGATGGTAATACATTAATATACAATAATATTCATTATTATATTAATATACCGCAAATATACTAATATACTTCTAATACACTCATTATGCTAATACGTGTCTAGCCCCTGGCACTGGATTTGCTATTATAACTACAATAAAATGCACTTCCCGCACCTCCACTAGTTCTTCACGAATAAAAACTCATGAGTATTTCTGTTTTTGATTTGCATCTTACTCACGAAGCAGGCGGGTGCGAATAAACTCACACACTGTTTACTCGCGGAATCGTGAGTAAGCCTTGTGTTGGCTTTACACTCGCGAATTGCTTCATGATGAGAGTTATTCCATCGCTGCTCCACAGGCTCCGTAAGTGGTTAGGTTTTTAGTGGCCCCCCCTAGCTATTCATTCCTAGGAACGGTAAGCATATAGCCACATCACACCATGAATTCGGGGTCACTTGTAAAGTGGAATCTTATCACCGGAACAGGCGATCCGTAGTGCAATTCTTAGTCAATTGAGACAACCGCTACCGACACTACACAGCTATCTAGGCTGATCGAAAAAAGAAATTAATATTAAAGATCAACTCCATACGGGCTCAAACAGCCGAAATTTTTTTGTTTCGAATAAAAAAGTATTCCATTTTGAGAAATTAAACGCTCCTTACAAACAACAAATATATGAAATATTGAGTATGTTGGCATACACGGAATGAAATCAATCCTTTTTTTTTCTTGAACGATAGCCGGTGATCAATTTCCAAACATCTGACCATGGAAAGTACATTCGAGCCGCCTATTATCTATCGGTTGATTAGAATATCAACGTATGTACGTATCGTCGTATCCCTCATCAACCGGCCGTGCCAGTGTAAAACAAAAACTCTCACATTTCCCATGGTTGCGCATAATTGGAAATATGAACCAGGGACACATCCTTACACAAAAGCGCGTGTTGTAAAGGTCTTACTATGTGTGATGCGTAGGTACCTTTCTTACACACGCATTTCCTTCCCAGGTCTTCGTAGGGCTTCTTCCATCCTCGTTTCGTGGACAAACGCATCCTAGTTTTTTTTTTTTTTTTGTGCCCTTTGCAGCGCCGCCGTCGTCGCGACCGTAGAATTCTATTTCACGGTGTTTGATACCGCATCACATTCACATCAGCTCCTGAAACCGAAGCCAAAAGGTGCTGGAAACGGGAAGCTTAGCGATGCCACAGAGAAGTTTATAGGCTTTTCAGGGAAATTGGTTTTATTTTTTTTTTCTTGGGAATAGTTTCAGGTTTCCTTCGAAGGAAATATGAATCGAGAAAATAAAAATATCGATGGATTAGTGCGCCTCGGCTGCGCCGGTAATATGTATAATTGAATAACAATTGCGGTTCCACAGTGGTTCTCTTTGAGGAGCCGATTTGTGTTGCGAAAGGGCAGGAAATGCGATTACAGCTCGCTTTTGTACGGATAAATGGTCGTGTTTGCTGCACTACTGCTTCATTGAGCGTTGTCGGCGACAGTAGTCAAAGGTAGGATGTGACGATCGGCGGCGGCACTGATCCAATGTAATAGCCGCCAGTAATCGCTGACAACAACAACATGGCACCAGCAATGAAAGGAAGGCGCCAAAATTCGCTTGTTTGTCGGTAGATTTCAAAGACACAGTACATGCAGGTAACTTTGCCAAAGCTTGTTCACTAATTGCTTTAGGCATAATATTCTAATAGCCGACGGTTTGTCACTCATTTTCCATTCATTTCGGTAAGCTTTATCTAGATTAGATGCGGCTTCCTTTCCCATACTTTGGTGCTCAGTTGCAATTTGAGCTCAGCCGATGGTGTGCATAAATTGCGAGTGATTTAATTATAATTATAATCAGAGAGGTTAAAAGGGAATGCCATCATGTTTAGCATGCTGCACTGCAGGCAGATTCCTGTTTTAGTTCTTAACCCTCGAGCAGTCGCGTCTTCGGTCACCCTCAGCGACACCGCGCACACGCTGTGACCACAAGCGAGCTTTTTTCATGGTGCGTGTACTCGGTACACGACGCGACCGCTCCCGGGTTAATTGTAACTGAAAACAGCAGTAGGGTCTTGAACTATTTAAGCAGGTGTACCTATTTAGGGCACTTGCCGCAATAACGAAGTCAATTTAATACTTAATAACTTAATTTTTGGCACACTATGAGATACGTATTATACTTTCAGTCCTGAGCACCCACGGTGGTGCAGAGGGCCGAATTGAAAGATCTCCATCCTGGGCGATTGCCCGCCATCGCCTTAACCTGTGACCAGGACAAATTTCTCTAGACTTGCTATATTTTGTTGATGAGGCTGTGCCGACATGCGCCTCTACGCTTGCCTCTGCTGCGATGTCTTGCTGGGTTCCAATCTGACGCTTGCATGCAGATTTCGTTTCCACCCCTGCGTAGAGTGTGGCCTAGGGCAGTTTAGATTTCAAACATATTGAAAATTCAAAGCTCCCATATGTTCATTACAATCCTTAGTGCAAAACTAGAGTCCTGTCAAATTTGTAGCCATTTCGGTTGTGTTTTAATGGTGGCCCAGGTTTCTATGAGAATTATTATGGAGAATTTTCAAAAAAAAAGTGCTCCGCGCTGCAGAGCTTTCACACATGGATAAAGTCATAGGTAGGGGTCACAGTACCGACCACTTTTGATGAGTACCGGTATTTCGGTACTGGGGCTTACAGCACCGGTAGTACCGGTAAAATACCAGTACTGGGAATTTTTCACTAAATTGAAGATTAATCTATTTTGTACAGATAATCTACAATATACCAGACATTTCGGAATTCCAGTTTTCAGAAAAGTCATAAAATCTAACCAAAAAAAAACAAATTTATTAAACAAAATACATAGATAGATTAAAAATATATGTGTAGAATGAAATCAATTGCATGAAACTGTTTATGGAGCTATTGTTAAGCTTCTGCGCAGTTTCACAGGCAGTATTTGGTCATTCCAAAATAAAACAGGAACAACATTACATGTACTAAAATCAGATAGATAGTTGCTGACTAGGTGGAAACAGAAGAAGATTCTGATTTTTCCTTGATCATGGTACTAATGGATCGCAAAAACTGAAGAAATAACAAGAAATCCTGATTTAACAAAGTTTTAGTAAAGCAAGTTAATCCATTTCCAAAATTTAACCACAGACAAACAGACGTAACACTTTCGAAATTTCCGTCGACCACGCTTTTAACGATCATTTTAAATTTTCATAGTTGTGGCTTTCACAATCAGAGGAGCGTGCATCGTTTTTCTATGCGTTTGACGTTCCACACTAGCGCCTTCTGTTGACGATATTACACAACACAGTGATTCGTGCAACTTTTCCACCAGGTGATGGTAGTGTGAACTGGGCGATAGATTTGCATGAAAATCGTTCAAGGTGTTACGTCTGTTTGTCTGTGATTCAACGTTCCCAACTAATCGTTAGTATGATAAACCTGGATTTGCAGAATGGTTTCAAATATGAAATATTAGTTTATCAAAGCACTTGGTTTTAAATGTGTTTTGTTTATTTCCATTGCATATTAGCTTTACTAATAATCAGATATCAGCACTTCGGGAGAGATTTCCCAGTACCGAAAGTACCTGTTCTAAGGCTCAGTCAGTATGTACCGGTATTTCGGTACCAAAAAACGGTCGGAAATACCGGGTGTTCGGTACCGGTACTACCGGCACTGCATCCCTAGACATAGGGTACAGGACTCTAGGTTTGCACCAAGGATTGTAATGAACATATGGAATCTTTGAAGTTTTACCATGTTTAAAGTCTGAACTGCCCTAGTGTGGCCGACACACCTCCACATTCTCTCCCGAATTTCTGTCGCTATCGGCTATTGATTACATTGGCGACGAAGCTCCACGTTTGAGTTACGGGTTGCAGAATCAATTGTGAGGCCCACATGCACGAGTTATATACCACAGGCATCTTTTAATAAAGACCTGCAGCCGTTGGGTGCTCTCCACTGATACACACCAAGTTTTACTAGCGTACAGCAGCACAAATTTCACGCTCGAGTTGAAAATGCGGATTTTGGTGCGTCCACTAATCTGGTTGTTTTTCCATACATATCTCAAACTCGCAAAAGCAGTCCTCGCCTTCTTGATCCGTGCACTTATGTCGATCTTGGTGCCGTTATCGGCCGCCATTTAGCTATCAAGATACTGGAAGCTTTCAACATTCTCCACTGATTGCCCAGCTTAGCTTAGCTTAGACTGACTGCACTATCTATGGTTGCTACTCCGTGATTGACCCGAACCAATGACAGTTGCACAATGAATTCTCCACTGATTGCTCAGCTACCGTAAAACTGGAAATGGATTGATCGTATTTATATCCAACGATTTGGTCTTGTTGACGTTGATGGTAAAACCTACCGCCGAGGAGCGATTGGCATGATCATCGATTTTGCTCTGCGTATCAGAGCGCCGTTGAGCCAAGAGAGAAACGTCATAAGCCAGTTCGAAGTCATTCAGGAGCTCCATGGTAATGGGCTGCCATAGCACCCACGGGTTTGTTCACGATCAATCGCGCCTATCAGGATCTCATCGATTACGATGAGGAACAGTAGCAGTGATAGTATACATCCTTGCCTCCTCACTCTAGTAACAATCCGGATGGGATTGGACAAGACATCGTTGTGCAGTGTTCTGCACGAAAATGCCCTGTGATGTGCTTCAATGAGGCCGATGATTTTCTCAGGGACACCATTGCACCTGAGTACTTCCTACATTTTTTCGTGATTGAGACAGTGGAAAGCTTTTTCGCCATCAAAGCGTTCCATACGCTTCCGCCTTCCGGAATATCCGCACCACTTCAAGTTCTCCAATAATCCCTTAGAGGTTAGCATCTTCACTTATAACAGCCCACTGTTCAGCGACGGGGCATATAGCGCCTTCTCCAAGATCATATCTGCTGGAATTATCACACACAACAGCGGGTCACACAACAGCGGGACGAGTAGCGAAGCTTTCCGGACCGGAGTAAAGTCAAATACTTGCGTACGGTTTTGACGATCACGAACGACTGATTTATTGACTATTTACATTTTACAATTATAAACAATAACAATGTTCGACAACATAAAATATGTTCACGGTGTATCTTTACATATCGGTTGTCTCGATTACGAGGGGTGCTCGAATGCACAAAATACATATTCCCAACACTATTCCTCCACAGCCATCTACGCCAACCATCTTCACAGTTCCACATCCAGACGCCTTCACTGACCTTTCATCCGCCAGCACTACGTCACACACATTTTCGGCATCGATTGACTCAAACAGTCGCTTGTCATTGCACATATGGACACTTACACCACTATCCACAATCCAGCCGCATGACCGCATTTCATTCGTCAGGAACAAAACGGCATTTCTGTCTTGCACCGCTGCTTGCTTCGCAGCTGATAATTCACTTTTCTTCTTCTTCTTTTGTTCACTTCTTTGATCCTTCTTCTCTTGCAGAACCGGACTATCACTTTTCAGGAGCCCCTTTCGCTTACATCTCCACTAAGAAGTATTCTGATTGCTGAGACTTTTCAGTGCTTTCATCTCACCAGGATATTCGTCAGAACTTTGCACAGACCGCTCCTTCCGACGCTCGAGCTCGTCCAGAAGCTTCGACTTGACCAGCACCAGCGTTATGTCTGTATCCGGCCTTCCTTTCAGTGCCAACGAATCTGGCAAACTTCGCAATATCATTGCCACTTTTAGCGATTTAGTCAGCTGCTGCCCAACTTGCGTTAAACGGTCAAAAAATTCCTCCACCTCGAACAGATGGCACTCGAGATCGCCATCTTCCAACAGATTAAGGTTGCACAGACGCTTCACCATGGAGACCTGGGAAGTTACAGAAACCTTTTCGTGGTACTTTTTCAAGTTGTTCCAAAACTATTTCGCACTTGTTGCTGCCTTGATTAGCCCATATTGACTTTCTGCGATACACAAGCCCAGAAGCAAAGATGAGTAAGTGACAAAAACCTACTTTCGAGTAAATGAGGCTCAACGTTTTTGAGCAATTTTTCATCCCATACAAAATTTATGAAGTTCCAAAATCGACGCAATTTGCTTCGATTTATCGTAATTTTTCCAATCAACGTAAAGATATTCATAAAAAAAATCCTAAAAGCTTGAAAGCTGAAGAATTTTATGATATTCTCAGCATAAAATCGACGAAATGATCACTTACACTCCTATATTTCAAGAACCCAAATACCTTTGAGGATGTTTGCCAGAAAATTAAGGGGCTGTCCTTGACGCTGTCCTTGGTTCTGTCCATAAAATACGTAAACTCATTTTTGTGCAAGTAACACGCATGTCATATAAGAGTTACGACAGTGCAAGTTTTGGTTGTATAGAAGTTGTTGTGAAGTTATTTTAACACAATGTAGAAATTACGTCAAATTAACTTTTATACAACTTTTATTTTGGTGGCCATCTCAGTCATACCTCCCTTCTCGTAGCTTTTGTTCATACACAATTTTCGAAATTTGTATGGAGCGTAGACGTTGGTCAGATCTCCAAGTGTCTGAACACCAGCAGACCAATTTAACGCAGAAGTGCAATTTAGAATGAACAATATTTGTAGTGCTTCAATGCGAAATCTACATTTGCATTTTAAGACGACCACTGTTCGGATGTCAGCTAATTCAAAGAACAAACATCTTGCCGTGAGTTTGTACAAATCCAACAATATTCGATCTAGCCACGATGGTGCTATTTGCTGAAGTTGTTCACTTGTTGTTCACAAACATGGCACACAAACTTATCCAGGCGTGAATTTCAGTTCCGTATCGGTCTCCCGCATTCCTCGGGTGCGCCCCATAGTCATCAGATGATATACCCACCCATGAATGTTTTTCTAGATGTTTTAGTTAACCTCGCAGTTCAACGAATATCCCTCTTCAACGCATGCAATCATCTAGAGCAATGACATAAAGCAAAAACTGGGTAACCTTGAAATGCAGACCTCATTGAGGTCATTATCCAAGTAACACACATGTCTTTTATAAGCCATGGCAGTGCAAGTTTTGGTTATATATAAGTCTCTGTGATTTACTCCTAGCATTGCGTTACACTCTTGGAAAAAATATGTAAATTTAAGTTCACTTGAATGCACATGCTGAGTTTGACTCCCAGTTAGTACAGGAACCTTTAATTGTCCCATGTACATAAGGATTTCCATAAAACATGGTAGAAATATGTATGTGTAGAACATCAGTATTGTATAATAGTTTTTATCGATATTGGCCGATAAGTTATGGAATGGTCCAAATTATTGTTTTTTTTTTTTCATGGCGTCATTTTCAATTTTTGGTTTTGCAATACTTTTTAGTGAGATCATACTGATGCCAGGTATCGTAAATTTTGGGACAAGACTCGAGCAGGCACCAGTCTTATCCCAAAATTTGAAATGTGCACCAGGATGATCAAACATATATCGCACTGTCCATCAGTATAAAATGTGATCTCCAACTGTGCACATTTCCATATGACATTAAAACAAGAAGCAAAAAAAAAACAAATGTTTAGGACCTTCGCTGTTTCTCGCATCCCCAAAAGACGACAATCAACGTCGAAAGCGCAGTCACAATATTTTCAAAACTGTCGTAAAACAAAAACGACAAAACAAAAGGAACCAGTTTGAGGTTTGTATCGCGTTTCTCAACCAATCCGTCCTCGTCTTCGGAAGACAGCATAATGAAGGGTTATCACTATCACAGAAGCCCAATTCCAGGAACCCTGTTTGCGTCCAAGTGAGTCGAACCTCCTGCCGGCCGTCTATAGCTAGCTATACACTTTTTGGTGGTCGTGGCCCGGTATCATCGAGCTACCATCGGAGTTCGAGTTTTGATTGTTTGTTTTTGTTTTATGTCCGATCATTAATTTTCCGAACGGCTTCGGTAGGCGATTCGTGTTATTAGACGGTACAAATTAAAACATGTTTCGCTGTCCACCGGAGATGTTGGAATCACTGATAAGCCTGGGTCTTGGTTTTCAGCTATATCGAGCGGTACCTTCTCTGGAACGATGCGACTGGTACCGTAGAGTGTATCAAATTATCATTTATCTAAATGAAAGCCGAAATTATTTCAATAGAATTCCCATTAAACTCAAAATGTCACTTGCAATCCGGTTGCATGAATCGCTCCACAACTCGACTGAAATTTCCGTTACAGAAATTTATCGTCTGATTGATTGGAATCAGTCTGTCACCCACCCAATGAACTGCTGGGTCTTTCTCATCAGTTATCCGAGCAAAGGCCCACGCCCGGCCAAAACCGGAGGCGAACGAACCGTATCGGCAAAGAACCATAAATCAATTTTAATTAATGGAGCCATATTACAAGCGAGTTCTCCTCCTGGTAGTAGTGGCACCCACAGATACCTACAGTGCAGTGAACTGGATTCGGTGGGTCCATTTGCCATTGCCAGTAATGCAGTGCCTGGTGGCTTGGGTGACGATGTCACTGAGAATAATCTATGGAGGAGAAGCAATTCGTCAGTCTGCTCGATCTACTTTGTTTGCACACAGAGCAGTTCACAGAGTTCACCGAGTAGAAATACCTTTGTGGATGTTTGACAGGAAATTAATGATGTCTGCATAATTTCGTCTTAAGCCGTTCAAACAAATTTGCTCGAAATTGCTCTTGAAGTGGACGAATTCCTAGAATTTCTCGTCGTATGCTTGGCACTACAGTTTACAACTGTCCGAACACCAGCAGACCTATTCAACACAGAAGTGCAACTTACAATGAACAATATTTGTATTGCTTCATGCTAAATCTGCATTTGCATTTTTAAGACGACCACTGTTCGGATGTCATCTAATTTAAATAGCAAACATAATGCCGTCATTTATCTAGCCACGATGGTGGTATTTGCGAAAATCTCAAAAAGGTGTAACTGTTTGCTGAAGTTGTTCACTTGTTTGTTGTTCATAAACATGGACAAATCGACACCAACTCAAATTATTCTACACACTTATTCAGGCGTGAATTTCAGTTCCGTATAGGTCCCCCGCATTCCTCGGGTGCGATGTACTTGAGGGCCGCGGATTCGGTATCGTAGCGCCTCAGAAGATGTGTTGGACGTTTAGAGGTATTCAAACCAACTTCCATGGGGCAGCAAAGATTATAGTCCTGGGGCCTGACGAACCCTCCCGCTAGTGAATCAGCCGCGTAGTCACCGGCTAAAAATAGGGTTACTAATTCCAATTCAAGGTGTCAAGCGACCCGTGCCGAGGAATGAGTGATCGAGGGGTGTGAAAAAGATGCTCGTTCATTAACGGAGCCTGTCTGGTACCTGGACACCCCCCACAGTATTCGTCCCTTACCGCGTTAATGCAGGGCTCTGGCTTGGTCGACCCCTTTTCCCATGCGACTCGTGGGATTTAAACATGAAGACAAATAAACAATGAAATCAAAACGTAGCTGGTAGTGTTAGTGACGATGCTAACCCCTTCGCAAGGAGTGGGTTGGCGAGGTTTCCGTTAAGAAGAAGTGAGAATGTAGGTGCGGGAAGCTGCGCACGCAGCTCCAGAGTGTGGGCTCCGGTGCTTCCCCGACAAGCCAGCTGGTGGAAATACTGGATGGAGCATGGTTGTCGAGGAGCATCATCCAAAAAAAGAGAAGGACTGCCCGCAATCGAGGAGGCTGAGTAGCAGCTTGGCAAGATCATCGACTTTGCGTCCACGAAGTCCAACGTTAGTAATGACCTGTTGCGACTTCGTAAGTCAATGGACAGTGAAGAGCAGGATCACGTGAGGCTCGTTAAGACTGCAGCAGCGGCGCAATATGTGAAAGTAAAGGATAGAAAGTCCCAGACGGAGGCCTTCGCATTTGCAGGTAGTCCAAAAGGTGTAGTGGAGGCGACTGCTCGTGACAAGCACTCGCAGAAGCGAGCGAGGCAGCCGTCAGGTGAAGAGCTGTCTGGCGGTGCCCGCAAAGCCAGACGAATACTTACCCCGAAGGTCGGCACTCGGACCCTAGCTAGGTGTTCCGGAAAACCCTTGGACGAAGGTTGAGCGGAAGAAGAAGAAGAAAAAGCCGCAGCTACAAGTATCTAGGGACGCAAGAAAAACCAAGGCGTAAAAGAGCGGGTGCCAGCGCGAGAAAGGCAATGCACTCGTCATCAAGACTGAACGGTCTATATACTCAGACGTCTTGAAGGCGAGGCGAAGCGACACCAAACTCGTAGATCTGGAAGTCAACGTGCGCATCATCAGACGTACTCGTATGGGTCAGCGTGACATGCAGGTGGCCGCCGCAGTCTTTCGGCTACGAAAGGGGTCGGCATGGACACGGGTAGCCTTGGTTCGGCTACCTGTGGCGTACGTAAATAAGTCCGTTAAAGTAGGGAAGATCAAGGTGGGCTGCTCAGTATACCAACTGACCTTTTATGAGCCATCTATGGTTTGTCAAGGTACTGCAAAAGCCCTGACAAGAGCAAACTGTGCAGGAGATGCGGTGACGAAGGCTGTAAGACACAAGGCTGCACGAGTTCATTCATTTGTACTGCGAAATCAGTAAACAACAGGCACCCAATAGAAGGTCCAAGGTGCCCGACCTTCAAGAAAGCCGCAGTGGACAAATCACAGTGCAGGTGACGCAGCTGAACCTAAACCACTGACTGTGACGCAGCTCAGCAACTGCTTTGTCAGACGATTTCTGATTGGGGGTGGATATATCGCCATCATAGCGGACCCATACTGATGTCGAATTCGTTTATTTGCACCGCCTGCACCGCTTAGCCACCGGGTGTAGCAAACTTGCACCGAAACCGTTCGTTTATTCGCAGGTACTGTTCTGTTTTGACACCCGATTGGCACCGGTGCAAGAAAATGCAACACTCATGTCGAATTCGTTTATTTGCACCGCCTGCACCGCTTTGCCACCGGGTGTAGCAAACTTGCACCGAAACCGTTCGTTTATTCGCAGGTACTGATCTGTTTTGACACCCGATTGGCACCGGTGCAAGAAAATGCTACACCCAGTTTGAGCATGGTGTAGCAGGTACAAAGCTAGTTTTACCAATACATGCATATCGCTGAACTTGTATCGTGGTGTTGTTTGGGTAGGAATGATGATTTTCTCTTCGACATTAGGCAAACATTTTTCTTGGATGTTCGTTTATTTTGAGATGTTTTAACATCAGCAAATCTGTGCGTTTAAAAATGATTTTAACTTGATCGATGATTATCACGCCTTTCAACTTCTGAGGAATCTTCAAAATATATCGGTAACATGAAATTTCAAAGAGTTGATTCAACGTATATATTTCCCATCATTTTTTTTTTATTAATCGCAAATATGTGGATTACTTTTAATGATTTTAATCATCAGAATTTTCTGTCGCATGGTGATCTATTAATTATGAAAAAAAAAATTGACGTAATAAAGTTTTGGTAAGCCCAGAATAGAATAAAAATCTATTCATTCAAAATGGACAGAACTATTACTGAAGTTACATTTTGTAGGTACAACCAGTTTCAAAAACCGTAAATTCTATTTTTTTTTCTTACAACAAATATTGATTTTTTGAATTACATTGAGTGAAACAAATGTCACCAAAGGATGGTTAAAGCGTTTTTTTTATTCTATCTATGTTTTTAATATGAGTTGCGTTTCAATAACGTTATGTTTTAAAAAGCATTTATTTATTTTCATTTTTACGTTGTAGCTAAACGTTTTCTATTGAACTGCCTTTAACATTTTTTGTGTTAAATTGTATGTTAGCATCCTTTTTTATTGGGCAACGGAAATTGATAAATTAGGCACCAACATTTCAAAAGGAAATTATTAGAATTATTCTAAAAAGTTGCTTGTAATTGAAAAATTATGATATTACGAGAATTTGTAGAAGATAAGTAATGTAGGAGTGTTAAAACATTGGATAACAATTTTCAAGTAACATTTATCATTAAAAGTTTATCATGTACAAGTGGATTACTGAAAACTTTTAAAAAATTGTTAAATTGGATATAGAAAGTAAAAAAATAAAAATATATCAGAACAATTTTTTTCATCACGGAAATCATGAAAACATTGATTATGTTTATTTTTGATATCCTTTATTGTTTTCATTGACGCTCTCACGCGCTCTTACTTCAGTTTGAGCGCGGTATAGCAGGTACAAAGCTAGTTTTACCAATACATGTATGTATATCGCTGAACTTGTATCATGGTTTTGTTTTGGTAGGGAAGATGATTTTCTCTTCGGCATTAGGTAAACAGTTTTCTTGGATATTCCTTTATTTTGAGAAGGTTCAATTTTCGAAGAGCAAATCTGTGCGTTTAAAAATTATTTAAACTTGATCGATGATTATTACGTCTTTCAACTTCTGAGGAATCTTCAAAATTTATCAGTACAGTAGACGTTCGATAACTGCAACATGTTTACGTTTTACTTAGCGAATGAAATTCGATAACTGCAACAGCTGACAGACGCCAAAGAATTGTCAGTTGTTGCAGAATGCAGCCAATGTGCATACGAAAAACATCGCACTGCAACAAAAGTGCATGCGAAAAACATCGCATCGCTTTGGACATTTCGTTTTGACAAATAGCGGTGCTATAACTGCAAAACTGTTGCACTTAGCGGACTTGCAGGAAAAAGCGTTGCAGTTAAAGCGTTTGCACCGAGCGAACGTCTACTGTAACATGAAATTTCAAAGAGTTGATTCAACGTATATTTTTCCCATCACATTTTTTTTTGATTATCGCAAATATGTGGATTACTTTTAATGATTTTAATCTTTAGAATTTTCTGTCGCATGGTGATCTATGATATATGAAAAAATTGACGTAATAAAGTTTTGATAAGCCCAGAATAGAGTAGAAATCTATTAATTCAATTGGACTGAAACAAACAGTTTCAAAAATCGTAAATTCTATTTTTTTTTCTTACAACAAATATTGTTGTTACTAAAGGATGGTTAAAGCGTTTTTAATATAAGTTGCTGTTCAATAACGTTATGTTTAAAAAGCATTTATTTATTTTCCTTTTTACGTTGTAGCTAAACGTTTTCTATTGAACTGCCTTTAACATTTTTGTGTTAAATTTGTGTACGTAGATCGTTTACAATTGTATGTAAGCATCTTTTTTTATTGAGCAACGGAAATTATTAAATTCTAATAAGTTGTTTTAATTGAAAAATTATGATATTACAAGAATTTGAAGAAGATAAATAATGTAGGAGTGTTAAAACATTAGATAACAATTTTCAAGTACCATTTATCATTACACGTTTATCATGTACAAGTGGTTTACTGAAAACTTTTAAAATTGTTAAATTGTATATAGAAAATAAAAAATAAATAAAAATAATTTTATTCATCACGAAAATCATGAAAACATTGATTATGTTCATTTTTGATATCCTTTATTGTTTTCATTGACGCTCTCACGCGCTCTTACTAATACCATCATAAGCTGTCAACAAACTGCACCGAAACCGTTCGTTTTTTCTGGTGTCAATTGCTACACCGGTGCAGTGCACCGTCGGGAATAAACGAATTCGACATAAGTACCCCCAGGGCAACGGCAATTGTGTCGCGGATGGGTCCAGACAAATTGCGGCGACATGGATGACGGGTAAATTCTCCGTCCAGGAGTTTGTGTCTACAACCTGTGAGGGCTTCGTGGTGGCCAAAGTAAATGGGATCTTCTTTTGTGGCTGTTATGCACCTCCGCGGTGGCCGATCGAGCAGTTCACGCAGATGCTGGACGGCAGACAATTAAACGTTCCATAATAAATAAAAAATTTCCCATAAATAATTCGAAAAGTCCCAGTGAAGAAACAGGGGTGTAAGCAGTAATAAATTACAAAAGTTCCATAAATAAATAAAAAAATGCATAAATAAATCAAAAGTTTCCATAAATAATTGATTTTCGAGCAATTAAAAAAGTCAAAAATGCAATGAATAAATCAACTGTTGCAATAAAAAAAGCCATTTTTCCCACCAAATAACTTCGAATTTTCCATAAATAAATCCTGTTTTTCCATAATAAATTAGAAAATTCACAATAAAAAAATATCGAAAAAGCAATAAAAAATTCAAAAAGTGCAATAAAAAATGACTAAATTACCCATGAAAAACAAATGCAAGAAAGTATGAGGCAGTGAAATGCTGAATCGCACTTATATGACTGTAACGACTGAAAAGCCTGCCTAACTATGATTGCAGTTTACCGAGCAATCGCTTGCTGTCCGAACTCGCTATCGCTCGTCGGACCTAAAAAAGGGATAACATCTATGTTTGCATTATACCGGGCAAATTCTTGGATCTGTGGTTTGCCTAGAACCGAAACGATGCAGTTGCGGTGCATCGGATATCGGAAACTTCGGCGGCCTTCTGCCGCCTCAGTTCCTCAATCCTCTATGCGGCTTCGCCGCATGGTCTGTGAGTTTTTTTTGGCTCAAAATGCATTTACGTTTATTGCTCGTTTTTTGACATTTATTGATAATTTATTTTTTCATTTATTGCACTTTTTGAATTATTTATTGCTTTTTAGATATTTTTTTATTGTGAATTTTCTAATTTATTCTGGAAAAACAGGATTTATTTATAGAAAATTCGAAGTTATTTGGTGGGAAAAACGGCTTTTTTTATTGCAACAGTTGATTTATTCATTGCATTTTTGACTTTTTTAATTGCTCGAAAATCAATTATTTATGGAAACTTTTGATTTATTTATGCATTTTTTTATTTGTTTATGGAACTTTTGTAATTTACTACTGCTTACACCCCTGTTTCTTCACTGGCACTTTTGGAATTATTTATGAAGAATGGTCACTTTCTTATGAGTCGTTTATATTTCAGCCATGCTGGACTGTATGACGACCGTGCTAACAGGGTGAAGGCCAGTGGTAATAGCGGGTGACTTTAATGCTTGGGCTGTGGAATGTGGAATGCGTTCCACGAACCAGCGGGGTCATATCCTATTAGAGACAGGCTATACTAGATGTCGACCTGGTTGATGTTGGATCCAAGAGTACTGTTCATTCATAAAGTCCATTATATGTGCTACCCCCCTATACTCACACAACTGTGATAACATGGTATAATAAATAGTAGTTTTAGCGCCTCCGCCATGGCAGGACGGCAACGGTAATCTATCGTGTTTTATTTCGATCACAAAACCACACAACGTACTAAGGGTCCCGCCCGTGCGCGATCAAGTACCTTTAGTCGGAACGGTGCGGAGTCGGAAATTGACGTTACTTTCCGCAGCCCTGGCCTACACTCACAGCGACCACCAGACGGTTCGCTACAGTATCGACTACAACAACAGCAGGCAGCGGGTAGAGGAAGAAGCGGCTAGGCCAAGGCCAAGCCCTGCCAAAGTCGCACTGAAGACCGAAACAAGGGCAAGTAAAAAGGCCTGTTTTGAGAGTGTCTATCGGTGTGCCAACGCGAATCCTTCAGGTGAAGTCTACAGGTTCGTGATGACCAAGACAAGAGGTGTCATGGCTCCTACAGAGCAGTCTCCAGAGATGTTTGAAGGGATCGTCGAGTGGCTCTTTTTCCCCGTCATGATCCTAGTGCTTGACCTCCTCTCGTACGACCGCTAGGCACTGGGGCTGGCAATTGCAGCGATAGCAAAATCCATAAGCGTAGATAAGGCCCCGGAGTATGGATGAAGTTCCTCTAGCCTACGAAGAAGCTATTGCAGAGGGTCCAGGGGTGTTCAGGTTTGCTATGCAGCAATGTCTGAATAAAGAGTTTTTCTAGAGGTTTGAAAGCGGCAGAGCCAGGGACTATTGCCAAAGGCGGGGAGAACACCCGGAGATCCGTTGGCATTAAGACCAATATGCTTGACCAATACGGTTGGGAAGGTGCTCAAGGAGATCATTCTCAATGGACTGTTGAGGCACACCGAATGTAGGGGAGACTGGGGATTCTTGATCCCTTTTTCTTAATTTACCTGAAACTTTAGGAAAAACACAAAACTAGATCCGATTTCCGTATAAAATGGCAGGTAAACATCTATTGCAAGTCTATACACAACAGAAGGCCTTTAAATTATTGTAAAAGTTTTCAAAACTGTGTTTTTATGGAGGCATGTTTTATGATGTATTTTTCAAAAATGGGTGACACTTGATCCCCCTTTGTGAACATGGTTTATTTGAAGAGAAAATAATTCCAGAGTCTTCCTATTCATTTTCTTTTCGGGTTTTCTTGTATTTTCGATGAATATGGAGTGTTTGAAGTTGTAAGATTTCCTTAAATTTTTAAGGATATGCCGTATTTTCAAAATGGGGAGACTTGGTTTGTACTAAAGTTATAATTTTTTTTTTTTTACTTATTCGTTTATTTGGAAGGCTCGGGCGCCACATGGGCATAACTGAGCCGAAATCTTTTGTTTTTTTTTTACAATGGTTATACATTTTACAATTTATTACTGCCTTAGAACTATGTTAGTTTGGGAAGCCGAAGTACTCGCGGCTGTTTCGAGGTTAAGGATTGAAGAAAAAAAAAAATGGGAAGGACGGATTTATGGGTTTGAAACTAAATTATTTGCTAACTTATACTAAAACATTGATGGGACAAATTGTCCATATCTGTAACGGAACCAAAAAGAAAGGACTTTATCGGTAGAAAACGACAAGAAGAGGACAAACGGAAGGGGGGTGACGACAGACAGGGGCGAACAACAAAACCAAAAGGCGGACAACGAAAACAAGGAACGTACTACATCAAACTCTGACATCAACACGTTTCAAAAACTGGTAAATCAGGTTCATGTATTCCAAATCAAGTCCTGCCAACACTTCTCTAACGGGTTTCTGTTGTTTTCCTCGGAAACGGAGAATTTCATGCAGCTCAGATCTGACCTCACGATACTCATTGCATCCCCACACGACATGTTCGATATCCTGGTAAGCCACGCCACAGACACAGAGATTGCTTTCTGAGAGTCCAATACGAAAGGTATGTGCGTTCAACAAATAGTGGTTGGACATCAGCCGACACATCACACGAATGAAATCGCGTCCTAAATCCAACCCTTTGAACCATGGCTTCTTCGACACCTGTGGAATGATGGAGTGCAACCATCTACCCATCTCTCCATCTCTCCATTTGTGTTGCCAGCTGATCAAGGTCTCCTGACGGGCCAATTCAAAAAATTCGTCGAAGGCGATTTGACGCTCATAAATATCGCCTTCGCTAGCGCCCACCTTAGCCAGAGAGTCCGCTTTCTCATTGCCCGGAATTGAGCAATGTGAAGGGACCCAAGCTATGGTGATGATGTATGAGCGTTTGGACAAAGCACTCAAGACTTGGCGTATTCCTTTCAGGAAGTACGCTGAGTGCTTCATCGGTTTCATTGACCGAACAGCCTCCAGAGAGCTTAGACTGTCGGTAAAAATGAAGTAGTGCTCAGGTGGGAGAGTGCGAATGTACTCTAAGGTGTAGTATATAGCCGCTAGCTCAGCAATATATACCGAACATGGCTTTTGAAGCATAAAGGTGGCGCTATGAAATTCGTTGTAGACACCGAATCCAGTCGAATCATTGATTTTGGAACCATCTGTGAAGAACTGTCTGGCCCCGCTAACATGCCCGAACTTACTTGCAAAAATTTGTGGAATACCTATGGAACGAAAAGATTCCGGTATACCGGTGATCTCATCCTTCATAGAGAGATCAAAATCCACAGAGGAGCTGTCGAAGTCCGAGAAGTTGTTACGATTGGTGTTAACCAGAGATGGGCTTACCTCCAGCGTCATGTACCAGTAGTACACACTCATAAAACGAGTTTGGGGATTCTGTTCGAGCAGCTTTTCGAAGTTTTCTATGACTAACGGATTCACAACCTCGCATCGGATGAGGAACCGGAACGACAACTCTGCAAAGCGGTCTGTCAGAGGCTGTACACCAGCAAGTACCTCTAAACTCATTGTGTGAGTCGAGTTCATGCAACCTAACGCGATCCGAAGGCAACGGTACTGAACCCGTTGAAGCTTCAGCAAGTGTGTTTTCGCCGCGGATTGAAAACAGAAGCTACCGTATTCTAAAACCGATAGAATGGTTGTTTGGTACAGCCTGATCAGATCTTCCGGATGTGCTCCCCACCATGTTCCGGTAATAGTTCGCATAAAGTTGATTCGTTTTTGGCATTTCTGTATCAGATACACAATGTGCTTCCCCCAGGTGCATTTGGAGTCGAACCAGACGCCGAGGTATTGTGAAGACATGCTATGAGTGATTGTCTTACCCATCAGAACGAGCGGAAACTTTGCCGGTTTGTGTTTTTTAGAAAAGACAACCATCTCAGTTTTCTCCGGAGAGAACTCGATACCCAGCTTGAGAGCCCAAGTAGACAAATTGTCCAAAGTATCCTGTAGTGGTCCTTGCAGATCGACTGCTATTGATCCCGTTACAGAGACAACACAGTCATCCGCAAGCTGTCTTAACGTGCAATTTTCCATGAGACAATCATCTATGTCTCTGACATAAAAGTTGTAAAGAAGGGGGCTTAGACATGAACCCTGGGGGAGGCCCATGTAGCCAATTCGTGAAACTGTCAAGTCGCCATGAGCGAAACTCATCTGCTTCTCAAACAGCAAATTATACAAAAAGTTGTTCAGAATTGGTGAAAGGCCACTGTCGTGTAGTTTGTCAGAAAGAACATCGACACAAACTGAATCAAAAGCCCCCTTAATATCCAAAAACACTGAGCCCATTTGCTGCTTTTGAGCAAAGGCAAGCTGAATTTCTGAAGAAAGCAACGCAAGACAGTCGTTCGTACCTTTGCCTCTGCGGAAACCAAACTGTGTATCTGACAACATGCCATTCGATTCAACCCATTTGTCCAGTCGAAAGAGAATCATCTTCTCCAACAACTTCCGTAGACAAGACAACATCGCGATTGGACGGTACGAATTATGATCCGACGCGGGTTTCCCGGGTTTTTGAACAGCTATCACCCTCACTTGTCTCCAGTCATCCGGAACGATGTTGTTATCCAGGAACTGATTGAACAAGTTCAACAAGCGCCTCTTAGCGACGTCGGGGAGGTTTTTAAGCAAGTTGAACTTGATTCGATCTATTCCTGGAGCGGAATTGTTACATGAAAGAAGAGCAAGTGAGAATTCAACCATCGAAAACGGCCTATCCATGTCGTCCCTATCCTCGGAAACATCACGAATTATTCGCTCCACGGGTACGGAATCTGGACAAACTTTTTTTGCGAACTTAAGAATCCACCGAGGAGAGCTTTCTCGATCCTCGTTGACCGACGACGCGTTACGCATTCTTCTACCGACGTTCCAAAGAGTTCTCATCGAAGTCTCGCGCGACAAACCCTCGACGAACCGACGCCAGTAACCGCTTTTCTTCGCCTTGATCAAGTTCTTGAACTTGCTTTCAAGGGAAGCGAACCGCTTGAAGTTTTCGACCGAACCGCGTTTCCGAAACTCTTTGAACGCCGCGGATTTCTCGCGATAGATTTTTGTACACTCACTATCCCACCACGGATTGGGGGGTTTTTCTGCGAACCGACGGACCTGGCACTGGTCGACGTTGTGCCTGAAGCGCGCTACTGATGATCAGTTCTGATAGAAACTGATATTCTTCCCGCGGTGGAAGGACTTCTACCGATTGCTCACCGTCGATAATTGCTTCTGCGTACTTCTCCCAGTAAATGTGCTTGGTGAGATCGTAGGCGATGTCGATAGATGGAGGTTGATGTGACCCATTGGAAATAGAAACAACAATCGGCAGATGATCACTACCATGGGGATCCTGGATAACCTTCCATGTACACTCCAGCGATAGTGAGCTCGAACAGATTGAGAGGTCTAATCGGCTGTTTCTAGGGCTGCCATCTTGAGCTGGAGGTGCCACTCGTGTAACTTCTCCGGTATTCAAAATTGTCATGTTGAAGTCGTCGCAGAGGTCATATATCAACGTTGAACGGCTGTCATCGTACAGTTCCCCCCAGCCTGTACCATGGGAGTTGAAATCTCCCATGAGCAGCCGAGGCTCGGGCATAACCGAGCAGATGTGGGCGAGATCCCTGCGAGATATCACAGTTCTCGGAGGAAGATATATGGAGGCAACACTGAGGGTTTTACCTCGGATAGTCACCTCACATGCGACGGCTTCAATGCCTGTCATCGGATGAAAATCGACTCTGTAAAATGAGTGCTGCTTCTTAATCCCTAGAAGCACCCCTCCGTACGAGTCGGATCGATCAAGGCGAATGATATTATAATCGGGAAAAGGTAAGGTTACATCAGGTGTTAGCCATGTTTCGGATAGTGCAAAAACATCGCATTGTAAATTGTTAACTAAAAATTTAAAAACGTCTAATTTCGGTGTAATACTACGACAGTTCCAGTGTAGAACCGAAATCGTATCTTCGACCTCGGTGGTTAAATTAGCCATCGAAAGATACGATTGTCGCAAGGAGGGGCATTTTAGAAGCCAACTGCTTCAAAAGAGGGGTCACACAAGGAAGAAGTCCTTTTACAATGTTCTTCACGGAATCTGAAGCATTGAAGAAGCTGAGGATGATGTCTACGATGCCAGAGAGCGTAAACAATGGTGCACCCTGAGGTTGCTCCTGGTGCTCCGAATGCTGTCTTTCCGGTTGAGAATTCGAAAAACGTGGGACATCTGGGATTTTGGATGTTCCCGGGAGTGATGGAAAGTCTCGTTCGTCCTGGATTTTGAAACCCGGAGGGGAACGTTTTGTGACTTTCTTACCACTCTTGAAATTTGTCATGGTGGGTTGGGGGTCGCTGCTAGGCAGATTCCGAGGTTTTTTGGTGGGTCTCTGGAGCCTCATCCGTTTCCTCGTTTCACCCTTGAAAACAAAGGGAACCCCGTCCCCGACCTCAGAGTCAGAGCCCTGATCATCGAGAGATAAAGACGAGTAGATGTTACGGGATTCAACGGTCGGGGCAGCTTTTTTCAGCATTTCGGCGTAGCTTCGCCGTGATCGCTGCTGCAACGATCGTTTTTGATGTTTTTTCTGCTGTATGTACCTTGGGCAATCAATCAGATCATGTGGACGGTCGCTGCCACAATAAACACACTTGGGCGGCGTTTTACACGCACCGTCCACATGTCTCTCCCCGCATGTTGCACAGCGAGGTTTATTGCTGCAGTACTGAGCGGTGTGGCCGAGCTGCTTGCAATTGATGCAATTCATTACCTTCGGTACATACAGCCTCACAGGTAGCCGAAGTTTGCCAATCACCAGCAGATCTGGTAATGCAGATCCGGAGAAGGTCACAGAAAATTCTTCAGATGGTGTGTAAACCTTCTTCTCGCCCTCCTGGGATACCGAATGCAGTTGCCGGCAATCCAGTATCTGGACAGGAGGTAGAGAAGGGTTATGGAAACGACCACAGCCTTGCATGATCGTTTCGCAGGTCAAAGATGCGTCGGCGACCTTCCCCGAAATCTCTATCGACGCGCTCGGTAGGTAAACGAAGTACTCAAGTGTAAACAACTCGCAGGCCACAATCTCATTAGCGTGTTTTCGGTCGCCTACTGTCACCCGAAGCTTAGCTGTACCGACCATGTCAATGGAGACAACGGAAGAATACCGCTTAGTCAGATCCTTGCTGATTTGAACGGTGTTCAAACGTTTGCCTTTGGGTCGGAAGAAAACAACATATGGCCCGCCAAAGTCGGGAGGGTAGGCCTTGAGGCGGGGGGACGTCGAAACAGATTTACTGTTGGTGTCCATTGCAGAAGCACCAGGGTGAAGGGAGACAAAGGGATTAGCATTTACATCGCCTTGTTGGCTCGAGCAGTCCGATGCCAATAACGAAGCTTCGTTGATGCGGTACGACGTACCCCCGCCATCGTCATCATCGCCCATTGTGGTAGTTGACTACCACCACGGGGCACTCAAAAAACCTTAAACTAACACTATCACGGGGACGAGAAATAATCAAAAAACAAGGGACAAAATTAACGCTACAGGAAAAGTGAGAAAAAACTGCTTATGTACCAAATTAAATCTAATCAAAGAGTCAGTGGAGAGGGGGGGACAACGACAGGTAACTTTATGTACTTATCTTTGTGTACTCTGTTTAGCCACAGGCTCGACGACGACAGGTCCAAGCGATCGGATCGCCCGCACAGGGAGGAAGCGAGCTGCTGCTGAGCGCCCGACGCTGCGCTGGTGTGCGGCGGTTGAACGCTCTCTGCTCTTCTCTCGGTGGGCTGCTGCTGTCGACGACGATGAGCTTGGGTACTCACTGGAAGAAGCCGATCACGGCCGCGCGAGCGCCGCGGTGTGCGGGGGGTACTGCACTGCTGTGCTCGATAATTGCACAATGCGCCACGTGATATAATGAAAACGAAACGTGAACTTTACTCAAACCAAACGAACTTTAAAAAAAAAAAAGTTATAATTATCTGACACATTCTATCGTTGAATAGACTAAAATTCCAAGTAAATAGAGGCTTCCGAATAGAATTTTATTTTTCACATGTATAATGTGTGTGTAATCCTCGAGAGATCAAGTCTCCATGTCACTGTTGTGTATACTAAGCTGAATTAATTAAAATATGTTAACAACAGCCTTATTTGGATAAATAAATTTGAAAGAATTTTATTCAAACTATCTGCTGTCAAATTTTGACACGATTTGGTTAAATTTTCACAAAGTTATTGAGATTTTTCGGAATCGCCTAAAAGATTTCTGAAGGACTGAAAACAAACCATCAGCCGTTAAAAAATAATGCAATGTACAATCAAAATCACTTGTAGCCAAAACATAGTCGTTTGTCCAGGAGTAGTTTTGGAAAAAATATGCTAGAAGAAAAATGTTTTTGATTCCGAGCAAATATGGGGGAACAAGTCTCCCCAGGGATCAAGTCTCCTCAGTCTCCCCTATAGCTCCAAGGTAGACTAACCAGGTCGAGCGAGTGATCTGGCAAGTGTAAGACATTCCCGAAGAAGAGAAATTAGTTCTGTGGCGCACAACTTTTGACTTTTGCTTCTTACCTTTGTAAAGATTTCGAATTGAATAAATGGATGAATAAACTGACTGAATATCTAGCTGTAAAAGAAGTTTTAATAGGATGATGAATAAAACGTTAGCATCGCATGTAGGCTTTACAATGGTGAGTGGTACATCATTTCAAAATAAGTTCAAAGCGTTTGTCTCTTACACAACGGCAGCTAATTATAATGAGAAACTTTCTCATATGTGCTCCAGATAAAGTTAATAACAACAGCTATAACGTCGTATGTAATCCAGTTGCTCCTCAAAGTGCACCGCATTCACTCACCTTAACGAAGCGCTACATTAGCTCTTTCTGCAAGGATAAACCCATTGAGCCTATTCATTCCACGCGGCTCATCCGTGCGCACACACACACGTGATGATTTTCCGTGAACGTGAAAGAAGCCACATTTCCTAGCTATTTTGCATCTTAATTTTGAAGAGCGCTCATCGCGGTGGAAACATTCTTACTTTGATGTTGTCTGCTGCTGCTGCTGCTGGTTGATGTGATGTGTATCCTTGACGGTGGGCCCGTGGGTACCTCCGCCCGATGGAATTCCGACCCACTACGTTTGCTGCTTGTTGATAAGGGTAGGTAGTTAGCTATCTTTTCTAAAGCTCATATGAAAAATCGTTGAATCAACTGAACTACGAAAGCCTACCTCATCAACATCATCATCAACCGTGTGGGGGAGATGTGGGATAAAATGCATCACAGGGATAACACATTCTACACTTTCCAACTACTTTATCATGTTGGTACTAGCTGCAACAAAGTCGGCATCTTGCCTTAGTGTTCTATTAGCACTTTTACAGTCATTAATTGTGAGTTTTTCATGCTTACTTAACTTACCGGTCATACTAAGGCTTGAGTGTCCTCTGCCGTACATAGGAGTCGTCTCCATTCTACTCGGTCCATGGATGTGTGTCTCCAGCAGGGATGGGAACACTCAATTGGAAAGAGATACACTCGCTTGCTATTTTCTCATCTTAGAAGCATGCTATATTGTGGAGCGGATCTGGTGTGATGGTTAGAACACTTGACTATCACGCCGAGGACCTGGGATCGAATCCCACTCCCGACAAACTCACAAAAAAGTGAGTTCTTCCTTGGGAAGGGAGCGTGGGAGCGTGGGTCCCGAGATGAACTAGCCTAGGGCTAAAAATCTCGTTAATACAGATAAAAAAAAAGCATGCTATAAAAAAACAGTGTATGGAGCACTTTTACTTTGTGGTTTTATCTCAAACTTTTCCGAATAAAGTAAGGATGGCACACGCATAACAAAGTCGTGACAGAGCGTCGAAGGTAATTCTCCGCGAGGTGAGTGTAATTTGCATTCACCTCGTGGAGACTCGTCTTCAAAGTCCTCTCATGACTTTGGTATGCGTGTACGACCCTTGATATGTTCGGCAAAGTTTTAGAAAAAAACTACAACGTAAAAGTGCTCCATACACTGTTTTTTGATAGCATGCTTCTGAACTGAGAAAATACCAAGTGAATGTAACTCTTTCCAAGTGAGTGTTCCCATCCCTGGTCTCCAGTTCCCCACTCGTCCTCCACTTGGTCGACCCATCTAGCTCGCTGCGCTCCACGTCTTCTTGTACCGGTCGGATGACTCTCGAGAACCATTTTAGTCGGGTTGCTATCCGGCATCCTGATGACGTGACCCGCCCACCGTAGCCTCCCGATTTTCGCGGTATGGACGATGGTTGGTTCTCTCAGCAGCTGATGCAGCTCGTGGTTCATTCGCCTTCTCCAAGTCCCGTCTTCCATCTGCACTCCGCCGTAGATGGTACGCAACACGTGCCGTTCGAAAACTCCAAAGGTGCGTTGGTCCTTTGCATGTAGGGTCCATGTTTCGTGCCCATAGAGGACGATCGGTCTAATCAGCGTTTTGTAGATGGTTAACTTCGTGTTACGGCGAACTTTGTTCGATCGTAGAGTTCTGCGGAGTCCAAAGTAAGAACGATTTCCTGCCACAATGCGCCTCTGAATTTCTCTGCTGGTGTCGTTGTCGGTGGTCACCAGTGAGCCCAAGTACACGAATTCTTCAACCGCCTCGATTTCATCACCGTCGATATAAATTCAGGGTGGCGGGCGCGGTGATTCCTCCCTGGAGCTCTTTGCCATCACGTACTTCGTCTTCGACACATTAATGACTAATCCGATTCGCCTGGCTTCACTCTTTAGTCGGATGTACGTTTCCGCCATCGTCTCAAATTTACGAGCAATAATATCAATATCATCGGCGAAACCAAGCAGCTGAACGGACTTCGTGAAAATCGTTCCACTCGTGTTTATCCCCGCTCTCCTTATTACACCCTCTAAAGCAATGTTGAACAGCAAACACGAAAGACCATCCTTGCCGTAACCCTCTGCGAGATTCGAAGGGACTCGAGAGTGTCCCTGATACTCGAACTACGCACATCACACGATCCATCGTCGCCTTGATCAACCGTATCAGTTTATCCGGGAATCCGTATTCGTGCATAATCTGCCATAGCTGTTCTCGATCGATTGTATCATACGCCGATTTGAAATCAATGAACAAGTGATGTGTGGGCACGTTGTATTCGCGGCATTTCTGCAACACCTGGCGAATGGCGAACATCTGGTCCATTGTAGCACGTTCGCCAGCCTGATATTGCCCCACGAACTCGCTTGCAATCGGTGATAGACGGCGGCATAAAATTTGAGAGTGTATCTTGTAGGCATCGCTCAGTAGTGTGATCACGCGGTAGTTCCCGCAATCCAACTTGTCGCCCTTTTTGAAGATGGGCCACACGATATCTTCCATCCATTCCTCCGGTAATACTTTCTCATCCCAAATCTTGGTAATGAAACAGAGTAGCTTTTCTTGCTTTGATGTTTGAATTCGCATGTAAAAGACACTAATTTACGTATTGTTCAAAGCCATCAAGAAACTTTCAAATTCAAAAAGATTTCTGCTGTTTTGACAAAACTTTTATCCTCCTGTATGATAGCAGAAAATGCATTTCACTCCGCTCTCCTGCAGCCAGTGAAGAGGAGTGCGGTTGTTTTCCTCTATGATATGATGGGAATAAATTTTTAATGCGCGAAAAGCTTCCAAACCAACCCAGAGTTGCGAAAGATCTGCATCATCTGCGGTGAAGTACCCAGACCCACCCACCGCCACCTACCGGTAGGCACGCGGTTAGCCGGGATGCATAGAGCTACTCGGCTTTTGATGGATTTGTTTTTGTTCTGTTCGTCATGACAAAAAGGAGGAAAAACAAATGAAAATACGATCAAAGAGAATTCTCGGCCAAGTGGATGGAAATTCTGCGCTCCCAGTAGTCGTCAACGCGAAGTGTAGGTCTGATGTGGAGGGTTAATTAATTCCTTTATGAAACGGTTTGCTTGCATTTTTCCGTGATTCATTCGCAAAACAAAAGTGCTCTCAGCTCTTTTGATGAATGATAGTTGTGTATATTTTTATCTTATTGCGAGTAAAGATCCACTTACACTAGTGACATGGCGCACAAATTATCATCTTTTATGATACATTTTTGAATACATCTACTAAAATCGCAAAAAACGTGTTTTGGCTCGGGGCTCATTTCTAAAAACGTGAAAGACTGCACTACAACATCTGATTGGCTATTTTTTGCGATTAGATAAATATTTCGTCAAAAACAATGACTGAATGATTTCCAATATAAACTTCGAAAGCCTCAGCCTTAACATGTTTACTAAATTACTCCACGCTTCAATTCTTGTTCCACCTTCCGGTTCATCACAGAGCTTAAACAAGTTCAACACACAATTCACACAATCCGACGCAGTCTGCCCAAGGGCGTAGCCAGCTTTCCGGTCAGGGGGGGGGGGGGGGGCAAGCACCCTTAGCAAATTTGTAGGGTAACTGTTCCCATCGTTGCGGTAGTACCTATTGTTGCGGTAATGGCAATTGAGCACTTTTTCGACTGAAATGTTACCAAAAGGTATTTTTAATAGATGTATGGTGCTTAAATTATGAGATTGCACCATTTGTTTGCTTAAGATTTGCCCAAAAACCTATTTTAAAAAAATATTTTCATAAATGTGTTTGCTGCTGTGTTCCTATTGTTGCGGTAGTGTTCCTAATGTTGCGGTATCCCATATGATTTCAATGGGATACCGCAACAATAGGAACAAAATACCGCAACATTAGGAACACATACCGCAACATTAGGAACACAATGATCTTTCAGATAAAAACGAATAAATTGCTCATAACAACATCAAAGTGGCAATATTTCGTTATTTTCCCGTAGATTAAGGATGGATTTTATTATTTTCAATTCAATCCATGTAAAAAGTTTGCTTGGGGCGATACAATTGTGGTTTAAACATGAACCCAGCGCTTAACTCCTCCATGATCGGATCAATTACCCTACCTACTAGCTTTTAAGTATAACTAAACGCAGCACGATGAAATTGAGCATATTAACATTATATTCTTAAAGCATTATTTAATCCTTCAGCTGTCACACTGTTGTATTTTGTTCAATACGTGAAAAAAGCTCTCCTGATCTACACGAATCAATGTGATGCTGGTAGCGGTGACCAATTTCTGGAAGATTAAGGATTTTTGTTCACTCGTGCATTATTTTGCTCTGATTTTTATGCTGTTAAAGTCTACAAAATATTTATAGGAAATTATAGCAGAAATCTTTTGAAAATAACGAACTTATTTGGAGACTAACCTAGAATTTCCTGGTTCCTGTATGCATCCCTTTTAAATTATGCATTTCTGAAAAAATCACTTGAGGAATTCCCGGAGAAGTCCCTGGGAGACTTCCTGGATAAATCCCTGAAGAAAAACCTGGATGAATCCCTGTTGCAATTCCTACTGGAGTGCCTGGAAGAAGCTCTGTTGAATCCCTGGAGGATTTCCCGGCAAAATTCCCGAAGGAATCCCTGGAAGAATTTTTGAAGAATATCTGGAGAAATTCCTGTATAATTCATGGGAGGAATACCTAGAGAAATTTCTGAAGAGATGTCATGAAGAAATCCTAGAAGCAGTCCTTCATAAATTTCTGAAGAGTTCCTTGGGGGAATTCTTGGAGAAATCCCAGAAGGGATTCCTGGAGGAATTCTTGAAGCAATTCCTGGGAAAATTTCTTGCGAGAATCCTGGAGGAATGCCTGGATAAGAGACAGCCGGAATTCCTGGAAAAAATTCTTGGATGAATTCTTGGAGCAATCCCTGGAAGAACTCCTGAAGTAACCTCCACATTAAATCTGGAAGGAATTGCTGGAAATATTTCTGAAAGAATCCCTTGAGAAATTCCAGGAGGATTTCCTGGAAGAAACCTTGGAGGAGTTTTTGGAGGAATCCATGGAGGAATTCCTGTGAATATCCCTGGAGATATTCGTGGGGGAATCCCTGGAGGAATCCCTGAAGAAAATCCTGGAGGAATCTCTGGATGAATGTCTGGAGGAATCCCTGAAAAATTCCTGAAAGTATTCCTGGAGAATCGAAAAAATTAAAAGAGGATTTCCTGGACAAAAGCCTGAAGGAATGGCTGATATAATTTCTGGACGATGTCCAGAAGCAATTCCTGGAGGAAATCCTGAAGAAATTCCTGGGGTATTTCCTGGAGGAACTCATGGAGAAGTTCCTGGAAAAAATCCTGTATAAAATCCTGAAGGAATGCCTAGAGGAGTTCTTAGAAGTATTCCTGTAGAAATTGCTTGAGGAATCTCTAGAGGAAATCTTGAATGAATCAATGGATGAATTTGTAGAGGAATCTCTAGAGGAATTGTGGAAGATTGCTATTTCTATTATTTTTCTATTTCTAAAAAAAAACCTTGAAAAATCCTCGAATCCCTGGGGGAATCCTTGAAAAAATTGTGGAGGAATCACTAGAGGAATATCTGGAGGAATTCCTGGAGGAATACCTGGAGAAATCCCTGAAAAAATTCTGAAGGTATTCCTGTTGAATTTCCTGAAAGAGTTTCTGAAGGTATTCTTGGAGGATTTCCTGGAAGAATCCTTTGAATAACTTCTGGAGGATTTCCTGGAGGAATCTTCGAAGCATTTCTTGGAGAAATCCTTGGGAAATTTTCTGGAATTTTCTGGAGGAATCCCTTAAGGTATTCCTAGTGCAATTTCAGGAGAAATTCCTGGACAAATACCTGGAGGAGTCCCTAGAAGAATTGCTGGCATAATTTCTGAGCAATTCCTGGAGAAATATATGAAGGAATTCCTGAAAAAAAAACCTGTGGTAATTCCTGGAGGAGTTTCTGGAAGAGTTTCTGGATAAAATCCTTGATAAAATCCTGGAGGTGCCTGGAGGAATTCCTAGAGGTATTCCTGTGGAAATCGCTGGAGGAATCCATGATGGAATTCCTGGTGGAATCTATAGAGAAATTTCTGAAAGAATTACTGGATGAATTTCTAGAGGAATTTCCAGGGGAATTTCTCTAAAAAATCCTGAAGGTATTCCTGGCGAATTTCCTGAAGTATTTTCTGAAGAAATCCATAGAGAATTTCGTTGAGGAATCTTCGAAGGATTTCCTATAGGAATCCCTGGAAAAATTCCTAAAAAAAATCGAGAAGAAATCCCTGGAGGAATACCTGAAGCAATTTATGAAGGAATCTCAGGAGAAATGTCTGGAGGAATCCCTGAAAAATTCCTGAGGATATTCTTGGAGAATTACCTGAAATAATATCTGAAAACTCCCCAAAAAATTTTCTATCGAAAATCCTGGAGAAATTGCTGACATAATTTCTGGAAATTCCTGGAAGAATTCCTGAAGAAATTCTTGGGAAATTCTTCCTCGAGAATTACTCGGGGGAGTTCCTGGAGAAATTCCTGAATTAAATCTTGAATATTGAATAAATTTCTGGGGGAACCTCTAGAGGAACCCCGGGGACAATTTTCTGAAAAAATTCCCTGAGAAATTCCTGGAAGAATTTCTAGAGAAATTTTTGGAGGAACTCTTGGAGAAATCCTCGAAGGAATTTCTAAAGGAATCCCTGGGGAATCATTGGAGAAATTCGTGGAGAAATCCCTGGAAAAATCATTAAAGAAGTTCCTGGAGGAATTTTTAGTGGAATTCCTGCAGGAATTCTTGCAGAAATTCCTGGAGGAAGATCTGGATGAATTCTTGGAGAAATTCCTGGAAAAATTCCAAAAGATATTCCTAGCGAAAATCCTGGAAGAATTTCTGAAGGAATCCCTGAAGGATTTCCTGGATAAATTTCTGGATTAACTCCTGACATAATTTATTAGGGGGAACTCCTTGTCCTAGAGGAATGCCTGCATGAATTTCTGGAGGAATCCAAAAAAGAATTACTGAAGCAATCCCAGGAGTCCCTGAAGATTCCTAGAGGAATATCTGGTGGACTCCCTGGAGGAATCGCTGAAAACAATCCTAGAGAAATCTCTGCGAGAATCCAACGAGGAATCCCTGGAAGAATTCCTGGAAAATTTCCCGGAAGAATACCTAGGAGAATTCCTGATGGAATGCTTGGATGATTCTCTGAAGTAATTCCTGGAGAAATCTTTAAAGGAATTCTGGTACGAGTCTCTGGAAAAAATCTTCGAAGAAATCCCTTAAAGAATTCCAGAATGTCTTTGTAGCAATTCCAGGTGGAATTCTAGGAACAATCCCGGAAGCAATTTCTGGAGGAATCTCTGGAGGAATCTCTGGAGGAATGCCTGGAGGAATTCACGAAGGAATATGTTGAGGAAACCTCGAAGGATTTCTTGGAGGAATCTCTGAAAAAAAATGTAGGAATTCTTGGAGGGATCCATGAAGGATATCCTAGAGGAATACCTGTATGAATTCCTGAAGGAATCTTCAGAGGAAGTCCTGGAAAATTCTTTAGATGAATTCCTGGAGGAATTTTTAGAGAAATTCCTGCAGGAATTCCCAGAGGAATCCCTGGAAAAGTTCCTAGAGGAATTCCTGAAAAAAAAAATCGTGGATAAATTCCTTAAGGAATTCGTAGAAGAATACCAGGAGTAATTCCTGAAGGAATCGCAGATGGAATTTTTGGAGAAATTTTGGAGGAATCCTTAGAAGAGTTCTTGAAGAAACTCCAGAAGGAACCCCGGAAGCAATTTCAAGAGGAATTTGTAAGGGAATCCCTAAAATGTTCCTGGAGGAAGCACTGAATTTAATCCTTAAAGAATACAAGGAGGAATTCCTGAAGAAATCTTAAGAAGAGTTCCTGGAAAAATCTATGGAGGAATTTTTAAATCTGGAAGTTGTTCCAAAAAGAATAACGGAAGCAATTCCCGAGTTAAGCCCTGCAGAAGTTCTTGGAGAAATTCCTGGAGGATATCCTAGACGAATTCCTGTAGGAATTAACGAAGGAGTCTCTAGAAATACTCCTACAGAAATATCTAGAAGAATTCTTCGAGGAATCCCTAGAGGCATTTCTGAAGGAGTTCCTGGATGATTTTTGTGGGAATCTCTGCAGCAATTCCTAGAGAATAATTCCTGGAAGAATCTCTGAAGAAATTCTGGAGGAATCCCAGTAAGAATTCCTGAATAAATTGCAGATGAATCCTTCGAGAAATCCTGAAGGAATTCTAAGAAGAGTTCGTGGAGGAACTCGCTGAGGAATCCCTGTAGCAGTTCCTGAAGGAATCCCAGAATCTTGGAAGCAGTCCCATGAGGAATTCCTTAGGAAATCCCAGGAAAGCTTTCTTAACAAATAACTGGAAGAATTTCTGTAGGGGAAAAATATAAAGGAATCCAGGCATTAATTTTTGGACGAATTATTGTTGGAATCTTTGGATGGACTCCCAAAACAATGTTTCAAGGAACTCCTGGATCCATTTTTAGCTAATCTCAAGCCTTTGGAGAATTTCGTGGCTTTTCAGTCCGATTGTGAGATCAAAAACACCTTATGTGGAAAAAATCCTAAAGAAATGGCTGATATAATTTCTGGAGGATGTCCAGAAGCAATTCCTGGAGGAAATCCTGAAAAAAATCCTGGGCTATTTCCTGGAGGAACTCATGGAGAAGCTCCTGGAGAAGTTCATGTATAAAATTCTGAAGGAATGCCTGGACGAATTCCTAGAGACATTCCTGTGGAAATTGCCTGAGGAATCTCTAGAGGAAATCTTGAATGGATGAATTTCCAGAGGAATCATTAGAAGAATTGTGGAAGATTGCTATTTCTTTTATTACTCTATTTCTGAAAAGAAAAACCTTAAGAAATCCTCGACTCTCTGGGGGAACCCCTGAATAAAATTGTGGAGGAACCACTAGAGGAATCTCTGTAGGAATTCCTGAAGGAATTTCTGGAGAAATCCCTGAAAAATTTCTGAAGGTATTCCTGGAGAATTTCCTGGAAGAATTTCTGAAGTTATTCCTAGAGGATTTCCTGGAAGAATCCTTGGAAGAACTTCTGGAGGATTTCATGGAGGATTCTTAGAAGGATTTCTTTAAGAACTCCTTGGGAAATTTTCTGGAATTTTCTGGAAGAATCCCTTAAGGAATTCCTAGTGGAATCTCAGGAAAAAATTCCTGGACAAATACCTGGAGGAGTCCCTAGAGGATTTGCTGACATAATTTCTGAAGGATGTTCAGGAGCAATTCCTAGTGAAATATTTGAAGGAATTCCTGGCTTAAATCCTGGGTAATTCCTGGAGGAGTTTCTGGAAAAAATCCTTGATAAAATCCTGGAGGAATGCCTGGAGGAATTCCTAGAGGTATTCCTGTAGGAATTGCTGGAGGAATCCATGATGGAATTCCTTGTGGAATCTATAGAGAAATTTTTGAAAGAATTACTGGATGAATTTCTAGAGCAATCTCCAGGGGAATTTCCTAAAAAAAATCCTAAAGGTATTCCTGGAGAATTTCCTGAAATATTTCCTGAAGAAATCCCTAGAGAATTTCCTAGAGGAATCTTCGAAGGATTTCCTGGAGGAATCTCTGGGAAAATTCCTGAAAAAATAGTGAAGAAATCCCTGGAGGAATACCTGAAGCAATTAATGAAGGAATTTCTGGAGAAATTCCTGGAGAAATGTCTGAAAGAATTCATGAAAAATTCTTAAGGATATTCTTTGAGAATTTCCTGGAAGAATATCTGAAAACTCCCCAGAAAATAATGGAATTCTTGGATGATTCTCTGAAGTAATTTCTGGAGAAATCTTTAAAGGAATTCTTGTACCAGCCTCTGGAAAAAATCCTTCAAGGAATTCCTGGATATATTGTTGTAGGGATTCCAGGTGGAATTCTAGGAACAATCCCGGAAGCAATTTCTGGAGGAATCTCTAGAAGAATGCCTGGAGGAATTCATGAAGGAATGCGTTGAGGAAACCTTGGAGGATTTCTTGGAGGAATCTCTGGAAAAAAATGTAGGAATTCTTGGAGGGATCCATGGAGGATATTAGAGGAATGCCTGAATGAATTCCTGAAGGAATATTCAGAGGAACTCCTGGAGAATTCTCTAGAGGAATCTCTAGATGAATTCCTGGAGGAATTTTTAGAGAAATTCCTGCAGGAATTCCCAGAGGAACCCCTGGAAAAGTTCCCAGTGGAATTCCTGAAAAAAAAAAATCGAAAATGAATTTCTTAAGGAATTCGTAGAAGAATACCAGGAGTAATTCCTGAAGAAATCGCAGATGGAATTTTTGGAGAAATTTTGGAGGTATTCTTGGAAGAGTTCTTGAAGAAACTCTACCCGAGCAGAAGAAAATAACAAGTGAATAACATATCAAGGTATTAATCTTAAATACTACCATACCTTGATATGCCCTTCATTAGGCTGTAATAAGAGGCAAAATAACAAAAACGAATACCAAAATTTTGAATAAATAACACCTAGAAAATAACAAGTCTTGTTATTTCAATAATGAATGCATACCTAAGATATCAAGTGCTGTATTTGTTATTCCAAAGTTATTGGATAACAAACTAATAACATTTCTTGTTATTAAATATTTCATTTGTTCAATGACTTCATGATGTAACAGCAAATCTTGTTCTTCGATTATTTTCACTGCTAAACCATCAAATACTACAACAATACCAAACTCTGCTCAAATACCTCCAACTGTTATTGTGATGTTCTCATAACATTTCGCCCAAGTAACACACTTGTTACCGAAGAGTCACGGCGGCGCAGGTTTTTGTTGCGCAGAAGTCACTGTGACTTACTTTTAGCAAGTAAGTATTTATTTGTTAGAAATAAGTCGCAGTAACTTCTGCGCAACAAAAACATGCGCCGCCGTAACTCTTCGGTGACAAGTGTGTTACTTGGGCGTATAATAACGCAGCAATAACAATTTTAGGTATTAGAGTACATGTTGCCCTTCGCATGGTATTTGTAAGGTATGCCCTTCTGCTCGGGTAGAAGGAACCCCGGAAGCAATTTCAAGAGAAATTTATAAGGAAATACCTAAACAGTTCCTGGAGGAAGCACAAAATTAAATTCTTAAACAATACAAGGAGAAATTCTTGAAGAAATCTTAAGAAGAGTTCGTGGGAGAATCTATGGAGGAAATTTTGAAATTAGTTGTTCCAGAAAGAATCACAGAAGCAATTCTCGAGTTATGCTCTGCAGAAGTTCTTGGAGGAATCCCTGGAGGATATCCTAGAGGAATGTCTGTAGGAATTAACGAAGGAGTCTCTAGAAATACTCCTGGAGAAATATCTAGAAGAATTCTTGGATGAATCTCTAGAGACATTTCGGTAGGAATTACTGGATGATTTTTTATGGAAATCTCTGCAGCAATTCCCAGAGGAATAATTCCTGGAGGAATCTCTGAAGAAATTCAGGAGGAATCCCAGAAAGAATTCCTGAAGAAATTGCTGATTAATCCTTAGAGAAATCCTGAAAGAATTCTAAAAAGGGTTCGTGGAGGAACTCCTTTAGGAATCCCTGTAGCAGTTCCTGAAGGAATCCCAGAATCCTGGAAGCAGTCCCATGAGGAATTCCTTAGGAAATCCCAGGAAAGCTTTCTTAACAAATAACTGGAAGAATTTCTGTAGGGAAAAAAATATGAAGGAATCCAGGTCTGCAATAATTTTTGGACGAGTTATTTCGGAATCTTTGGAGGGACTCCCAAAACAATGTTTCAAAGAACTCCTGGATTAATTTTTAGCTGATCTTCAGTAAAATTTCCTGTAAGTGTTTTTGGAAGATAGTGCTGCTGCAATACTTCGAATCATTCCAGATTGAATTTTTGGAGCAATCTCTAGTGGAATTATGGAGAAATCCCTGAAGAAATCTCTGAAAGAACACTTGCAGAAATACTTAAAAGAATTTCTGTTGGCATTCCTTTGGAGGAATCCTCGAAAAAAGCTCTGGAACAATTATTGGAAGAACCTCTAAAGAGATCTCAGGAGAAATTCCCGGAGAAATGTCTGGTGAAACCCATAGAGCAGGGGTTTTCAGACATTTCGGCTCGCGGTGCACTTTTTGGAAATAAATCGCTCTGCGGTGCACATGTTCATTATTGTTAAAAAACAACAATTCCAAATTCGTCAAAAAAGCTGTCGAATTTTTCATAGCAATTCCAAAGTGCTTACACTCGTCATTAGTTTTTCCCCTACCAATTATGACATGATACTGTCTTACGTTTTTTCATCACTTATCGGAGCATAGTGGAGTGACTTAGAATATTTCTTGCTCAGAATGTTTCTGGAAACTTTCAGACAAGATCTTTATAAATGCTGAATGAACTTGAGCCGAGTTAGTGGTGTTTTGTTTTCAAGAACCTCGGTGAAGTCCTTCCAAGACTACTGAATTATTTCTAGCAGTAGCGTCTCGTAACCTCTCTTTTTCCCTCTTCAACGAAACTGAAATTTGCGGAGAATTCAGGATCTATATCAAATTGAAAATGGGCGGAAACGACCATTCTCGTTATTTTCTACAAACTACGAGCTAATTTGATGACAAAATTCAAGAATTCACGTTCGTTGGACAGGTAGGTTTGAGGTTAGGAAATCGCCACCAGAAAATTTTTGAAAGACGTTTTTCTAAGACTTTTATTAGATTTCTGAAAAATTTCTAGCAAGACACTTGGCAGCTTTATTTTCAGAACTTTGGCATATACTGCCAATATTTTTGATAAAGTCCTTCCAGGCACTCTTGTCAATTCGGAAGGAGTTGTGTGTTAACCTGATTTCGAGATCAGTGATAGGGTATTGTACCATTTGGGCAGGTGTACCTATTTTGGGCACTTACCGCTATAACTAATTCAATTTCAAACCGATTGATTTGAAATTTTGTATAGGGTTAGGCACGTACAGTATCTAACCCTGAACAAAAATTCAAACCAATCTGTTTGAAATTGGCTTAGTTATAGCAGCAAGTGCCCAAAATAGGTACACCTGCCCAAATGGTACAATACCCTAGATTCCTTCTCTGGTATTAAGAAAAGCCACAGAAATATTCGTAAGATTTCCTCTGAGTTTTTTCAACGCATTTATTGAAGATATATTGCAGATGCCTTGTAGGGTAAGTACTAGGGGCAAGACAGATCAAACGAGAGCAAATCTGTGTTCGAGGTGTTGTTCAGAATTTCTCCCATTTATGCCAAAGTGTAATCTGGCACCAATGTCAAACTGCAAAGTGTTGCGTGCGCTGAATGAAAATTACAGTTTTAGGGATGTCTTTCAACAAATTTCGTCTTTCGTCGATCATCGATAAAAAGAGTAACTCAGAATCTCTCAGAGTTGCTCTCGTTTGCACAGTGTCTTGCCCCTAGGGTATGTACTTGTGAACATCCATTACGAGTTCTTGGAAAAATATGATATTTATTAGGAAAGTTTTGGTAGACTTGTTCCATGATTCTTCGCGAATATCTGAGACGGTTTTTGCCTAGGGGCAAGACACTGTGCAAACGAGAGCAAATCTGAGAGATTCTGAGTTACTCTTTTTATCGATGATCGACGAAATTTGTTGAAAGACATCCCTAAATCTACAATTTTCATTCAGCACACGCAACACTTTGCAGTTTGACATTGGTGCCAGATTACACTTGGGCATAAATGAAAGAAATTCTGAGGAACTGTGAGGAATTCTGAACAACACCTCGAACACAGATTTGCTCTCGTTAGATCTGTATTTCCCCTAGGTTTTTGCTGGATTCAAGGTTAACTCGCCGGCTGGAATAATGGAAATATTACTCTCAATCCCTTGGAGCACCTTACAATAGTTCAGTTGTTCTAATTAAGTCGAAATATTTTTCATGAAATAGGTAATGAATTCAAATTTGAACTTAAACATGCACTTTTCTGAAGTGCTGCGGTGCACTTGTCATGGCTTCGCGGTGCACCAAGTGCACCGCGGTGCACGATCTGAAAACCGCTGCAGGAATTCTTGAAAAATTCTCTGGAACAATCCATGATGGAATCATTGAAATTTCCAATGGTTCTCGAGGTTTGATAAGTGTGGATAAATACCTTAATTATTAGAATAGTTTATTTTTTGAGATATTTTTTTCTGGAACTCTTAATTATTGATAATATTTGAGTTGGCTCGTCCCCCTCTGACTACGCCCATGGTCTGCCCACATATGAATGTTCCTCGTTTGGTTCATTCATTGACACGTTCCTGGCTGCTGGTTGTTTGATGATAATTTGAAATTCAATTGCATGTCCCACGGAGATTTGAATAAGCACTAGTGACAACACTAGACACTGTGCACACCGACTGAGGACTAAGAGATGTAGTCCTAGTATTGTCGTATAATATTAGCGTTATTACTATTCAAGCGCCGTTCTACAAACATTCGTACTCCATACCTTGCGTCCTTGCGTTCCCTTGATCTAGCATTGCGGCTTCGTCTCTAAGAAGGGCTCGAGTCGGGCATACCCACTTTTAATATGTGATCATCTGTGTGTATGAACATGCAAATAGGCGACATATCTTAACGGAGCCCGGTGGATTGGCCTCCAAACGATTCACTGTCTAGTTTTCCCATTGTCATGCACCTTAAAATTAAATCATGAATATTAATAAGCCAAAGTGTCTGTTGTCTGTAACTATTTTCCTTCCTACGCGCAGGTTTACTTGTCTTCCAATGAACTTCGGCTCGGCTGCCGGCTACAAGAAGTAGGTACAAATCGGTTCGCATGTTTCTTCTGAGGCATTTTTTGTCTATTTGCCTTACTCCTTCGCAGTGTGACTTGGTGTTTTTCGTTCTGGTTGGGTACATCTCTGGTGGAGTCAAGTTTTTTTTGTGTTTGAATACATAATATAATCGGCTTAATTTATTCAAATAACTAATAAAATTATGTTCGCAGTGTTAACAAGCTCCAAACGTGGAACGTGATGTTCTTCGTTGGATAAGATGGTTGATTTTTGATCTTAAACAGTTGGAATCTACCACAGGTGCTGCAGTTGGGAACTGTGAGCTGGTTCGAGTAACAGTTACGTGTTTCAATACAACCCTTGTTAACCTTAACTTGACTTCTAAATTGCGTCACACTTGCACATTCTGGGTCAATCGGTATATCTCTAGGGTGAGGGCTGCTTTCTATAACAGTTAACTTTTTCCTTTGCCTACCCAACGGTGACATATGACGTCAACGACAATGGTAAACGCACAAAACATCAAAACTGAAATCCTACATTCATTGCGAGAATGCCAAGCGGGCCAACCCACCTGCCTCGCCTCATCAGAGCGTCAAAGCTAAGAGCCAAAGCACACCCCCTAGAACACAAAAGAATGTCTCCACTCTTCATGAATGTCGTCGTCATCGTTGCACTCGTCCTCGTAGGCATACATACGTGTAGGCGTAATTCACCTCTCACATTTGATTCTACCACTCGTACGATTTCATGTGTTGCTTCTACTGAATCCTTCTCACGGGAGCAGAGCATCTAGGAACGGGGTCAGAAAATTATGATACTCAGCAAAAATTTCAATCGTGTATAGGTTCACCAGCTTTCCCAAAGCAACAACGGGTGTGTAGCATGCAACGGCTTTTTACTTTACTCCACATCTATCATCCATACACAGCAAGGCTGAGCGGCAACTCCTTTGATCTTTTATTCACAGCCTGCGGTGATAGAGTCCTCGGCTTTAGGTACTTCCTGCTACTCACTTTTGAAGGGGTTAGGTGCATTTGGTAAGAAGCACGCGAGACTAACTTCCGTTTGGTTCAAGTTGCTGACGCGTTTGGGGGTGAATGATGTTTGTAAGATATATTTCGCAAGAACATGCACACGCCTATGAACGGTAGCTAGGGTATAGAAATAAGAGGACATTTGAACCGTAAACTAGAAGAAAATTGATAAATTAAAAAAATGAGACACGAATACATGAAAAACTATAAATCCGGTAAATTGTGTAATAAGTTTTCAAAATACAGTAAGGATTCGATTGGGCTGACAAAATAGGGACATTTTTTATAATCATTTTTTATTCATGAAAAATGTTCTGAGCACGTCAGAGACGGATATAGGTGTGGAGGGTCTGCTTTGGGTTCGTTCAAATATCACGTAACGCCAATGAGGAGGTGGGTCCAGCGTTGTGTTACGCTTCATACAAAATTTTATAAATTTCTCTTTCAAAAATATTTACGCGGAGAGGGATAGCACATAGGGCCTAAAATTGCCAAATTTTTCGTTACGTAATATTTGAACGGGCCTTTTGTGTTTTAAAAAAATCTAATGGGTGTTAAGAGCACAGAAAAAAATGTATTTGGTAGAGTTAACATTCTGCTTTTCACAGCAAAACTTTTATTTCTTTTTCTTCTCGTCATTACATCCCTACTGGAACACAGCCTTCTCCTATCTTACTGCAATTGTGGTCTACATAAGTAGGTTTGGCTGTCAACGAAAGAAAATGAAACAACATCTGATTGACAAGTTGACTGATACTGCCCGAATTGGCTGCGTTTCCGCTACCTTTCCACTTTAATTTCAAGAGCCTAATCTCAAAAAAATCTCAGGAGAAATCTTGGAAGAAATGTCTGGGGGAATTTCTGGAGAAATTACCCAAAGAATTACGAAACGTAACCCTCAAGGCATTCCCGAAGGAATACCGTAAGTAGTGTCTGCAAAAACCATTACATGAGTTCCAAATAAATCTCTTAAGCAATCTCCGTAGAAGTTTGTAGAAGCATCCCTGGAGGAATTAATGGAACATTTTCTGAAAAATCGTTGAAGGAATCTCTATTGCAATCTTCGAAGAAACTTCCTTGATAAATCCATGAAGGAATTCCTGAAAAAAATACTGGGGGAATATCTGGAGCAGTTTAAGTGGAAGTCACAGTAGAAATGAGTTGACTAACTCTAGCATGAATTTCAGGAGAATTTCCAACAAGATTTTCTAAAGAAATTTCAGAAGCAATACCAATAGATTTTCGTATAGGAATACCAAGGGGTAACCCTGGAAAAAATCTCAAGAGGGATCTCCGTGAAATCCATAGAAGATGCCCAATTAGGAAATCTAACAGAGAAATCATAGTGAAATCTCTAGAAGAATTCCAAGGAACAATTTAAGAAATTCCAAGGAGAGGAATTCTTGAAAAAATCACTAGGAAAATCGCTAGATTTATTCATCAGTGGGTTGGCTCCAGGGGCACGTTCTCCTCCATCTGAGAAATTTGTGCTTTCCGCAGATTTATTTATGGAGTAATTCACGGAGTAATTCATATAGGAATTATTGTAGAAATATCTACAGAAAATATAACCCATATAGCCGAGGCGGTAAACGCACGGGTATTCAGCATGACCATGCTGGGGGTGACGGGTTCGATTCCCGGTCGGTCCAGGATCTTTTCGTAAAGGAAATTTCCTTGACTTCCTTGGGCATAGAGTATCTTCGTGCCTGCCACACGATATACACATGCAAAATGGTCATTGGCAGAGGAAGCTCTCAGTTAATAACTGTGGAAGTGCTCATAGAACACTAAGCTGAGAAGCAGGCTTTGTCCCAGTGAGGACGTTACGCCAAGAAGAAGAAGAAGAATATCTACAGAATTATTTGAATACATTACAAAAGGAGCGACTGTAGAAATTACTGGATAAAGTCCTACAGGAATACCAGCAAGAATTTCTGGAGGAATCTTGGCAGGAGTTCCTGAAGGAATCCCTGTGGGTTTCATAGGAAGAATGCATGAACAATTCTTAGGGAAATATTTGAAACGGTTCTTATAGAAATTTCCAGATAAATTCTTGGAGGAACTCCAGCAGAAAATCTTGGACTTGGAGAAATCCCAGCAGGATGTCTTGAAAGAATCGCTAGGAAAATCTTTGGATAAATCCACGTAGCAATTGAAGGATGAGTTATTGAAGAAATCCTTGGAAAACCCCTGGATACATCTCTGTAGGAGTTTATTTAGATTTTTTTGGAAAAAGTCCTGCAGGAATACCTGTAAAATTTCCAGAACGATTCTCAAGAAAATCTTCTGGAGAATTCACAGGAGGAATGCCTGGAAAAATCTTAAAGAGACTTCCAGCGGAATTCTTGGAGAAACACCAGTAAAAATATTTACAAGAAACCAAGCAAAAATTCTTGAAGGAATTGCAACAACAATATCTGGGGAAATCCCACCTCGAACTCCTTAAGAACTTCTAATGGATAAATCCCTGGAAGAATTCCGACATCAATTTTTGAAGCAATCCATGCAGGAAATCTACAACACAAATCTCATAATAAAAATCTGGAGCAATTCTTACAAGTAAACCTGGAGGAATCCCAGGTAACACTTTGATGTTGGATAAGCGCTTCTCTTACTTGTGCAATTCAGCCTTCATTTGAACAAAAGCTGTACAAAAGAACTGTAATCGTTTGTTCAGCTCTGATACATTAAATTTTTGTGGCTTTATTCAGCCATTCATTGATTTAGGCTCTCCGGGTGGCCGAATAAAGGTTGTAGAAGCGCTTATATCTAGATTGGGAATAATTTATGATTCTATTTATAGAACAGATAAGGATCAGATGAAGCTTTGGAGTCGCTTTATCATCTTTAATTCAGCAATTTATCAACACTTATGCAGCAGTTTAAAAAAATGTCCCACAGAGTTCTAGCCAGAATTACCATTGGGCTCTTGTAGGCGTAGATGTAGGATACAGTTCATAGTGGCTGAAAGAGAAATATATAAATAATTATTATATTTGAGAATCGAACTTCGGTATATTTGATTCACAGTCACTTTCCGTAATGCCTGTCTTGTTGGTCCATTGCTCATTTAATTTAGGACCGAGTACTTCTGAAAAAAAAAATAATGATTTACACTTCCGCCGGCTCATCGGGTAGCGCATCACGAACTTAACCACCACCTTCACTATCCATGGAACTGCCGATTGTCTTCCCCCTTGGTAATTATTTAATACCAGGGATATCGTTGATGCCTTACAATTATTCAAATAAAAATATTTAGGGTAGCAATACTGTATCATTTACAAATTCCGTGCAGATGAGTTTTCAAATCCATTTCTGAGATTTTTTATGATCTGTGCATTGTTTTCCATTCATTGTTTGTTATTGCTATTAAAGGTACTAGTGCTAAACATTCAATATTGAAGATTAGCTGTATAAAGAATTGTAGAGTAGATGGATAATTTTCTATTGAGTACCATATTCAGCATGCGATGATAGGCTGTACAAGAGATACGTTATACACTTAGCATGCTACTATTCAACTTGATATTCAGCTTCCATCTTATTCAGATATTAACATAACTATCCAACCATTGATCAGCTGCGACTCTCACTGTTCAGCTATCATTGTTACTTGGGATACCAGAGATTCCGGAAAGGAGAAGTAAATTAGTTTATTAGTATTATACGAATCAAAATAAAGACTACTATAGCGACTACTTTTACCCGCAGTAAAAGATACGCGCGAGAAAGTTGCCTAGGAAAACATACCTGTTTTTTAAATTTTCAATCACAGCGCTCTTTGATAATTCTTGAAAAAAAAGGTCGCCTCATGGCCGGGTATTGTGTTGACTACTGCGATTGCACATGGCATTTGCACTGCGATTAAATTTGGTCCATCTTTGAAGGCCCTGGAAAATAGTCGCCATAATTGTGCTTTTCATGCAACGCACAATATTCACAACAACAGGCAGCGTTTATTGTTTGTGCTGTTCCAGAGTAAATTAAGAAGAATAGTCTTGAAGCCCATATAACCGATGTGCTAAGCGCACGTGCAATCAGCAAAACCGTGCTGAGGGTGGCGAGTTTGATTCCCGGTTAGCCCAAAATCCGTTTCATAATCAACATTTTCTTAACTACCTTATGTAAAAAATATCTTCATGACTACCACACGATATACGTTTGCAAAACAAACATTGGCTGTGGAGGATCTCAGTTGAAAATTGTAATAGTTCTCATAAAATACTAAGCTGAGGAGCAGGCTGTGTCCTAGTTGTAACGTTATGCCAAGAAGACAGAGAGAGCTGGAATATTTTAAAATTTAAATTTAAAACAATATTGGTTTGAAACATTGGCTAGGCTTAGCTAAAATGGCATAAATGTGTTAGTTTGCAAAAAATTACCGTTTTCAAAAGTTACACGAGCTTTGTTTATTGCGTATTTTTTCTATGACGCTTAAATACATCAACTGCATCAATATTGATTATAAAATTAAAATGCTGAGTGAAAAACACATTTATTTTTCTACCTCAAAAAAGGCCGTCAAATTCGGGTCAAAAACCTGACAAAATCGGGGGCTGACAAAATTGGGTCCCCACTGTAAAACGAAAGTCTTGAACTTCTGTCAACGACCAAAAATTTTGAAGCACAATTGAGCGCTGATTTCGAAACCGTGCTTCAAAGAACATTTAAGTAGAACAGATTTTCAGTTTTAGCTCAATATTGAGTTTAACAATTTTTCAAAATAATAAAATTCAAATATCTTGCGTTTTATTCAGCCAATTTAAAATCTTTTTCCAAAAAATAGAGTTGAATATAATACCATTCGATCATCTAAATGCTGGTTTTGCGTCAGATTGATAAAATTCAAGATATTGACGAGTTTCAGGAACGATCTCTTTAAATTTTAGCAAAATTTCCTAAAAACATTTGAAGAAATGTATTTTTTTTAATAAGAAAAAAAAACAATTCAAAAATTCCTTCCCATTGTTAATTTGACATATCATATGTAGGCGAGTTACAGTAAAAAAAAATCAGCTAAATCGGAGCATTGATTACGAAGAATGAGATGTGTGAAGTGAGCGACTTCGCTTAAAAATAGAACAAAAATCGATTTCTAATCATCAACTCTGTATGGAAAGTCAAAAAAATTTCCGCTCTACTGTATTTTTTTCCTTCGCGTTTTCGAACTCAGGGCATGATTCTACACCAAAAATGATCATCAGCTTACCGAGTTCAAAAATGCTGTAAACTAGTGTTATTTATAGGTAGGCTAAGGTCTGTCCTTTCCTAGCCGAACGGGTCGTTTTTGTTTGTGTGGTGAGGGTAAGAAAATCAGTTTTTTAGGATTCAATTGTTCGATACCAGCCTAGTGAGAGAAGTTTACGATTTTTCCTCGATTTAGTTTCCGGTGGGCACAAAGATGTATTTTTCCTGGTGAGCTTGTTCCATGTCACCCAAAGCGACGGTATCGTGTATCTAGTCAAGAGCATGATGGAATTTAGCAATTGTGTGAAGTACTGTCGCATTGATGTGATCTGCATCTGAACTGAACTCGTTTTGCGGTTCTGTGAACCTCAATTCTCCTTTGAATTCCCATGCATAAAAAATCGATTAACTGTTTCATCCCTTCTCTCGTCAGTGGCGAATGGAACCCACCATTTCGAACACGATCAGTGACAAAATAGTTGTGTAGGAATGCATTCCGCGCTCTCGGCAAACAATCATCCTCGGTCACGCTAAGTGCACTTCAAACGGATCGAGTTTGAATTACAGTGAAATAAGTCGCGACTGTAACGCGTACGGATCCGCATTATTCCATTTTTCACAGCATGCAATCCCCTCCGATTTGAATAGTGGCGCCATGGCTTTATGCAGAATAGTTTCATCAGAAGAGACCCGATTCTGCCACTGTCAAACCACACCGCTGCTGCACCGCACCGACAGGCAACCAGCGACAACATGAATGATTTCCATGAATAGCAGATCACAAGGATATGGAACCGAGCAAAAAAAAAAGCAATTCCAGTTGTATCCATTCCTTGGCACAAGGGATGCAATGTACGGGTACGGGTACGGCATGGCTCTATATAGTTCGGTTGCAAAGAATGGAAGCTCAGGGAATGCATTTTCCGCCAAGTTGCATTCAATCAAGCGGTGGTTTATTTCTTCTTCGTTTGAGAGTCCTACCAGAGCAATTGGAAAGCTCTTTGAATGGGGCTCTTTACTGCGTTCTCTTTTGCTAGACTGAAAGGATAGTGGGGAAAGTTTGAGGTCGTTTTGCTGAAGGGATGCCCTTTTTCGAATGCAATCTTCCGATATATTTTTATAGCGAATCCGGCGACTGTTAGCCGTTCAGGATGTGAAAAATAACAATGGATTCCAAACAATATCCGAATCAATATTGCAGGGTTTACCAGAAGAAACCATAAATTAACAATGCCAGAGTTTTTGTAAGTGATTTGTAGTGGAAAATTTCTACTACACAGTATGAACAAAATCTGTAAATTTATGACGAACTGAATGTAACAAATTGACCTCCATCGTGTTCGATAGAAATTTATGTGTGATCTTAAAATTACACTGCTGATTGCTGAGAGAAAAGTGTTAATTAAGCACCGACTTTTCAGAGAAACTTAAAAAAATCTTTAAACGAGGATCGAACTCAGATCTTCCGAGTGAGAGTTCACGCCTAACCACTCTAGACTGTCTCACCAAGCTGAGGAAAAGGCAATCAAAGATAAACATGTTCCACCATAAAGGAACCAACTGTTGTACCGCTTCGGCCACAGAGAGCGAGAGAGCAGTCTCCGTAGCGAGGCAGATGACTGAGCGTAGCTGTCCTCGTTTACGTTACTGCATGTAAATTTCAAGCGAATATGTCTCAAAAAATGTAAACAGTACGCATGATTGGCTGATTACTGAGCGGACAGTATCATCTCTCGGTAAATGGCTGTAATTTTGTAGCTTCTGCTATAATTTTCAGTCGATGCTCAACTTACGGGTTGCTTAATTTTCATGATTTCTTTCTGTGTAGGAAATTGTATGTCAATTTGAAATATGGTTGCCTAGGTGAAGCTATAAAATAATTTTGCTCAGATCCTGAGCGTTACTTTACGCTCTATACTATTCTCATCGGTACTGCACTCTTAAAAAAATCATGTAAATTTAAGTTCCCTTGGATGCACATAAAAGGAGCGGCTCGTTTGACACAAGTTTACATCTTTTATCACAAATAATGTCGAGCTAGCAATCGCTAGAGCCGAATCGACAGATAAAACATATGAATGTAAAATATTGAACTGGATTCGAACACTGGTCCGCTGATTGAGAAGCACAGTCTTTACCTCTCGGCCATATTAGCAAGTTGTGATATGAACGATAAATGTTAAACTGTTTCTACCTACCTGATCAGATAAGTTTGTTGACATCTTGTGCAACCAACTGATGGATGTAAAGTTGAGTCAAATTTGCCATTCAGTCATGAAATGTTTACGTACGTTGATGGTTTACGTCACGTGTAAATTCCTAATTTTTTAAGAGTGTGGGCATTGTTTCACCAGGTTCCCAATCGTTTAGAATTTCTAGGTCTTCTTCATCCGCGTGCAGCCTTTCGCCGACTTATACCAGGTTCTGTGCTGAATTTTATTTTCGCAATTCTTCAAGTCTACCGTAGCTTTTCAATCGACTTCCCTTAGTTTCCACGCCTCGTAACCGTAGAGGGCCCCCCAGGGGGACACCGGAAGAATCAACACCTTATAAAGAGCATCTTCTTTTAGTTTACAAGTTGGGGTACCTAAGCTAGTTATGCAATCCGTAAAAGGCCCTATTCGCAACTACTGAATGCCTATTCGCTGCACGGAAAATGTCATTGTCGTTGTGGAACACTTGTTACACAAACTCTCCAACAACTTCAAACACATCCGTATCAATTACTATCACTGCACTAGCATCACCGGGCTTGCCTCTGTTTCTACCTACAATCATGTACTTCGTCTTGGTCGAGTCCTCTAAATTTCCGTCAAGCATTTTCCAGGGATTTCTCGCGAGTTTTCTCCCAATATTTGTTAATTGATTTTGCTTGGGATTCTATTTCTTCTTCTTCTTCTTCTTCGTTTGAAGGGCTTGGTGGTCTAGTGGCTACCGCTTCTGAATCGTATGCAGAAGGTCATGGGATCAATCCCTGGCCCGTCCTTTTCATCCTACTTTGTATCTTTCTATCCACTTTCTCTCGCTCTCTCTTCTCTACATATACAACTCATATGGTCCACTGCACGAATTTATGCTGGCCTGCTTACTCTCAAGGGATATTTGACATTTGAGCGGTGCCGACACCGCTCAAACGTCAAATTTCGTGTGAGAGTAAGCAGGCCAGAATATATTCGTGCAGTGGACCATACATTCATATGTTCATAGCCATCGCTAGAACCAGAAACGAATTGAAAAAAGTCGTTTCCCTCCCTTCCAACTTCCACTCACAGCACAGTGTATATATAACGCCTATAAGTTATGCAACCAAAGCGTGCTGTGCCGCTTGACCTTATTCACCTTATTCACCACACAATCTATCACGAACACTATAAATAACCCCCAATCCATGGATCGCATCACCGACCCAACAGTGACTCCCAGATCTCCCATCCTTTCCATCTAACAAATACCCCAGTCCGTGCCGATTGTGGGGACGCAGAGTGCTCTCGGTCTCTAGTAGCAACAACCAGTACACTCTAACATTCCTTACCCTTCCCAGCTGACTATAAGGACTTGGCCGGTGCCGTTATTGATCAAATATGCATGAGCTGCTAAAATTGCACTTTGAGAATAAGTGGAATGTCCCAGCCCCTTATTCAGTTGGATCTCAGTGCAACTGGTACCAGTTCAGATCAATCACGGAGGAGCAACCATTGACATGTATAGTCAGAATTGATCGTTTCTTCTTCTTCTTCTTCTTCTTCTTCTTCTTCTTCTTCTTCTTCTCCTTCTTATTCTTCTTCTTTATGGTTCTACGTACCTACTAGGACTTGGCCTGCTTCGCTTCAACTTGATGTTCCTTGAGCACTTCCACAGTTTTTAATTGATGGGCTTTCTTTGCCTGCCTTTGCATGGATTTGTTCAGGGGAATAACTAGGACAGGTAAAATTTTCACTTTTCAAAAAATGTTCAACTAGCTGTAACTTTTCGAATAGGGCATCAAATATTCTCAAATTTTTACTGTAAGTTTATAAACTAGTTGTGTATCAGTGGTCCAAATTTGGAAAAGATCGGGCTATTCTACACGAAGTTATGAAGGTTCTAGAAAAAGGTATAATTATTCGATAGCCAACTTTGAGCTGTTATATCTCCGGATTCAATAAACCGAATGCAATGAAATTTTGATCATTAATGATTTATATAATGAGCTATTAAAACTTTTGACTAAACTTAAAATTTTTCACACGAAAGAAAATTATAACGATTAGATTATTTTCCTAATATAACACCAATTTATCCAAAATTTTATCATCGTTTCAAAATTCGAGACAGTAATTATAGTTCATTTTTATTCTCTCTAATTGACTTGAATATATTTATGTTTCAAAGGAAAACAACCAAATAGCCGGCATTAAATTGAAAAAGTAATGGGATGCATACTAGGATGCATATGAAAAATAGATAAATTTACTAAAAAAAAACATAGAATAAATGAAATCGCTATAACTTTTTTACTTATTAATAATTTCAAACAAAGTCAACAGTTTTTCAAAGTTCATTATATTAGTCATAAATGATCAAAATTTCATTGTATTCGGTTCATTGAATCCGGAGATATAACAGCTCAAAGTTGGCTATCGGCTAGCTATACCTTTTTCTAGAATCTTCATAACTTCGTGTGGCCCGATCTTTTCCAAATTTTGACCACTGATACACAACTAGTTCATGAACTTACAGTCAAAATTTGAGAATTTTGATGCCGTTATGGAAAAGTTACAGAGAGTTGAACATTTTTTGAAAAGTGAAAATTTTACCTGTCCCAGTTATTTTGAGTATCCCCTGTATATTGTGAGGCAAGTACAATGATACACTATGCCCAGGGAGTCGAGCAAATTTTCCCGACCGGAACGGGAATCGAACCCGCCGTCTCCGGATTGGCGATCCATGGTGTCCGGCCATTTGGCCGAATGCCGTTTGGCCGAACGCCATTTGGCCGAATGCCACTTGGCCGAAAGGGTCGTTTGGCCGAATTATTATCAAAAGGATTTGGAGGCGTAGGCAAACTCTGGATAACATTCTAGCTGCCAATATAATCATCAGAAATATTTCCTTCTTTTAATCATTGGCTATTCTTTCAAGTTTTACCATCAAAGGCGTTGGCGTTGAAACTGGGAATATGTATTTTTGTCAGAGATTTTTCCTTCTTTGAATCAAAGGCTGTTCTTTCGAGTTATACTTTTATAGGAAACAGTGTCAAGATCACTTAAGTTCATCATCCTTTTTCGGTCAAACGGCATTCGGCCAAACGGCGTTCTGCCAAATGACCCCTTCGACCAAATGGCGTTCGGCCAAACGAGAATTCCATCACGAAATCTTCCCAGAATTCCTTACGAGATTCCCCTAGAATTTCTACACTGATTTTTTCTGAAAATCTTCAAAGGATTTTTCCGGCATTATACACGGGATTGCTTCGTGGATCCTTCCCGGATTTTCTTTACGGTTCCTCCTGGGGTTTCTTCAGGATTCTGTCAAGGATCCAGGAATTCTTGCAGATAATTCTTCCGTGGATCGTTCATGGATATTTTGTCGATTATATCGTTTTTGGGGCTGTTTGGGGTCGTTTGGAAGTTAATCATCAATGTTAACTTCTTTTTCCGATCAGCCTAGATCGCTGTGTAGTGTCGGAAGCGGTTGTCTCAATTGGCTAAGAATAACACTACGGATCGCGTGATTCAGTGGTAAGAGTCCACTAAACAGGTGACCCCTAATTCATGGTGTCATGCGACTTAATGCTTGCCGTGCCAAGGAACGAATGGTTAGGGGGGTCTAACAAAAACCTAACCACAAACGGAGCCTGTGGAGAATTAGGGCGTCCTCCACAGTATTACGCCCTTACTTGCGCTAACCGGAGCAATGGTGCAGTGGACCTTGCGTTTCTCCGAGATAATCAGTTGTCCTTCTCAAGTCTCAAGTTTGAGGCTAAATAAGGGCGGGATTATTCAAATGTTGTAAATCAGCTTACATTACTACCTAGGGTAATTCATGTATTTTGGACAGGCTGAGGACAATGTTGAAAAAATCGTCCCCTAGCTTTCTTAGAAAGCAATTGATTATTTTGCAAAGTTACCAATACATACGCTTATAATATGATTGTGCTTTGCGTTCCTGGTGACAAAAACCTTAACGAAAGCATTTTAAGCTGAGAAAATCGCAATTTCCGATCGCCTGTAAGAATTGCATTTTGGACACCGAATATATGTTTTGGACACCCTCAGGTATATATAATTTGGACAGGCAATTATCTCAATGTTTAGCCATGAATACTGCTAAATCATGGAAGTAGCATAAATTAACAAATATTTTCTTACAAATAATCAAATTTCTCCGCTTAACAGGCATCTATTTTGATAACTATTACAGTTTTTGTTAAAATCGAGGAAATATCGCCAGACCCACAGAATACGCCTCCAAGTATGCAATCGCAGTGCATCCCCATGTAGTTCGTCAGATGACCAAAATATGTTTACAGTAGAAAACTTGTAATGTATTTTGGACACCACCTATTTTAAGCGTTCTAGATGAATGTTAAGAGATTGGCTGCCTAATGCTTCTTTATTGAACATGTTTCAATGCAATAAGGCTTTTAAATTTCTTACAATTATTATTTCAACGATCTTGAAGTGAATATTGTATGTGACTGTGAAGTGTATGTCGTCTTGCATACCTGTGCATTTGAGGGGTTTTAGTGAAATAATTTACATTTTCGATAATTTTGTAGTAAATTTTTAATTGTTAAGCGTATTTTCAACGTAAGTCATCAGAATAGGGTCTATTTGATCCAATAATCGATATTGAGAAGTATCTACTTTTATTAGCTCTCCGGAACAAGGCATACATCGCCGTGCATGTCCAAATTATATACATGTCCAAATTATATTTTTTACCCTATATGGGTTCGCTTAATGCGTTTTCGCCATCGGCGATTTTTTTCAATTGACACCGATTTGGTGTGTCGTTGATGTTTCCTTTTTGTGCTGTTGTGATTGTGAAGAGTGTAATCCTGTCTAGTTTGGGTAGTGGCTACGGCTAGGAAACCTCAGGTCAATTTTCAGCGTAAAAAGCGTGCGTAGCCCAAGTGGCTCTACTTCAAAAAGTTCATTTTCTTAAGGTAACTTCTGTATAGGTTACCTTGTGAACCCACTTTTGCTACTTTCATTATAAATGAAGTGTCGTGCCTCGAGCACGCTATATCTTTGGTTAGCGTTAACAGTATGTTTCAACCTTACCTTATGGATGCCTTTACCCGAGAAGGAGAAAAAAGCTGAAGAATACCAAACTCAGGTATAGAAAACCGAATACCTACAACCTGAATGAGGTATTAAGAAGCCCTGCATAAGAGGTAAAATACCTAAAATAATAACTAGTGTGAATACTGTGCATAATAACACGTGAATAATGGCATCAGGTATGGCAATACCTAAATAATAATCGGAGATTTTTCCATACAAATAGCGATTTTTCAATAATCAAGCAGTCCTCAACACCAAACCAATAACTTGATGAGATATTCTATCAATATCTACAAAATACCAAAATAAGTTATTTCCAATACCTGGATAACCGACCAATACCTTGTCTTGGTATGATACCTGACTTTGGTATGCTCCAGTTATGTGTCAGTTATTCGTTTCTGCTCGGGTAAGCAACCTCTTGTATTCAGCATCTTTTCGCTGATATTTGGCAGTATTGCTACGATGATTACATCATCTGAAGTAGCTCAAACATTGATTTGAGATGCTTCAGTTTGATGGAATACTTAGGTAGTACAGTTACTTAACGTTGAACAATTCGTCATTGACATCATCGTCATCATCAAACATTTGAAAGCATTTTTTTCGTTCAAAACAAAGGATTTTCTAATGAAATTGTATTCACTGTATTTCTTATTAGGAATGGAATGCAATGAATACATTTTCGTGGGCATTGTTTTGGTTTGCAGCGAAAAAACTGCTTTTCATTTTTCGAAAAAGTGATGACGGATGCTTGAGCCTTAACATAGAATTGCACCTAACCCAACTCTGCATGAGCAGAATTTGTCATGAGTTGACTGATAGGGCAAGAGGTATTTCAGAATGGAACTCTGATCTGTTCAAGTTCAAAATATCTTCGGATACTTTTGTATAGCTACGAATCTCTAGCTTCTGCCCCAAGGATTGTAGTTATAGAATCGATTTAGTGGGAACTAAAAAGCTCTGCTTAATTCAATGCTCCAGGAGCAAAAGGTGTTTTGTCCTATTTTTCTCCAGATGGATTTGAGTATTTCGAACATATTTTGAAGTCTTGTAGTTTTCTAGAATAGTAAGCTAGTCCCAAGCCCTATTCATTGGTTCCTTGTGCAATTTCGATTGCTCTGGACAATCACGGAGAAGCAACTACGAATTGTGTGGTGATCTATGCTCATGCTCATATTTTGAAGTCTTGTTGTTTTCAATGCCTTGTTCAATGCCTTATTGAAAGTCGCTTGACGTCATAAGCTACCTCCAATGAACTATAGGCGCTCATTACGCTTATGCGTTTTACAGTGTCCTTTTCAGGGCACTGATTAAACCCGTTGTGGTTTAATCAGTTTGTGGCTGACTAAATGTTTCTTCTTCAGTGCCTGCTGTCTCAAATTTCCAAGTGATGCGGATGTGAATGAGCCTCATTATTGATTTCAATTCCTAACAATGCTTCAATTTAAGATTTTTATCAGGAAAACTTTCACTTCCTGTTCACGCTATCGCAAATCAATACAACTTAACACCTTTCCACATGAATTCCCACACCTTCGAAATAACTTAATGCACGCAAACCGGTAGATCACCCAGTCACCATAAATCAAGTAAGCTCACCAATTAATCTATACCCATTGCCGTTCAGATTTACTAGCGTTGATAAAAGGCTCGTTTAACATATTTTATCGCCATCACAATTTTATAGCATCTTTTTGGGAAACGAAACACTTCACCGAGAGGGTAAGTGATTTGCTCGAAGAATGAATGGTTTGAACCCCCGTGTTGCCTGTTTAGTCAGTCGTCGTAAAATGAATTGGCAGAGGCGCGTCTAGCAGCAATAGTGGTGGCTGGCACTGGCGAGTGTGACCCCCGAAGCAACCCGAAGCGGGTTAGGGTAGTAAAATGAGACCAAGTCAATAAATGCGGTAAATTAACGCCTTCCATTCTCAATTTTTATACCGGGCAGCCCAGCCGCCTGCAACCGGGAGTGGGTGTTAGATTTCGCATATCGACTTCAACAAGTTGTGCTATTTCCTTCCAGCAGCAGCAAGCAGGTCCCCTTCCCTGCCATGGTGGCACGTGAGATCCCTGGTTGACTGCTGCACGGTAGGGCGTCTCGCCGTCATGATTCGATCGTAAAATTGTGTTTTATGATCTGTTTTGACGATGTTGTTTCTGATGGGGTGTCTTATAAAAATCACTTCGCTATCCGTAAGCTATAGAGGTAGGTACGACCGTGTCAGCAGGGACAACGCAACGGCAGAATCAACGACCGCTCGCTCTACCTATGATGAGCTACGAGAGAAGGAACCCCTTTTTGCAAATGCACACGACGTTTAATTGAGTTGTACTACACGTCAATTTGAGCGATAAGAGATCTTAGGATGCAGTGCCAGTGGTGTGTCAGTGCAAGGAGGAATTACAGCGATTGTGGGCCGATGCGATGGTGCTAAAGTGAATCGTAAAACTTCTGGAAGCGAATCAAATTGCTTTCGATAGCTATCTGTTTGCGGTGAACAAACAATACTTGAGATCAAGGGAAATGCATTAAGCCAAGGAGGTGGATTGTTCGTTTGCTATTATATTGAACGGAAGAATAATGAAGTGGAAACCCGAAATGATTGGGTTTAAACAGAGTTAATCAAATATGTTGATCAAATATGCTGAAACGGCTCTACCCCATTTGGCATAATGCTATTTGGCATAAAAACTATTCGGCATAACGTTCATTTGGCATAATGGCCATTTGGCATAATGGCCATTTGGCATAATGGCCATTTGGCATAACGAGGATTATGCACATTCTTACCAAGAAGGCTGTTCTTCGTATTATGCCAAACGGCATTATGCCAAATGGCCATTATGCCAAACGGCGTTATGTCAAATGGGGTGGAGCCTGCTGGAACTATTGATAAACACTTACTTGGTGCGCTAGAATTCGCTCAACGCTGAATGCTTTATTTCTCCATAAGACTTGGCTCCGAGCCAAACGCTCAAATTCCCTCTGGACGTTGAGTGGTCTTGGGTACACTTGCGTGTAAATCAAAGGGGTACCGCTGTCCGATCACTTTTGCACATTTTGACACCTTGCCACGCCCAAACCTGTGAAGGAAAACATTTTGTACTTCGTATACGTAAAATTCAGCATATTGGTAGTTCCGTGTCAAAAATTCAGCTCAATTCAGCAGAATTCTCCACATAGCCACGCTGCCTGTCAATGATAACTCCCAAGGTCGAAACTGCCCCGGCCGGTGAGCCGAAGGAACACCGTACGCCGAGTGATAATGCCACTTCAGCTAAACCAAGGTAATTTTTATGATGCGTTGGGTACATCACACCACAAATTCCCCCATGCAAAAACGTCCTGGGACCCGGAGGTCAAATAAGGCCTTGCAAGCCTATCCCGTAAGCTACTGGTGGCTGGACGGCGCTAAGCCCGTCCCGAGGACACAGTGTCAAAGTATAGTTTGCAGCTCCTTACGTTCAAAGGCACAAAACGCCTCCAGTCGACTACCTTCAACGTCCAAGACTCGTGGTTCTATACAACCGGATGATTGTCTATAATATAACGCGATTTTTGTCTTGGGCTGCAAAACGGTGAGCTGAAAAGGAGAGCGTCCACCATAGCTCTGGTCCTCACAAGTCCCTACCTCATGCTTCCACGGGTCAAGCGATGACAAAGACTGCCAGCTAAGAGTTGTGTGCTTAGCTGGTGGTGCAGCCTGGGTACTGTTGTCCTTCTGACTTGAGATAGATTGAGGAGGTACGACCCGAGCACCCGTTCACCAAGGAGGTGCGGCTCAAACAGCGTCTGTTCTGGCATCCAGTGGCTAAGTATGAAATGCTCCTCCACCGGAAGCTATACATAAGGTGACAGCCCCACCACGGTGGATAGGGGACCATAGGCCAACAACCTACTGTTTCCGAAACCAAAAAAAAAACCATTACAGAAACCAAAAATGAAAGATTACGAACTGATTCAACGGCAATGACTTTTAGCGCGAAACAACGGACAAGAATTGGAACTTGGAATGTATTAACCCAAGCCCAGCAGGGTAAACTGGCACAACTAGCCAATGAAGCATGCCGTATGAAGCTTAAGATCCTAGGACGGAACGAAGTCCGTTGGCCGAACTTTGGAGAACACAGATTGGCGTCCGGTCAAATTCTGCTATAACCTGGCCTACTAGGTGAACACGCTCCTCGCCACCGTGGAGTTGGTTTCCTGCTCAGCGCTCACGCCCACGCAGCGGTCTTGAAGCGGGGACCTATTAATGAGAGGATAAGTGTAGCAGGTTTAGAACACGGGTTCGAAACCTTACCATGATCCAATGTTACGCGCCAACCGAATTGCAAGACAAAGAGAACTGCCGAATTGCAAGACAAAGAGAACTTTTGCAGTCAACTGAATGGAGTTGTGGACAAGATTCCGAAAGGTGATATCAAGATCCTCATGGGCAACTTCAACGCGAAGGTTGATTCCAACAACTCGGAGAGCTGTTTACAGAGTTTTGTAACAACAATGGCATGGTGATTAGGGGATCGCTCTTTCTTCATCGACCAGTGCACAAAAAGACATGGGTTTCCCATGATGGCGTCACGGAAAATCATATCGACCACATCTGCATCAGCTGAAAATGGAGACAGAGTCTTCTTGATGTGCGGAACAAACGTAGCACCTACATTTCGTCATACCATCATCTCCTAATCGGCGAGATTCGACTGCGCATTGCTAGGATCCATCGTCAGGAGGAGAAAATCGGGCGCCGGTTCAACACACACCGACTGGAAGACGCTGCGGCGAAAAGTTCCTTCGTCGAGGAGCTAGAGAACTAGGGGAAAGCAGTGGATCACAGATGATACCTGGAGGAAGATAGAGGAGCGAAGGAACGCCAAATCCGTGATAGAGCGAGCGAAAACACGAGGAGCCAAGGCCGTAGCCGGTCAGCGCTATTCGGCTCTCAAGAAGGAAGTGAAACGCTCATGTAAACGGGACAAAAGAGCGTGGGCGGACTCCCTAGCCGACAAAAGCGAGAAAGCCGCAAACACCGGCGACGTCCATCTCCTCTACGATGTTTCACGTCGCCTTAGTGGGACTAAGATGAGTGCTACGATGCCCGTGAAAGACACGTCTGGACAGTTAGTGACCGAACCGTTGAAACGCTGGTTTGAGCACTTTGGAAACCTTCTTCAAGTGTCGGTCACGCCATCAACACCTCAACATGATCCGCAAAGGGTTCGACGCATTACCCGTGTCAACACCGAAGCTCCATCAGTGCAGGAGATAGAAACAGCCATCCGTATCATGAAATCGAACAGAGCCCCAGGGATCGATCGCATATCAGCTGAGATGCTCAAAGCTGACCCTGTAGTATCCGCAAAAATACTTCATCAATTATTCTGCAACATTCGGCCGACTAGATGCAAGGCGTCTTAAGTAGTTAAGGTACCCAAAAAGGGTGACCTGACTGTTTGCGATAATTGTCGGGGCATCATTTCGTGCACTCAGAATATTCTTTCGTTAAACCTCAACGAATATGTTTCGTAAAACTAGTTTTCATAAATTGAAAGCAATTTGCGTATAATGTACGGTCCATTCGTACCACCATGCTGAAACAATACAAATGGAGTAGTATCATGTACGAAATCACGAATCCGACATGCGGTCAACTTGCTCATTTGTAGATTTTAGCCCCAGCTGTGTAGAATAAAACAAAACTTACAAATGTCAAACGTTTTTACTAACCATGCGTAAAATGAAAATTTTGCTTCGTAGAATGCAACAAAGTTTTGCAGTCATCACTGACGATCGATTGGATCGCAGAGAAAACAAAGCAACCTGTTTTCATGAGCATATGATGGTGCGTGTGCGAGAAGAGGAAAGGAAACATGCTCTCGGTTGGAAGTAAATGTTATTTATAAACAGAACCAAAGTGGAAAGCGTTCTGGTTGTTTTCGGATGGTATCAACAAGCGCCCACAGATGGGTGGTTAGCACTGGTAGGTATCAATCGGAAGATACATGATTCGAAGCCTGTGATATCCAAGTGGACGAACGTGTGGTATTTTTTAAGCATGTTTAATGTCATTCCGACAAAAAAAAGAGACAGAAAAATGTGTCGGAGCAATTTTGTACGAAAAGAACTCATGCATATTACGAAGCTTTTCGTTGCAGAAAACAACGAATGGTATTTGTAAACATGACGAGCGATTTCGTACAATGAAACAAAATATATTTTCAGTGTGCAGAGTACTGCACAACGGTGTTTTGTCCGATCCCATCCGGGTCGTTGCTGGAGTGAGGCAAGGATGTATACTATCACCGCTTCTGTTCCTCACAGAGTCTCGGGGGTTCCAAGTGGGACCTCAAGGGCATTCCAGAGTATATCACAAGGTTTCAGTGGGTACCAGGAGGTCCCTGGGACGTTTGAAGAGGTCTCAGAGGCATGTAAGCTGACCTCAGGCCCAGGGGCATTTAATGGGATCTTAGGGGGTATCAGAGGATTTTCAGGGGTTCTCATGGGCATTTCGGGGGCTCTAAGAAAGCTCTAGGGGTCTTAAAGACGTTTCTGGGGAGTCTCATAGGATATCCAGGGCGTCCCATTTTTGACTCGATATTTTTTTAATCAGTTTTTTCTGTGTATTTAACTACTGCTATTTCTACACTTTCTCAATATATTTTAATTCTAATGAGATTTTGTACATGCGCTGGATTAAAGAAATCATTTACTTTTGCATCAACACATAACCATTTTACCTTATCCAACTTTTGGGAAGGGGGCATGAAAAATACATTATATTTTCTTAACAAATTTATCGAAAAATCGTTTTCGAAGATGTTTAAGAATATTGAAAGGACTGTTAAAGAATACATTGATAGTAATATTCATAGCGGATCTTTGTTAGATATCATATAATTTAAATTTTCCAAAAACCTTTTTTTTATGAAGCTGCCGTTCAGCCTCAAGAAGCTAAGTTGCCCAGTATGGGAAAATGCTTCTAACTATTTTGTCCCGAATCATTTTTTTCGTAACACTTTAAGAGGAAGGGAGGGAGTACGACCAAGCGTTACGGCCCATTTAAAAATTTTAGAATTTTCATACAAAAAAGCGTTACGGAGAGGAAGGGGGTTCATCAAGTGCCAATTTTAGCGTTACGTAATGAATGGACGCTACCAAAGAGTCAACATGGCTCTTGGTGATGATGATGGACTACTTCCTCAGCCCTAACAAAAATTGTGCGTTTTCTCCCTTGCATTACTAGTTCAACACCCCAACCCCAATCGTTCACAATTTTCCCGCACCAAACCATTGAAGAGCTACCTGATGACTCATGCGTTCTCCACATTTCAACTTCTTCGACCTTATCATTCCCCAATTTCCCAACCAAAACTCATAAAGGTATTCATTTTGAGCTACTGCAGAAAATCCATCACGAAAAACACCCCTTCGGCAATCCAAATGTGCCCTCCAAGAAATGTTTCTTACATTTCTTTCATTTGTCTCCTCATCCTGCCAAATGAAATTATCCTAATATTATTCCTCGATGCTTTATTAACATGGACTGCCGGCCTACCCTAAGGACGTAGAGTTTGTTCGCATCCTTTTCGTCATGAGTGCTCCTTCAAGTGCGAAGACGTGGTGTCGTCGTTCAATGCCCTTTTTCTTTTTTTGATTGCTTTAAGATGACGAAACGTCTTTCTTCTTTTTTCTTTGCGTAGTGTCCCAAATGGGACAATGTCTTCTCCTCAGTTAAGTGTTTTATGAACTTCCTTTGCCAATGACCATTTTCCTTTTAGAAAAAATGCTGGATCGATCGGGAATCGAACCCGTCACCCTCAGCATGGTCTTGATGAAAACCGGACACTTACCAAATCGACAATGCGGGCCTTCTTTTCCTCGAAAATTGCAATCTAGGTAGGGCGAGAAGAGCAGTTGATTGCGTAGGGGTGTATTTCTTGCTATACGAGCGATGTGGCCTGGTACCATTTACTTTCACCATATTAAATAAGGCAGAACGGGAAGCCAGAAAGTGTGAAGATTCGGTGATGGACAACGGATTTCTCTGCAGAGAGCCCTTCACAGATTTTCTAGATAGTATTTGTATATTTGAATAGTGCCAGTTCTACTGCAAATTCTGCCTTATTATATTACTTTTTGCGTATCTCAATATTGCATTCCACAAAGTGCTTTCAAATTGTAATCATAAATAGCAATTAACAATAATTGTTTAGGCATGCAGCAAATTCTCACACAAAGACTAAAACCGAAGACGGCTAATAACAAGACAGCCAGCTCTCACCCTGTTGCAGGCGACATGGTTGAAACGCCCTCAACGATTTACAGGAACATTAAAACATGATTGTGTGCGTGTACATGCAAATACGTACACGGAAATGGTAGCATCGCATGCACACTCATTCATGATGTTGTTCCCTGAAGTCGTTTGTGGCGCTAGTGTGCTTGTAGCTCCCAAGGTATATGGAGCAAGAGGGTAGATG